>NW_004443943.1:10211452-10215108 GCF_000243295.1 Trichechus manatus latirostris | reverse complement strand
CTTATATATATATAATATATAATATAAATGAGATCTCTATATTCATAAATGCACACACATATATATGTTGTTGATAACGGCTGTCTTAGTTCTATCTACTGCCGATATAACAGAAATTTTGCAAGATTTAGAGTCCCTTCTGACATCCATTTTGGCCTTTTCACTCTTTCCTGTCTTTTTAATGACTTTTTGGTTTCTTCATGTATGATGTCTTTGATGTCATCCCACAGCTCATATGATCTTCGGTCATTAGTGTTAAATGCATCAAATCTATTCTTGAGATGGTCTCTAATTTCAGGTGGGATACACTTAAGGTAATACTTTGGCTCTCGTGGACTTGTTTTAATTTTCTTCAGCTTGAACTTGCATACAAGCAATTGATATATATATATACAGATATAGATGCATCTATATACAAATATAAATACATAAAATTTGGGTGCTGATTACATGATTAGCTTCACTTTGTGAAAACTCATCAATGTGTACACCTATGATTAGTGCACTTTTTTTGAATGGAAGTGGCATTTTAATAAAAATGTCACTGAAAAAAACCTATAAACTTGCTCTCCAGAAAAGTGCCCAGAGTCCACCCCTCCTCCTTCCACTACAAACCAGTCTAGGGACACTCAAGGCCACATAATATAGATTAATAAACCCTGATTTAGGAAGGGACATGAAAATCAATATTACTAAGATACTTAAACATTACAGTTGCTTGTCTCTTCAAATATATGTATTCATTAAAGGCAGAGTCCAAAAATGGACTTATTTCTTTATATATTTCCATTAGTCTTTCTCAAACACATACTATGTTTACCAAAACCCTACTTCTTGTCTGCTGCCTTAGAACCATCTGAGACAACTATTAAGGCAGATTTTTAGAGGCTCATAAAAGGACTGATATGTATTTGTTTAACTGTTATTTTTGTTTTATATGTCTTGAGACAGGGCCTAATTCAATGGCAGCTAGTGACAACGTGGTACCTAGGTATAACATGGCCTTACCAGTTTCCCAAGTGACTCTAATGTATGCCTAGCTCTGAAATTGCAGTGTCTTGGATACCACATCATCAGCTTGATTCAATGGGTGGCCTTTAAATATACTTTTCAAAAACAAGCACATCACATAATTGTGAGACTACCAATTAAGTCTCTCTTGGGAATCAATTTGGTCTGGTGGTTTGACTTCCTTCACACAGGCTTGCAGACATCTTTTACATTAAAGACAAAAGCCTAGAGCGAACAGCTTAGGCCAACCTCTACTCTAGTGTCTTATGGAAGTGATTGTTACTGTTTTTCACCTTTCAGTAAAGTCTCAAATTTTAATTTAAACTTGAGGGTTAGAAATACACCAGAGGAACCTACTTAAGTAAAGGTGTTCTTCATAGCTATCTGCACAACTCATTAGAACTCTACAAGGGCTATGAGGTCAAAGCTCCATTACTAGCAAAAGGGTACTTTTTCTTTTTGCCTGTGTACATATATTTTCCTTTATGATATCTTAGGGAGGCATGGTTGTGGCAGGCCTGTGTTCCCTGGGTCAAAGATCACATTAATATTACCAATCAATGAACAATTAAAAATTAGTATATTTCATTACTTTTTGACCCTTAACACCAAATTATACTGCCTTAAAATTGGCAGAAAACTCCTTTATTTAAACTTTAATACTCTAAAAATTAAAGAATGCATAGTTTGACAGTAAGCTACTAAAAATACTTGAGAACTTATAAAACTATGCAATTATTTATTAGATAAAATACAAAGAGTTGTACTGCATATTATACTACCTTCTTGCAACACCATAAATACAGCAAATGAGTACATTCTTGGTTGGAAATAAATGTTTTTTTCTGGCTGACAAAAAGGAAAAGACATCTTCACTAAACAGAATCTAAGCAATGCACTCCCAAAAAGGGCATATAATATGACAACAAAATACTATTGACACATTTTTCACCTTGAAAATATATTTAATAAAATAAAATATATTTTATCAACACATGAAGTAAGAATGTGATTCTGTTTATAATTATTGAAATGAAAACATGAATTCTTGAAACTCCCTGTATACTTTCAATAATAACAATCTTTTTCTTTGCTTAGAGTTTGAGATATGAACCGACACTAGAATGACTAAAGCAATTTTAAATGATTTAAAGAAGAAAAACCTAGTTGCTCCGGGAGAGACCACAGATTCAGAAAACTCCCACTAATCACTGATATGTCAAACTCTTTGGCTGGTGATTTGAACATGGGAATCATCTCAGCTATAAATAGCAGGGATAGCTAGAGACAAAATGATGTTAGTGCTAAAGTAGTAAAGTTTCCTGAATCTCTTCTAGCTCATGTCTTATTTCCCTTATTTTGCCTTGACCCTCCTCTCTCCAACTACCAAAGCCATCTAGCCTATGCTGAGTTCTGACCACATTCCTGCAGTGTTTTCTCTCAACCAGGAGAAAACCCCACAAAAGTACAATCTGTGATTAGCTGAGGGGAATAGCCCATCTTAGAACTTTTTAATTTAAAAATTCATTAACATGCAAAAGAATTTTATCTCTAAATGGGTTATTTTTCAGAAGCTAGAAGGTAATGAGAGTGAAATATTTCTCTTTTAAATACATACCAGGCTGTTCCTGAGAGGAAAATAATTAGCAAATCTACTTAGCCTACAAGTTTATCAATATGCCTGTTTATTCTTCTATGCAACAACCAATCTTTATGAAGAAACACCACTTGGGAGAAATCACATGGGAGGGCTAAGGGGGTTTTGAATGTGAAGGGGTGTGTAGTGGGGAGATGTGACAGAGACTGCTCAGAAAGTGGCTTTCATATGAACATTATACAGTATTTAGACTTGCTGTTATAGTCTTACAATGACCTTACAGACAAAAGGGTCTTGCCAAAATCAAGGTACTGTGACAAGAACGGATAAATTATCTTTCTTCTTCCAAGTAGTTGTAGGTAACCTTGAGAGGAAGGAAAGAGGCCAAATAAAATATCACCTGTGTGTGTCTTTTGTCAACTTGCACGTTTGAACAGCCACTGCTGTTCATCCACTGCTCTATTCTATTTCTGTTCTAACTGTAACCCAGATGGACAACTAATGGGAAGAGACAAGAATACACCATACATTCTTATCTTTTATTAATTTCCATAACTGACATAAGAATTAATTAATTTTGCCTAATACTCAGAATTTTTAGAAATGGGAGGAGATAAAAGGACACTATGTTCTTGTTTAGGAAACAAACATGATATTTTATGCGCAAATCGACTAAATTTTTAAAAAAGTAGAACATAAACCTAAAATAAAAGATATTTAGCAAATGTATCAAATAAATCAATGAATTTCAGAAAGCTTTTTTCTTAGAAATCTGTGGAAGAACTATTATTTTATTACTAATAACAAGTAATGCTTGAAATTTCTGAGGGATAAATTTCTTCTAAAAAGTAGATAGTACTTTCAGTTTAATTCACTTAAACTTCCCCACCTTAGACATATTGCTATTGTAAGAACAGAGGTAAATTTACTGTTTAATTACCTACGGAACTGAAGTGTGTGTGTGTGTGTGTGTCAGTGTGTGTGTGTGTGTGTGTGTGTGTGTGTGTGTGTGTGTGTTTCATACTTTAACAATAAATTATAAGATTAG
>NW_004443943.1:10190848-10211352 GCF_000243295.1 Trichechus manatus latirostris | reverse complement strand
GTGTGTGTGTGTGTGTGTGTCAGTGTGTGTGTGTGTGTGTGTGTGTGTGTGTTTCATACTTTAACAATAAATTATAAGATTAGGACTAGGAATACATGGTTAGAATATTTCCAGAGATATAAAGGCATGTCATCCATAGCATTTGTCTTGCTTCCTGTGGTCTGGTAACAGCAGCTGTGTTTTTGTTTGCGTGTTTTTTTTGTTTTTAATTTCTTCTAACCCTGGGCCACTGATGACCTCTGTTCAATCTCTTCCAAAGAAGTGCTCATGGCTTTCTTCTCTCTTCTTTATTTCTCTCTCTCTCTCTCTCTTTTATTCATAAATGACATACTCATACTACAGCAGAAAGAATATTAACCTATACTTCAACATCTTAACTGATCTAATGAATTTTAATAGTTTTTTTTTTTTTTTTTTTTTTTACTTTTCATGGGCGATTTCATCCTTTCTATTTTGAGAAGTGATGAGTGATAGCTGATGATCTGTGACTTGCTATCTACTCTGTTTGATCCTGACATTTAAAGTTCTACTGGAAATTAATGTAGGGGACAAATTGTAAAGTAACTTGAAGACAATATAGACCAGCATGATCATTTATTTGTTTGTTTTAGAAGAACTCTATTGGAAATATGGGGAGAAAGATGTAGTGATGGACAGAACGCAAGGAGATGAGGCTATGGTTTGAGAGAGATCCCTTGTGCGAGATTATAGGCTGTGAGGATGAGAAACAGAGAATTACAGTGAGAATGAAAACTTGGGGAGCTATTCAAGAGAAATTCCAGAGGTATCTGGTTAGGACTTGATAAGTGATTGGATGGGGAGACATGAGAGAAAGGATCCATGAGGAAATAAGGGCTCTAAGTTCGGGTGACTGACCAATGGTAATGCTGTTATTAAGAAAAAGAATCAAGAGTAGAAGACTGGACATTTCAAAACGATGTGTTTAGTTTGCTATATTTTTTATTTTACACGATTGTAGAATACCAGGAGTAGTTGTTCATCCAGGATTGAAAATATGGGTGTAGCGATCAGAAAGGAAAGACTAAACGTATAATTTCCATACTTGTGATTTCTTTGAAGTAGAGTTTTTATACAATTCTGTCTCTTCTACAACAATCTAAATGTCAGGTACCTAATAATCACTCAAAAAGGACTTGGAAAATTGAAAACTAACAAATTTTGTGTGCTTTAAAAACACTGAATCTGAGTTTTCTATTTGATGCCTGTGTAGTAAAGTAAAATCTGTATCATTATTCACATACAAGCTAAATATTTTCTAGGGTTGTAGCATAAGAGATTCACGTGTAGGGTTGTAGTCGCTGTTTTTTTAGGCTTCAGTCATTTTTCAGATGTTGTCCTGTGACTTTCAAACTATTGAAGTAAAGCAACTTGTCAGGAGGACTGGCACATCACCACCAATATCCAGGCTGACCGTATTGATTCTGTGGCTCATCTTCCGTGTCAAAAATATATCTCTTCTTTAGAAGAAAGGAGGGCTTTTCTTTCTTAATTTTTTATTTCCAGTTTGTTTTTGTTTTTTGATACAGTCATGAAGAGGACTCAAACTGTGCTTTAACATAGTGCCAACCTTTTTCCAGGGATTGAATTTATTTAAGAATTTCATCGCATCTTTACTATGAACAGAAACACAAGATACAATTATATCAAATACATACATATTCGAATGTACGTATTCAACTACAATGAAGATACAGGTACTCAAAACCAGTAGCCTTAAAAAATTCACTGTGCCAGGGAGAAAATCATTACAACAAATATTTACTGAGAACTTTCTATGTGCTATACACAGGTAGGGTTAGAGATTCAGGATACAAGTTAAAAAAAAAAAAAAAAACATTAAAATCTGCTCTCCTATAAAGGTTAGGAGAAAATAAATATGCAAGTCTAATATTGAGTGATGGCAGCCAACATAGATAGGGATAAACAGGATGCAAGGAGACTCTCACAAACCAGTGAAGATGTCTTTCCAGAGAAAGGGTCGTCTTAGTTGAAAACTGAAGCATCAGTGTGACTTAGACTGTTGACAAGAAACGGGAGGAATGATTCAGGAATAGGAGTGGTATCTGTAAATGTTTGGAGGCTACAAAGAATATGGTGAGTTTACGGCACTGGAAGTGGTTCAGTATGGTTGGAACATAAAGTGTGAGGTGTGATGGGTACCAGATAAGGGTCAACATATCCATGACTTGGAAAGAAAAAAAGTTAAAAATCAGCCTGCTAGCTAGTAGAAGTAGGTCACTGAGTAACAAAATGAAAAACAAAGGGACCATGATTCAATGATGTTCGTATTTTCATTGTAATCCTTGCAGCTAGTTGTTAATCAAAGGAATTTAGATAAAAATACAATTATTCTTTGAGCAATTGAGAGACAGTGGATTATTAATTATTTGCTCATTTTAATTTGTCAGTAATTCAAGGTTAGTTTCTTCGTATTAGATGGCTTAAAGCACGTATATATCAACTAATGATACTTTTAAAAAAATACTGCACTTATAAAAAGGAAAGTGAATTTTCTGCGCCTTGCTACAGATGTTCCACACATGAGCTAATTCACTATAATCTAGCATCTTTAAAAAGAGTTTTCATATTTCTACCTCAAGTATTTTTGGCTTTATGATCACCTAATTTATCTTCCAAACTAGGACATTTTTTTGAAAGTGAAAAGGGTGTTATTAATAATTACTCAAGGACAACAGGCATAAACATGAACTGCCCCGAGCAAACTAAATTTATGAATCTCCCTACTTAAGAAGAAATATCATATTATTCAGACAGGTCATACTGACTAACTTCAAATATGTACCTCATTTTAAATATACTTAAATAATTAAAATTAACTAAAACTTGAGATGTTATCTTGAAATAGAACATTCTTTTCTTTCAAATGGACATATTTTAATCTTCTAATATTTTTAAGTCTATGAACTAGTTAATTTAATCTCCCTAGTTTCACCTTTACATTTTTGTCAGCATGCTGAATAAATCACTGACAGAAATAGAAAAAATGGAGATGATAAATTTCTAATTCGTGATACTCACCAGCTGTTAAATGCTCACACAGCTTTTTAAAACGTAATTCTTCCTCTAAGTCTAGGAAAAGATATTTCATTTTATTTTATTTTTTTCTCAGCTTTCAAACCAGAAATTGGGATCAAGTCCAATAAAAACTTTAGGGCAATGAAAAATGAAGCATTATTAAAATAAGAAAAAGGGAAGAAGCTGCAGGACTTACTACCGAGGAAAACTGCCAAATCATAGCATTTCATTGGATCCCTGAACGATGCCACAATACTCAGCTATTATTCAAGCAGGTGGCACATTATTATTCTTACAGATTGATACCTTTGCTTATTATCCCCTTTACTGAACACAAAACACAATAATTTGAATCTAATAATGTCTGTAAAAAAATTCCATTAATAAGATAAAGTGTTATTAAAACATAAAAAAAATTAACTGCGGCCTGTTGTAATTGATTTTTTTTTCATAATTGATGGACTCAGTACCCAGGTACACTAGGACAACTGACTTTGATAATGAAAGAAAATAATTGATGTCAGGTTTCAAATGTGGTGGTTTGGAAACAGTCCTTTGTCAAATGCCTTAACTCCCCCAAATAGCAGCACTACAGGACTCCAGGTAGATTGCCAGTAGACAATGGATACACGTTTTTGAGTTTTATACAATTCCATGATAATTAAAATAGTCAATGCAAGAAGATGAATCTCATGCATGGCTATTTTATACAAACGGTAAAAATAGTCTTTCTTCGTTGAATAACTCCCAAACCCCTACTGAATGAAATCCAAGGCAATTGCAATCACACATAAGGCTCTCTCTGTGGTCTGGCTCTATACCTCATTTCCCGGTTAACTGCTTGTAGCCTGCTGTCTCATGCCTCCAAGCTTTTACTCCTGCTCTTCCTTCTGTTCAAACATATTTTCCACTTTATTCATTGGCTAAACCCTTTCTATCCAGAGACATTTAGCTTGGAATAATCTCTAGAAAATCTTACCTGAATCTCTAGATTAACTCAAATGTCCATATTCTGCGTAGTGGTTGAGAGCTCAAAGTGCAAAAAGTTGGCAGTTCAAATCCACAAGCCGCTCCTTGGAAACCCTATGGGGCAGTTCTACTCTGTCCTATAGGGTCACAATGCGTTGGCATCAACTTGACGTCAATGGGTTTGGGTTTTATTCTGTGCTTTGTTGGCATGTCTTCCTGCTAGCACTTGAAGTGTTGTCTTTGATTTATCTGCTTATATGACTCTTCCCCTTCTATACTACAAGCTCTTCAAGGACAAGGGGCCAGTAAGTAAGCATAGGTTTTGGCATGTATAATATAACTGGTGTTAAGAAAATATCTCCTGGTTTGAGCTAAAATAAAATGCATGTGAAAATAATATTGTTTGCAGCTGGACTTTTAGATAGTTAAACCAGACAACCATTTAAGCAACTGAGTCCTGGTGAAGTGGAAAGAGGATGGCTTTGACTTAGATAAACTTGCCTCTAAATCTCAATCCTGATGCTTATTAGTAGTGTAACAATGAACAAAGCACTCAACCTCAATGAGCTTCAGGTTCCAAACTGTACAAATGAGCATGGTACTAAGGTTGCAGCAATAACAATGAAAAACGTACATATTGCACCTTGTACAATACACGAGTAGTGAGATTTCTCACTCTACTTCCTTTTCCTTTAATAATTTTAAATTTAAAAATTGTAAGACAAATATCACGGGACTGCATTTTCATAGCTAATTTTTTTATATGCACAGATACAAAAAAGTCATGCAATGCATACTGAAATTACTCCGTGTCTTTCTAACGTCTTTCCTTTTACTTAAAATACCGTATCCTAACCACCATCTCTATTTGTCAAATTCCTACTCCTCCTTCACTGCCCAGCTCGAATCTCACCCCTCAATGAAGTCCACAAGAATTAATTGTCAGCTTATCTGGGTTTCCACAGTACCTTTCACATGATTTCAGTACAACATACTAGCTAGTATTAGACCAAAATTGTAATGCCAAACGTATTCTCCTTGCTTTGAAAATCTTTCAGGTCTAGGATTATCTTTTAACATAAAGAAAATAGTGAGATATATATTAGAGGAATCTTTGAGTAAGCAATAGCTTCCAGTTACATGTTGGAAAAGCAATTAAATTTAAAAAATAATCCATTATTAAAACAAAAATATAAGTTCATGCACATTTAAAATATACATACAGGTTATATGCTTACTATAAAAAATTATTCCTTTTAGTAAAAAAAATAAATGTTAGAAGACATAATAATTTATATTATGTAGTAATATCTACATTTGATTAGCATCTTTATTACATATTAAAAATATTCAGCACTTGAATCTCATAATAATAACGCAAAAACTAGTTTAGAGAAATGTAACCCAATATATGAAAACTGCACTTCACTTGTTTTCTTACAAAAATTTTAGTTCGTTTCTGTCCAAATTAATTTTAATTTTAATGACATAAACGTTTCTGCAGTAGCCTCTACAGGTTTCTTTCATTATCAGTTTACAGATGCAACGAAATAAGAAATTAGTTTAATTTACCTTAATCACTAAATCAAATTTCTGGTGAAAGTCTCTGTTTACTGGCTCCAGGAGACTAAGTTCTGCAGTCTTAGGATGCATATGGAAAAATCGTGGGTAATCCTCAGGGGTCCCTGAAAGACATTGAGATTTCAGCATGTAATTGAGAAAAATAAGTAATATGTGTGTCTGTTTTATTTATTTCCTTCATTAGCTAAGTAACAAGATCACAATTTCATTAGTAAATTAAGTTTTAAAATTATGCAGTCTCAGGAAAGCAGACTCAAATGTAGTACAGTGTTAATTAGCTTATGAACAAGACAGTGGAAAATATTCTTGTTTGGATGTTTTTCCAAATATCTTTTATTATGAGAGCTCTTGACTTCATTTGAAACTTTATCACCTGACGAATGATATTAAGTATAGGGAGAGCAAATTTTTGATCATATAATTGTATTATAATGTTGTATAAATCTTAATTATAGCATGCATGGTCTTTCAGCATAGCTTAAGATGAACAATTACTGGTATTTTGTACCAAATATCAAGATGCTTGGAAATTAATCTGAGTATATTTTGTTCCATCTGGGCTTACATTTTTATTAAGATAAGAATCAATCCATTTATGTCTACCATATTAGATCAAAATAACAGTTTTGATGACATTCTTAATGTCTGGGAAGGTTGTTTCCTAAATGCAGATGTTTCAGTGAGATAAAATACATTTCTCCCTGAAAGAAATATCCTCATGACCCAAGCCATGGTATTTTCAATCTCATATGCATGACAAAGCTGGACAATGAAAAAGGAGACCGACGAAGAATGGACACATTAAATTTCTGGTGCTGACGAAGAATACTGGATATACCACGGACTGCCAGAAGAATAAACAAATCAGTCTTGGAGAAAGTACAGACAGAATACCACTTAGAAGCAAGGATGGTGAGACTCGCCTCGCTTACTTGGGACAAGTCATCAGGAGAGACCAATAGCTGGAGGACACCATGCTTGGTAAAGTAGAGGGTCAGCAAAAAAGAGGGAGACCGTCAATGAGATGGATTGTCACAGTGGCTGCAACAATGGGCTCAAACATAGCAATGACTTTGAAGATAGTGCAGGACCAGGCAGCATTTCATTGTGTTATGCATAGGGTTGTTATGAGTCAGAGCTGACTCAATGGCACCTAACAACAGCAGGAATTGATTTGTGTAGCCACCGTCACAATCAGTATATAAAAGAATTCCATGATGACGAAGATCTTTTCTTTGTTTTTGCTTCCCCCACTCCTAATCTCCAGCAACCACTGTTCTGTTCACTATCACTGTACTTTTGTCTTTTCAAGAGTGTTATAAAATCGGAATCATACGCTATGTAACTCAGAGACTGGATTCTTTCAACTCAGCATATAGCCTTGAGATTCATTCAAGTGGTTGTGTGTATCAATAGCACTTTTCTTTTTATCACTGAGTTATGTTTAACTTATTAAAAACTGCCGAACTATCTTTTCAGTGTGGTTGCGTCATTTTACATTCCCACTACTGGTGTATGAGAGATCCAGTTGCTCCACATCCTCTTCAATGTTTGATATGGTCAGTCTTGTTTTTTTGTTTTTTAATTTTAGTCACTTTAGTGGATTTGTAGTAGTATCCATTGAGATTTACATTTGCATTTTCCTAATAGCTAATGATGTTGAGCAATTTTCATATTTTCTAAATGGCCATTCATATATCTTCTATGATAAAGTATTTGCTCAAATATTTTGATCACTCTTAATTTGGTTATTTGTCTTGTTCTTATTGAGTTGTGTTTTCATATAGTCCAGATACAAGTCCTTTGTTGGATATATGTTTTGTAAATATATTCTCTGTTACGTCACGTCTTTTCAAATTACTAAAAATGTCTTTTGAAGAATAAAAGCTTTTAATTTTGATGAAATTCAATTTTTTTCTTTTATATATGTGCTTTTAATACTGTACTTAAGAAATTGTTGCCAAGCCTAAGGTCACTAAGACTTCCACCATTGTTTTCTTCCAGAAGTTTTATAGTTTTAGCTCTTACATTTAGATATAGGAATCCTTTCAAGTAAATTTTTGTATCTAGTGTGAGGTATAGATTGAGCCTTATTTGTTAGCATATGAGTATATAATTGCTGGAGCATCATCATTTCAAAGGATTATCCTTTCCTCCATGAATTGCCTTAGTACTTTATATTATTTTTACAAGTATTTACACTTTACCGACTTTTCAAAAGAGCAGTATTTACCTATCATAGGCAAACATATTACTTCTGACCCTCTAGAAGTAGCTGACTTTATGAGAACCCCGAGGAAAACTCAAGTTCTCTTGTGTTATTTGTAACCAATAGGATCTAATCCACAAAAGCATTTGTTTTTAATGCTTTGTACGTTGGAGAACGCACCATCTAATAAACTACAGAGGAACACTTATCTGAAACAAATACAGTACCATGTTTCTGCCTTCCACACTAAGAATGTGAATCTTCACATATAAAATATTGAACTAGGAATCTGATGTATCCAGAAATATTACAGAAAATTCTCTATTGGTTGCCTTGAAAATTTACGGACATTTTTGGCAATCCCCCAAATTTTGACATTGTGGTCATGTAGAAATTTATGACCAATCTCAGTCAAATGTTACTAATGAATACTCTCATTATCCCTTTTGGTAGAACAAATGCAGTAACAATATGTAATGCATTTCCAGCTAAATTTTCAATGAAAACCATTTAGTGACACCTAAATGTTGAGTACCTTGCAGTAGTCAGGCTATTATTGAAGTATAAAAATGTTGTCCAAGAACAGAAGGGCATGTCTGTGTCCAAGGTCCCGATAGATTCACTCAATTTATCTCATTTGGAAACTGTGATATTCATTCCTTTCAGCTAAGCTATACTTAATTCATCCAAAATGTAGCTTCTTTCAAGTCACCTCGAAACCTCTGGGTTTTCTCTGTCCAGTCCTTGTCTTGATTTAATTTCAGAGTTAATTGTATTAAAATTCTACTCCCTTGATACTTAATTCACCTGATCCTTCTTTATAACTAAAATTTTATCCACTATATTAACCATATTTTTCACTACGACTTAAGTTTACATTTATTTTTATATCAAATTATCTCTAATTTCAAAGTTTATTAGAGATATTGCATCTAATTTCTTGCTATGCTCTCCCATTCGCTTTAAACTGAGTGACTTTTTTCCAGATATTCCATTTTCTTTGTGCATTCTTTGATAGTTCTAATTGCAAATAGTAAACACTTTTTGCCCTACTCCCACATCTTTCAAACCACATCAGCTCTAGAATCATTTATCTTGCAAAGCTTATTTCTAACCTATTTCTGATGAATAATAAACTCCATTCTGTTATCTAAATTATTGCTGGTAACTTCGCAATTTCTCCTTTCCATTCCCCCAACAAAACTCACATTCTCTTTCACTTGCCCCTTAAAAAAATTGAAATTATTATATTAGTAGCCAAGTTTCCAATTTAGGAAAAGTTTACAAAATTTTTCTTGAGTTGTTTATTTTATGTATTTTTAGGGCAGTGGTTCTGATTGTAGTCTTTGTTCTACCTGCATCAGAAAGATCAACACCCTGTCCCAGATCTTCTGAATCACAACCTGTGACAAGTATGGTCATTAATATGTGCTTTGAAAGATCTCAGGGAATTCTCATGCCCTCTAAAGTTTGAGCGCCACAACTTTAGGTTATATATGATCATATCTGTTATTTAAATATAAAAAAAAAAATTACAAATACCAGGAACTGCATTCTTGATACTAGCACAACATTTTTTTTTTTTTTTTGACTATGCAGGTTAAATCCCCAAATTCCATTAATGGAGTCTTTGCATATAATACAAGTGATTTTTTTCTCACCTATGCCATTCTCTCCTATGTGTTTTTTCTTTGCAGCCCCACCTTTATGCAAAGACTTGTCCTTTCATACTTGTACCATTGCACTAGCATTCTACATCTCCTTATGACATTCTATTTGCATATAATCAACAACATAAACATTCTAAGATGCCATTTTCATATTCCAACTATCCAGAAAAAATCATTATCTATTGTTTACTGTGGTGATCATCAAAGTGAGATTGAGGGAATAAAATTCAATTTTCTTTGTTTTGTTTTTAATTTAGTGGTGTAATTTTCATGCAATAAAATGTCCAGCTTTTAAGCTTCAATGAGTTTGGACAATTGTATATAAATATTTAACCATCACCCTTATTGAAACTTCTATTTATTTTTATTTTCAACCAAATATAAGGCAAAAAATGCCTACAACTCAACAACAAAATGACCAACAACCAAATCAAAAAACGTGCAAAGGACTTGAATACACATTTCTCCAAAGAAAGATACATAAATGGCCAATAAGCACATGAAAAGATGCTCAATGTTAATAATCATTAACTCAGTTGCCTTGGAGTTAATTCTGATTCGTGGCAACCCAACATGTGTCAGAGTAGAACTATGCTCCGTAAGGTTTTTTATGGATGATTTTTCAGAAGTGGATCACCAGATTTTCCTTCCAAGGTACCTCTGAGTGGACTCAAACCTCCAACCTTTCAGTTAGTAGCCAAGTGTATTGACCTGCTGTATGTCAGCGGACTCCCATTAGTCACTGTTACTGTTGTTGTTAGTTACTGTCAAGTCCATTTTTACTCACGGTGATGCCAAGTATTACGGAGTAGAACTGCTCCATAGAGTATTTTTGGCTATAATGTTATGGGAAGCAGATCGCCAGGCCTATCTTTCAGTACCTATAAGTGGGCTCAAACCGTCAAGCTTTAGGTTAGCAGTTGAGTGAAAACTGTTAGTGCCATCTAGGGATCTTCCCATTAGTTATTGTTGTTGTGTGCCGTTGAGTCTATTCCCACTCACAGCAGCCTATATGACAGGGTAGTACTGCCCTATAGGGTTTTCTAGGCTGTAATTTTTATGGGAGCAGATCTCCCGTGGAGCATCTGGTAGGTTTGAACCACTGACTTTCCGGTTAGTAGTCGACTGCTTAACCATTGCACCAACAGGGCTCTTTCCATTATTTATTAGAGAAATGCAAATCAAAACCACAATGAGATACTACTTCACACCCAGGAGGATGACTATTATCAGAAAAATGGAAATAACAAGTGTTGGCAAGGATATGGAGCAACTGGAAACCTCGTGCATTGCTGATGGGAATATAAAATGTAGCCTGTATGGAAAACTGTTTGGCGGTTCCTGGAAAAATTAAACGTAGAATTACTGTATGACTCAGCAATTCCATTCCTAGATATATACCCAAGGGACTTGAAAACAGGGACTCAAACAAATACATTTATACCAATGTTCATCGCAATATTATTCACAATAGCCAAAACGTGGAAACAACCAAGTGTCCATCAACAGATGAATATGTAAACAAAATGTGGTATATACATACAATGGAATGATATTCAGCCATAAAGAGAAATGGATTTCTGATACATGAGAAGACACGGATGATGCTTGAAAACTGTATGCTGAGTAAAATAAATCAGACACAAAAGGACAGATACTGCATGACCCACTTATATGAAATATCTACAGTAGGCAAATGCATAGAGACGAAGGTTATTAGCGGTTACCAGGGACTGGGGAGAGTTATTATGAAGGGGTATTGAGTTTCTGTTTGGACTGATGTAAAACATTTGGAAATGGATAGTGGTGATGGTAGCACAACGTGGTTGATATAATTAATATCATTGAATTCTACACTTAAAAATGGTTAAAATGTAAATTATCAGAGGGAAAGATAAGCATTTGTTTTTGAGTTGAATGTTTTTTGTTTCTTTGTACTTCTGACAATAGACATTAACTTTTAAATCATGGCATGTCTGTTATGCAGGCTGCAAGACTGGAGTATAATTTAGAATATTCTCTCACTATTCTTTCAGAGGATAAAGAAATGAATTCTAAAATGTGAGGTAATTAAAGGTTAAACTTTCCTTCTCTATTATTTAATATTTTATATTAGAATAAAATAGAACACAACCTCAAAAGATATCTGGAAAAAGAAAATTTTAACACAAAGCTTTTCATCCAATTTCAGAGCAAGGATTAAGATACAGTAGAGCGAGAGCATTTGCCTTTAAAATGGTTGAGGAAAAGCTAACCAGAACTCGTATATTGACCTAGAGTTTTCTTTCATTACTTTCTATAATCCCTGCGCTCACCAGAAAGAAGGCTGCTCCTGTCATTCTGTAAACAAATGAACATTATCATGGATATCGAAAGATTAACTACAATTTTTAAATTCTCAAAAGCCATGTTGGAAACCCAGCCACTATTCCACAATGGCAATGTCAAGTAATTTTTAAAAATAACTATACTAAAAATTACTACTGGTATGAAATCCTATCATAGCATTTTATCAATAACTACATATATTATTATTTCCACTGAGAAACAGAATGGAGAAAAGCCAGAAAATAAACTTGGCTTGAAAAACAAAGACTTCAAAATCTGTATCTCTAGTGTTATGTCCACCACTCAGCTGTCAGTTTGTCATACTGTAGTGGCTTGTGTGTTGCTGTGATGTTAGAAGTTATGACACTGGTATTTCAAATACGAACAGGGTCACTCATGGTGGAGAGGTTTCAGTAGAGCTTCCATACTGAGACAGAGTAGGAAGAAGTACCTGGCAGTAACTTCCAAAAAAGATTGGCCAGTGAAAGCCTTATGAATAGCCACGGAACATTGTCTGATACAGTGTCAGAAGATGAGCCACTCAGGTGGGAAGGCACTCAAAATACAACAAGGAAGAGCTGCCTCCTCAAAGTACAGTCGACCATAAGAATGTGAACAGAGTGAAGTTCTCAGGACCTTCATTTGCTGATGCGGCATGACTCGAAATGAGAAGAAACAGCTGCAAACATCCATTAATAATCAGAATGTGGAAAGTATGAAATATGAATCTAGGAAAATTGGAAGTCATCAAAAATGAAATGGAATGCTTAAAGATAGATATCCCAGGAATTAGTGAGCTGAAATGGACTGGTATTGGCCATTTCGAATCAGACAATCATATGGTCTACTTTTCCAGCAATGATAAGCTGAAGAGGAAGGACATCCTGTTTATCATCAAAAAGAATATTTCAAGATCTATCCTGAAGTACAACACTGTCAGTGATAGGGTAATATCCACACACCTAAAATGAAGCCCAGTTAATATGACTATTATTCAAATTTATGCGCCAATCAATAATACTAAATATGAAGATTTTTATCAACTTCTGCAGTCTGAAATTGATGAAACATGCAATCAATTTTCAGCTATGACAAATCTGACAAGGTCTAACTCTAAAATCTATAGGAAAATCCTATACCTTTACAACAAAAAGACAAATAATCTAGTTTAAAAATGGGCAAAGGATATGAACAGGCACTTCACCAAAGAAGACACTCGGGCAGCTAACAGACATATGAGGAAATGTTAGCGATCACTGGCCATTGGAGAAATGCAAATCAAAACTACAATGAGATACCATCTCATCCTGACATTACTGACACGAATCAAAAAAATAGAAAATAACAAATGCTGGAGAAGCTGCAGGGAGATTGGAACTCTTATGCATTGCGGGTGGTAATGCAAAATGGTACAACCATTTTGGAAAATGATATGGCACATCCTTGAAAAAGCTAGAAATACAAATGCCATACGATCCAGCTATCCCACTCCTAGGAATATATTCTAGAGAAATAAAAGCCGGTATAAGAATAGACATATGCACAACCATGTTCACTGCAGCATTATTCACAATAGCAAAAAGAAGGAAGCAACCTAAGTGCCCATCAACAGATGAATGGATAAACAAACTATGGTACACACACACAATGGAATACCATGCAATGATAACAATGATGAATCTGCGAAACATCTCACAACATGAATGAATCTGGATGGCATCACGCTGAATGAAATATGTCAATCGCCAAAGCACAAATTTGCATGAGACCACTATTATAAAAACTCGTGAAAAGGTTTACACACAGAAACAACCTTTGATGGTTATGAGAGAGGGGAGGAGTAGGGAGGGAAAAACACTAACTAGATAATAGATGAGTGGTAACTTTGGTGAAGGATAAGACAGTACACAATACTGGGAAAGCCAGCATAACTTGACCAAGGCAAGGTCATGGAAGCTTCATAGACACATCCAAACTCCCTGAGGGACTGAATTACTGGGCTGAGGGCTAGGGACCATGGTCTCAGGGGACATCTAGCTCAACTGGCATAACTTAGTTTATAAAGAAAATATTTTACATCCTACAGGGTGAGTAGCATCTGGGGTCTTAAAAACTTGTGAGTGGCCATCTCAGATACTCCACTGGTCCTACCCTGTCTAGAGCAAAGGAGAATGAAGAAAACCAAAGACACAAGAGAAAGATTAGTCCAAAGGACGAATGGACCACAACTACCAGAGCCTCCACCAAACTGAGTCCAGCACAACTAGATGGTTCCCATCTACCACCACTGACTGCTCTGACAGGGATCACAATAGAGTGTCCTGGACAGAGCTGGTGATAAATATAGAACAAAATTCTAACTCACAAAAAAAGACCAGACTTACTGGTCTGACAAAGAATGGAGAAACCCTGAGAGTATGACCCCTGGACACCCTTTTAACTCAGTACTGAAGTCACCCCTGATGTTCACCCTTCGGCCAAAGATTAGACAGGCCCATAAAACAAGACTAAATGGGCACTCCAACCCAAGGGCAAGGAAGAGAAGAAAGCAGGGGACATGAAAGCTGATAATGAGGAACCTGAGGTGGAGAAGGGGAGAGTGTTGACAAGTTGTGGGGATGGCAACCAATGTCACAAAACAGTATGTGTCATAACTGTTTAATGAGAAACTAATTTGTTCTGTAAGCCTTCATCTAAAGCACAATAAAAAAAAGATGCATTGATAATTACTAGTGATTGAAATGTGAAAGTTGGAAATGAAGAAGAAGGATAGGTAGTTGGAAAATATGGCCTTGTTGATAGAAATGATGCTGGAGATCGCATGGTAGAATTTTGTAAGACCAATGACTTTTTCATTTTATATACCTTTTTTCAACAACATAAATGGCAACTATACACATGGACCTCGCTGGATGGAATACCTGGAATCAAATGGACTACATCTGTGGGAAGAGACAATGGAGATGCTTAATATCACCAGTCAGAACAGGGCCAGGAACCATCTGTGGAACAGACTACCAACTGCTTATTTGCAAGTCCAAGTTGAAGGTGAAGAAAATTTTAAAAAGTACATGAGAACCAAAGTACAATCTTTAGTATATCCCACCCGAATTTAGGGAATACATTTGACACACTGAACACTAATTACTGAAGACCAGACAAGTTGTGGGATGACATCAGGACCTCATACATGAAGAAAGCAAAAGGTGATTAAAAAGAAGGGAAAGAAAGGAAAAACAACTGTCATAACATAGTTTGTTAAGAAAATATTCTACATCCCACTTTGGTGAGTGATGTCTGGGGTCTTAAAAACTTGCAAGAGGCCATCTAAGACAATTGATCCCATCCTACCTCGAGCAAAGAAGAATGAAGAAAACCAAAGACACAAGAAAAATAAGGACTAACGGACCCCATGAACCACAGCCTCCACCAGCCTGAGCCCAGAAGAACTAGATGGTGCCCAGCTACCACCAATGACCAACCAGACAGGGAATGCACAAGAGAGTCCCTGATGGAGTAGGAGAAAAATGTAGAACAGAACTCAAATTCACATAAAAAGACCAGACTTAATGGTCTGACAGAGACTGGAGGAACCCCCAGAACTTTGGCATGAATGCACTGTTAACGCAGAACTGAAACCATTCCCTAAGCCCACTCTTCAGACAAAGATTACACAGGACTACAAAAAATAATAATAATACACGTGAGGAATGTGCTCCTTAGTTCAATCAGATATATGAGACCAAATGGGCAACTCTTGTCCAAAAGCAGAATGAGAAGGTAGGAAGGGACAGGAACTGGTCAAATGGACACAGGGAACCTGGGGTGGAAAGGGGTAGTGTGATGTCACATTGTGGGGACTGCAATGAATGTCACAAAGCAATATGTGTATAAACTTTTGAATGAGAAATTAACTTGAGCTGTAAACTTTCACCTAAAGCACCATAAAAAAAATTTAATAAAGAAAGAAAGAAAAGACCAAAATGGATGTCAGAAGAAACTCTGAAAAGTACTCTTGAACATAGAGGAGTTAAAGTGAATGGAAGAAATGAGGAAGTAAAAGAACTGAACAGAAGATTTCAAAGGAGGGCTCAAGAAGACAAAGTAAAGTAATATAATGAAATATTCAAAGATCTGAAGTTAGAAAACCAAAAGAGAAGAACACGTTCAGCATTTCCCAAGCTGAAAGAACTGAAGAAAAAATTCTAGCTTCCAGTTGCAATGTTGAAGGATTATACAGGCAAAGTATTGAATGATGCAGGAAGCATCAAAAGAAGCTGGAAGGAATACACAGAGTCACTGTACAAAAAGAACTGGTTGACATTCAGACATTTCAGGAGGTAGTATATGATTAAGAACCAATGGTATTGATGGAAGAAGTTGAAGCTGCAGTGAAGGCACTGGCAAAAAACAAGGCTCCAGGAATTGATGGAATACCAATTGAGATGTTTCAACAAATAGTTGCAATGCTGGAAGTGCTGATTTTTCTATGCCAAAAAATTTGGAACACAGCTACTTGGCCAACCGACTGGAAGAGATCCATATTTGTGCCCATTCCCAAGAAACGTGATCCAACAGAATGTGAAAATTATTGAACAATATCATTAATATCACACAAAAGGAAAATTTTGCAGATCATTCAAAAGAAGTTTCAGCAGTACCTCAACAGGGAACTGCCAGAAATTCAAGCCAGATTCAGAAGAGGATGTGGAATGAGGTTGTCTTAGTCATCTGGTGCTGCTCTAACAGAAATACCACAAGTGGATGGTTTTAACAAGAGAAATTTACTCTCTCATAGTCCAGTAAGCTACAAGTCCAAATTCAGGGCATCAGCTCCAGGAGAAGGCTTTCTCTCTCAGCTCTGGAGGAAAATCACAACACATCAGGAGATCACATATAACATCATCATAGCAATAGAGTTTACAACACATAGAGAAATCACATCAGATTACACAATCATACAATACTGGGAATCATGACCCAGCCAAGTTGACAGATATTTTTGGGGGACACAATTCAATCCATGACAGAAGGATATCATTGGTGATTTCAGATGGATCCTGGCTGAGAGCAGAGAATACCAGAAAGATGTTTATCTGTGTTTTATTGCCTATTCAATGGCATTTGACTATGTGGATCATAGCAAATTATGGATAACATTTTGAAGAGTGGGAATTCCAGAACACTTAATTGTGCTCATGAGAAACCTGTAAATAGACCAAGAGGCAATTGTTTGAACAGAACAAGGGGATACTGCATGGTTTAAAACCAGAACAAGCAAGCATCAAGGCTGTATCCTTTCATCACACTTATTCAATCTATATGCTGAGTGAATAATTTGAGAAGCTGGACTATATGAAGAAGAACGTGGCATCAGGATTGGAGAAAGTCTCATTAACAACCTGTGATTTGCAGATGACACAACATTGCTTGCTGAGAGTGAAGAAGAGTTGAAGCACTTACTGATGAAGCTCAAAGGCTACAGACTTCAGTATGGATTATAACTCAACATAAAGAAAACAAAAATCCTCACGACAGCACCAAGAAGCAAGTCATGATGAACAGAGAAAATATTGAAGTTGTAAAGGATTTCATTTTACTTGGATCCACAATCAACACCCATGGAAACAGCAGTCAAGAAATTAAATGACATTGTATTGGGCAAATCTGCTGCAAAAAAACTTCTTTTCAAGTGTTAAAAAGCAGAGGACTAAGGTATGCCCGATCCAAAATATGGTATTTTCAATTACCTCGTATATATGCGAAAGCTGGACAGTGAATAAAAAGATTGAAGAAGAACTGATGCTTTTGAATTATGGTGTTGGCAAAGAATATTTAATATACTGTGGACTGCCAGAAGAACGAACAAACCTGTCTTGGAAGAAGTACTGTCAGAATGCTCCTTAGAAGCAGGTATGGAGAGACTTCATCTCATGCACTTTGGACAGCTTATCAGGAGGGACTAATCCCTGGAGAAGGATGTTATGCTTGGTGAAGTAGAAGGTCAGTGAAAAAGAAGAAGGCCTTCAAACTGATTGATAATAGTGACTGCAACAATGGGATCAAACATAGCAATAATTGTGAGGATGGCGCACGACAAGCAGAATTTGATTCTTTCATATATAGGGTAGCTATGAGTTGGAACTGACTCAATGGCACCTACCAACAACAAGTGTTATTATCAACAATAAATTGCATATGTCAATTTTTTTTTAATTTTTAGAATAGAATTATTTTTTATCATCATTGGTATTCTATTTCTCAATATAATTCTGGAAAATCAAGACATTATTTTATGAATAAATATTTTTAATTTTTTTTCCATATGCACAAACTGCAGCTTCTCCATGATGTTTAATAGGCATTAGTTGATGATGGTGAACAAAATATGCTTACAAAAGCTTTACTTATATCATTAATAAATTACCAAGGAATCAATTATTTTTAGTTTATCCAACAATATGCAATGAAGACAGTCAAGAACTATTACTCTCATTGTTTAAATAACACATTGGAATAAATCAATGAGCCCAAAGCCATAAAATAAAGAAACTGTATTCCATCTAAGATGAGTCGCCATAGGCTGCTTGGCTAGGGTCAGTGGCGTGCACTGCGATGGATCATTTTTATATGTAATAACTCCCGCCAAATGATAGAGTAGGACTATTCAAATAAGGGGCTTGTGACCCACCAAAGGGATTAGATAGCTTGTTCATAATGTAAATAAGGTGCATGTCACCCTTGTGGGGGTGGGACCATGCCAATAAGGTGTATGGAACCCTAACAAGGGGATTGGTCAGTTTTGTCATTGGCTAGTCTTAAAATGAGTCATTCCAGAGGTGGAAATGGGGGTTGGGGGGGCGCTGGGTATGGCTGAGGAGAGGCTATCTGAATCAAGAACTGTATGCTGAGGCATTTCTGATCCTGAATTGTAACTTGTTACTACCCTAATAAACCCCATAACTGTGAGTATGGCCTATGAGTTCTATGTGGCTATTGGAAAGCACTATCAAACCCAGCAGGGGAGTACAGAGTGTCGTAGGAGAAACGGCTGGTGTCAGAACTGGTAAAAAGTTGGGAGAGAGTAGATATGTCTCACTTCTGCCTCATAGGAATTAGCCTTGGGCTGTTAATCTTTATTTTCCTTCCCCCTTGTGAAGTCAGAGGAGGTCAGACACCTCCAAGCCAGCATTTTTATACAACAATAAGGCCTGGTGTGAAGTAAGTATATTTATTCAATCTTATAAACTACTTCTATGGCTCAATTCTCTCCTTTGTTCACCTGAAGTCACTAACAACATGTACTCAGAAATGGAGGGAAAAGGAGACTCCTCTCACCCACCATCTAACTCTCTCTTATTTATTTTATACATAGTGGGCAAAGAAACGGTACAATTATAAGAACGATCAAGGAACCTTGATGATTTTTTTCTTAATAAGTGTCCACTTTTGATCTTTATATTTTACTGTCCATTAAAATATATATAAGTAATGAAAACATTATATGTGTCAATCAGTTAACCAAATGGATTTTTCAGACGAGTAAAGAAATGATGGCAATAGGCAATGATATACATAATATAAAACAAACATAAAATTAAAAGCCAATAGATATTCTTACATCACTGGAAGTAAGCACATACTCTGTCTTATCTGTGTTCAAAAATCAGTGTTGGAACAGTGCTAGTTAATATACACTAACATGTTGTCATTGTTGTTGTTACGTGGTGTTGAGTTGGTTCCTACTCATAATGACTCTATGGACAACAGAACAAAACACTGCCTGGTCCTGCACACAATCTTTGCTATGCTTGAGCCTATTGTTACAGGCACTGTGTCAATCAATCTAGTTGAGGGGCTTCCTCTTTTTCGTTGCCACTTTTCTTTACCAAGCATGACGCTCTTCTCTAGGGACTGGTCCCACCTGATAACATGTCCAAAGTACGTGAGGTGAAGTCTTGCCGTCCTTGCTTCTAAGGAGAATTCTGGCTGTTCTTCTTCCAAGACAGATTTGTAACAGTAACATACACCAGTTCAATATATCCCCACAAATTGTCTGTGATCTATGCTTAATGAAAATCTAACGTTATGAATTACATGGAGATTTAATCACACAGAAAGGCAGAACACTCATGTGATTTTCCTATTCTTTGGCCAAGCTCTGCAAAACAGGATGGCTTTGAATGATATCTGTAGACTATCTTTGTTTCTTTCATTTCACTTGACTGTATTAGATACTCCCATTAAGCAACTGCCACCAGACCTCACAATAACATATAAAGATACTGGAAAAAGACTCATAAACAACTCGTGATATTCAGATGACACAACCTTGCTTGCTGAAAGTGAAGAGGACTTGAAGCAATTTTGATGAAGCTCAAACACCACAACCTTCAGTATGGATTACACCTCAACATAAAGAAAACAAAAATCCTCACACTGGACCAATAAGCAACATTGTGATAAACAGGGAAAATATTGAAGTTATAAAGGATTTCATTTTACTTGGATCCACAATCAATACCCATGGAAGTAGCAGTCAAGAAATCAAAGGATGCATTGCGGACTTCCGGCAAGATGGCGCTCTAGGCAGAAACACCACGCCGTCCCTCCACAACAAAGATCCGAAAAACTAAGCCAAACAGAGAATCAACAATCCTGAAACCCTAGAACATCAAATGAAGAGATAA
>NW_004443943.1:10162735-10182093 GCF_000243295.1 Trichechus manatus latirostris | reverse complement strand
AAAAGCAAAGATGTCACTTTGAGGACTAAGGTGCGCCTGACCCAAGCCATGGTGTTGTCAATTGCTTCATATGCATGTAGAGGCTGGACAATGAGTAAGGAAGACTGAAGAAGAATTGATGACTTTGAATTATGGTATTGGCAAAGAAAATTGAATATACCATGGACTGTCAAAAGAAGGAACAAATCTGTCTTGGAAGAAGTACTACCAGAATGCTCCTTAAAAGCAAGGATGGCAAGACTTTGTCTCACATACTTTGGACATGTTATCAGGAGGGACCAGTCCCTAGAGAAGGACATCTTGCTTGGTAAAGAAAAGGGTCAGCGAAGAAGAGGAAACCCCTCAACTAGATGGATTGACACAGTGGCTACAACAATGGGCTTAAGCATAACAATGATTGTGAGGATGGTGCAGGACTGGGCAGTGTTCTGTTCTGTTTTACGTAGTGTTGATATGAGTTGGAACAGACTCGACAGCACCTATCAACAAGAAAGAGAAAATGAAAATGGTAAGGAAGGTATATTTAACTCGTTTGTTGTATCAATTTTCAGTCAATTTAGGATTTTTTAGATTAGCCTGAGACTCTAAAGAGTTTGGCTATGGTACATTTGAAATATCAAAGGATGAATCAACATAAATGGATAAGACAGAATTAGAAATTACACAGGAGAAATGTAATATATTGGGAAAGAAAAAGAAGAGAGGTTGAGATGTTATTTTCATTTTGGAGCTTATGCCTTTTTGTAAAAGTACCTCTGAATCACACTTCAATAGGGATATGTTTTGATTTTTTTTAATGATTGTTTTTTAAAAAAGATTATTTTCGATCAACTCCTGGCATAAGAGCTTGAGGAGCTCTGCTGGCCTGCTCTCCAATGAAATTGGTGAAAATTATTTTAATAAGATAAAAAGTAAAGCATATAGATATGGTCCTAAGGGTAACCAGCAAATTAAGAAATATTTATTCAAGAAAATCAACAAAAAATCCATAAGTATTTGAAACAGGACCACTCCCTTCATCTTCCTTCCCATCTCAGCAAGGCAGAGATCACTCCAGATAGCTGCAGCCAAGAACACAGAGCTCCCTCTTCCCCCAGTTGTAAGGGCTTTTTTTTTTTCTTTCCCCCGGAAAAAGCAGAATTTCAGTGTTTCTTATCCTATCCCCAACTGCCTTTTTTTGAGGCTACGTCCTAGGGGAGTACAATGGAAATATGGGAGCTGTCTGTGAAATTAACCAGATGTTGGATTTAACAGAAAAGATCTCAAAGTAGCCATTATAAATACATTAACAGAACTAAAGAATACTTTACTAAAGAAGCAAAGGAAGGTGTGGTGATGATGTCTTACCAAATAGAGAATATCCATAAAGAGAAATTTTTAAAAAGAACCAAATGGACATTTGGAATTGAAACAATAAATGGATAGTAGAAAGATATGTTATATAAACAGCCATCACAGGAAAGCTAGTGTGGCTATACTACTATCAGACAAAATAGACTTTAAAACAAAACAAAAAAATGTTACTAGAGGTTAAGAAGAGTATGCTATAATTATAATGTGGTCAAACCCTCAAGCAGACATTACAATTATAAGTAAATACATATATGCACCCAACAGGAGCACAGGAAAATACGTAAAGGAAAAACTGATAGAAATAAAGGAAGAAATAGACAATTCAACAATGAGAATTGTGGATTTCAATATCTCCACTTTCAATAATGGATAAAACAAGTAAATGTCTACTTTGAGAAAGAAGAAAAATCTCTAATCAATAACTTAACCTTTCATCTTCAGATACTGGAAAAAGATGAGCAAATTAAACCTAAAGAAGGCAGAAGGAGGAAGATAATGAAGATTAGAATGGAAAATAATAAAATAGAGAATACAAAATAAAAACAATGGAGAGACACAAAAAAATAAAACTTTTTTTTAAAGATAATCGATATACATATTTTTAGCTAGTTTGACCATGAAAAAAAGAGATAAGATGCAAGTTACAGAATCAGAAATGAAAGAGGGGACATTACTACTAATGTTACACAAATTAAAAAAAGAATGATACAGAAATACAATGAACAACTATATGCCAACAAATCAGATAACTTAGATGAAATGGACAAATTCTTACAAAAAAATAATCAAACAAACAAACAAACAAAAAAAAAAAAACACTGCTGCCCTAGAATCGATTCAGACTCACAGCGACCCGATAGGATAGAGTAGAACTGCCCCATAGAGTTTCCAAAGAGGAGCTTGTGGATTTGAACTGCTGATCTTTTGATTAGCAGCCAAGCTCTTAACCGCTGTGCCACTGAAATTGATTTAACAAGAAACAGACAATCTGAATAGATCCATACCAAGTGTAGAGATTAAATAAGTAATCAAAAAGCTAGCCACAAAGAAAAAACCCATGCCCAGATGACTTCACCACTGAATTCTAACAAACATTCAAACAAGAATTAATACCAATTCTTCAGAGACTCTCCCTCCCAAAAAAACCTAACATGTTATATGAAGCTAGTATTATTTGATATTAAGACCAGGAAAAGATGATGCAAGAAAAGGAAACAGCAGACCAATATTTCTTATAAATATAGATGCAGAAATCTTCAACTACAAACTAGAAACACATTTTTAAAAAAAGTATTATATACTGTTGCCAAGTGGGATTTAACCCAAATTCCAAGGTTGGTTTAGCATTCAAAAATGAATTAATGTAATACACAATGTAAATATAAAAAAGTTAAAGAATCATCTCAATATGCCAGAAAAAGCATTTGACAAATCCAACATCCATTCATAATAAAACACACTCAGCAAACAAGGAATAGGAGGTAACTTCATCAACCTGATAAAGGGCATCTACGAAAAACACAGCTAACAACATAGTCAATGCTGAAAAACTGAAAGCTTTCCACCAAAGATGAGGAACAAGACAAGGATGTTCGCTCTCACTACTTCCACTCAACATTGCAGTGGAAGTTCTAGACAAGGAAAAAAAAAGTCATCCAGATTGAAAAAGAAGTAAAAATATCTCTACTCACAGATGATATGACCTTGTATATAGAAAATCCTAAAGAATCCATTAAAAAAAACTATCAGAACTAAAAACTGAGTTTATTAACTTTGCAGGATAGAAGATCAATATATGAAAATAAGTTGTACGATTGTATACACTTACAACGAACAATCAAAAAGTCAAACTAAGAAAACAATTCCATTCATGTAGTATCAAAAAATAAAATATATAGGAAGAAATTTTAAAAAATGAAAACATTATAATCTGAAAACTACATGACATTATAAAGAGATTAAAGAATAAATAACTGGAAAAAAATCCCATGTTCATGTATCAAAAGACTTAACATTGCTAAAATGGCAATATTCCCCAAACTGATCTACAGATTCAATTTTATCTTTTGACATTTTTCTAGCCACCGACCCACTTTCTTCCAACCTAAAACATTTTTTTTTCTTCATCTTTTTATCTACAGCATCTAGCACGGTGTTTGACAGTCAACCTTCAATTAATAAAATTAACCATGCCTATTTCCTATTATCTATGCCTAGGCCCATGCAGACTTAGCAAAGGCTTATGCTTATATTCTTACAAGTTTTCAACACTTTAGTAGTATAATCTCAGCAACTGGTTTATGATAAATGTGTATCTTTAGTGACCAAAGATCTGAAAGAGAATTACTTGAATTTTTTTTTACAGACAACTGTTTTTATACATAGGATACAGTATAATATTTTGGAATTTGCCTAATGTATGTTGATTGTTGTGTTGTAGTTACTTTTCAAGCACCCTTCAAAAGTGGCCTCTTCTTCATTAAGAAATGTATGGTCCCACTCACATACATCTGTCTCTCTGGAGGCTGGCTATAAACTATGCAAATCAGCAACATCCGTATTTTAGCAAAAGCAATTTGAGAAGAGCAATATAATCAGAGCCCCATCATTTTTTGCTTTGGGTACAATTAGCAGTATATGCACAGGGATGGATTAGGACAGCTTCTGTGGAATTCTGTAAGGAAAATTAGCCAACAATATAATGTATTATGTGTCATTGAGCTAATCATGATTCTTCTTCTTCTCCCATATGACTGCAAAATAAAAACCAAAAAACAAAACCTGTTGCTATCGAGTCGATTCTGACTCATAGAGACTATAGGGTTGCTATGAGACTGCAAAATAGCCCTTATTTAATTCAATCATATATTATCAGAATTATGTGAGAGTATCCGACCAATATAAAATACTACTAGAGCAAACATTTTAAGTTTTTTATTTGATTTTAAGATTTGCTTCTTACAGGCATTTTCATAAGGTGATATGGGGGAAACTACCAAAATGCAGATTGAACTTTTTTTTTTTAAGCTTTTGCTTCTTCCATAAAGTTTTCCCATTTGTCCTTATTACTCATTTCACTGAAACTAATTCTGAGGGGGGGAAAATCTTTAAATTAATGTTTTTAATTTATCTATAAAAGTAGCAATCAATCACATCCAAGAAGAAAATCTTTGTTATACGATGTGGTTTGTAAAATTTTTTTGAGGAATTTCTTTTTCTACATGATTCTAGAGTGATAACTGATAGATAAAAGTTAACCAATACAAACCAACAAGGATGGAATACAGGATGCCTGGCCGATCTGATGGTGGCTGGATATTCTGGTCCTGATCAATGGCTTCAATAGGTGGGGTAACAATGATGGGGTTCAGCTCTTCCTGGAAAATAATTCAGAGTTTAGTTCATCTGCATTATTAATACCCCATGGAGAATTTACACTTATGTATTACAGTTTGGACAACTAGGTAAAATTTGGGCCAGTAGTTACACTCAGGTTTGAAGATTTGTAATCTAACACCTTCAACTACTTCATGTTGAATCTGAAGAGGGAGAAAGGCGTACTCAAAGTCAAAATGAAAAAACACAGTAATTACATGGGTGAAACTTTATATCAGGAATTGCTCCTACAAGAATAGCAAAGAAGAAAGATATCAATAAATTTTGAATCTTCCCTAGGGAATTATTAAAAGATATATAAGGTATCAAATCATTCATGAAGTAGAGATTTTCTCCTTGGCTTTAGAAGATTTATAAAAATATGTATATTTGTTCCTTCCTAATCAATCTATAGTAGTCCCTGGGCGGTGTATATGGTTAAGTGCTAGACTACTAGCAGAAATGTTGATGGTTTGAACCCACCCAGAGGTGCCTCTGAAGAAAGGCCTAGTGATTTGCCGAGAAGTCACAACCTTGAAAACCCTATGGAACAGTGGTATTCTGCACATGGGGCCACCCATGAGCTGGAATCAACTTGACGACAGTTAACAACAACAATCCATTCTTTAAAAGTTTCATAAAAGTGAATTATACTAAAATAATTTTTCAAATAATGCTTTAGCTTAATAGAAACAAAAGTCACAGCCTTGCAAATCTCATATAATTAGAATCAATTATATGTTATATGCAGCTAAAACCAAAAATATCCATTCCGCCCAGTCAATCCCAACTCATAGCGACACTATAGGGCAGAATAGAACGGCCCCGTAGGGTTTCCAAGGATTTGAACCATCGACCTTTTGGTTGGCAGCTGAGCTCTTAACCACCGCACCACCAGAGCTCTTTATCAGCAAGAAGATTCTATTTAGAAATTATAATACATTTGTTGGAGTCAGTGTTTCCCAATTTAACGTGCAGTGGTATCCTCTTCTGCTACTGAGGTTAACTTTTTTTTTTTTCTGTGAAGGACCAGATAGTACTAAGGCTTTGCCAGCTATATGGTTTCAAGTTGCAGCACTCAACTGCTAAAGTTGCAGCTACTCAACTCTGCCATTACAGCACAAAAGCAGCCATAGACTATATATAAACAAGTCATCATGGCTTGTTGCAATAAAACATTAATTACAAAAACAGGTTGTGGGTGGGATTTGGCCTAAAGGTCAAGAGACTACAGATTACTGCCTCTAGTGCTAGATCTTCATAGTTATACCGGGGTGGGGTGGGGGGAACTACACAGTGATAAGTTTGGGAAACATTGTATTAAATAATGTTTCAAAAATCCAATTAGCAGTACTGCAAGTCCTGCACATGCTAATTTATCTATGGCTCTCTAAGAAGGGGGTAATATTTGCATCTTCCAGAAACACTCATTAACATTCTCTTGAACTAATACTCTTGGAACACAGTCTGAGAAACACGGCTTTAAGTATTTACAGACCTAAGCCCAAATCTGTAAGTGGTAATTCTAAAGGAAAGTAAAGTCTGGTTCAATATCTGACAACTTCATACACTAAGGAATTACTACAATGTTCTTTTATATTATTTGTATCAAATGATAGAATCTTGAAATACATCAAATACTTTTATACAAAATCAGTAGCTTCAATGCGTCAATTATCAGTAGAAATGTATAGTGATAGCACACTAAAAATACAATAAAGCAATACCATTAAACCACAATGTGCAATATCTAATTTTATATTGAAGCTGTAAAAATTAAAGATTATTAATCAATAATTTGGAGGTCACATACATGTTAGGAACTCTGTGTGTTCATTATTGCAAATAGGCTCTCAGTTGTCTAAAATGCTAGTATTATTTTCCTGAAAATAAAGAGCTATTGCTAGGAGCAACTTAACTGAGATAACATTCTAACAGTCTATTCTCTTCTATAACGTTGTTGTTAGCTCCCATCGATTTTGCCCTTAACTAATGGAGACCCAATGAACAATGTAAATAAACTCTGCCCGGTCCCACACTAGCCTCATCATTGTGATCCATAGGGTTTTCATTGGATGATTTTCGGAAGTAGATTGCCAAAGCATTCTTCCTAGTCTTCTTAGTCTGGAAGCTCCAATGAAACATATTCAACATCAGACCAACAGGAAAGCCTCCTCTGGCAGACAAGTGGTGGATGTGCATGAGTTGCATTAGCCAAGAATGGAACTGGGTCTCCCAAAGGGAAGGCAAGAATTCTAGCACTGAACCACCGCGGCCTTCTAAGTGTGGATTATGACCCATAAAAACATCAATAACAAAATTTCTCCATTAAATCCAGATCAGTATTGTACTTCTCACAGAATCCAACATACCCACCAATCCCACCTTCTCTTTCCCTCTGTTCCTCAGTCTTTCTTTCTCTCTTTCAAACACACACACACACACACACACACATACACACACACACACATACTCTCTCTCCCAACAGTCAGTTTACTTTCTATGTAATACCTGTTTTTCTCCATTAACTGGAAAAATCTGAGGCTTTTCAAAGTACATATGTTTGAATACAGGAATTAAGAGTTGACCAGCTCTTTTGAGTCTTTTCACAATGGAATCTGATTATATCAGCCAAAGTCACTTACAGTTAAGCTACTTTTGTCCCAATTCAACTTACTAAATCTCTTCTAGCTTTTCCAAAAGTGTGGCTCTACTCAAGAAACTGTGAAGTCATTTCAAATCTGAGAATTTTCTGCAGTTCCATTCTGCTTCCCAGGAGCACATACCAAGGAATCCTAAATAGTCTCCAGCTTCTTGTAATAACTGGCTTCCTTACCTAGAAGTTTGAAAAATTGATTCTGAGCTCTTCTATTAGAATACTAAATGCCAATAGACTGGGATATTTGAGGGTGTCCCTGATGATTGCCTTCACTCTGCCTATTTCTGTAGAACTGCAAACTAACACATAAGAGGTTTTAGTTGGGTAATTAGACATGTAGTTTAAAATTCTCTTTCTCTAATATCTAAAGTAGTTACAATGAGAAATGGAGTTTTATTTTATTCTTTAAAGTTTTATAAACAATAGAAGAACTAAAAATAACAAAACAAAAAAAATGAAGAGGGAGGGAAAAGTGTTAATTAATTAATTAATTCCTCATCTTTCATAGTTGGTTGTTAAAAAATATAATATAGTGAGAATTGAAGGAAGAGTGAGAAATGAGTATGTTGTTTAGAATTATATTGGTAATCATCAGAATAATTAAAATGGAAACAGAAAAATGTAAGTATTTCCAGGGAGTAAGCCTGAAAGTGAGGATAGGTGGGATGAAAGATATGTTACTTAAAGTCATTTTGTCTTGTCTGAATATGTCATTACCATAGTCTGTACTGTTTTCAATATTATAAATAAATAGATAAGTTGCACAAGTCAGAATAAAATAAATGTCTTTCAATACATTTCTAGAAAATAGGGAGAAGTAGAGTTGTCTTGGGACCCTGGTAAAGCAGTGGTTAAGAGCTTGGCCACTAACCAAAAGGTCAGCAGTTCGAATCCACCAGTCTCTCCTTGGAAACCCTATGAGGCAGTTCCACTCTTTCTGGTAAGTTTGTAATGAGTCAGAATTAACTTGACGGCAATGGGTTTGGGTTTTTTTTGGTTTAGAGTTGTCTTAAATAACTTATTAGAAAGAGGCAGAGCACTGCCCACCCTTCTTCCCTCTTTGTGGCCTCTGCTGCTTTTCTCTCTTTCCTCTTGCCTACCTGCACTGCACATCGAGTGCCATGCCAATGAGCAGCATCAGTGTGTATCCTTGTACTCCACCCCACACTGCCCCCCAGCTCCACCCCGCCAGTTCCAGTTTGTGCTGCAAATGACCCACCCCTCTCCTCCCCTCCACTGGACCTGTCCCGCTGCACCATAGCTGAGCAACCAGCCCTATCCACCTGGACAAGGTGATGAGAAGCAGCGTGCCCACAAACAAGTAATAAAACATGCCCAGCACTCCTGAACATACATAAGCAAATAAAACAAAAAACCAGGATGAAACAAATAAATCAATAATCAATAAATGAAGAAAATAATTCCTGAATGTCCCAGAGATAGGAGACAATATCAAAACATGTTTAAAGAAAAAAAAAAAGGACAGGATGGCACCAGTAAGTGACCAAGATAAAACACCAGATGACCTTCTGGTAGAAGAAAAGGCACAGGAACTACCTGATAGGGAATTCAAAACACTAATATTCAAGAGATTAGGAGAGATGAAGGAAAATAAGGAAAAAATAGGCAAAATTAGAGAAAACACAGACAAAGCAATGGAAGAACTCAGGAAAATAATACAGGAATAAAATGTCAAAATAAATAAACAGCTAGATATCATAAGAAAACAGTAATTCAAAATCTAAAAGATGAACAAGATTTTAGAAATAGACCATGCAATAGAAGACAAAACCTTGGATACCACCTTGTTTGAGGTAAAAATCAAAGAAAAGAAAAGAATGAAGAAAACCTGAGAACAAAGTGGGATAAAATCAACAGCAAAAATCTGCATGTGATCCGAGTTCCAAGACAGGGGGAGAAAATGGAAAACACAGACAAGACTGAAAAATTGCTAAGAGAAAAATTCCTTAACATCATGAAAGATGAAAAGCTGACCATCCAAGAAGCTCAACGAACCCCATATAAGACAGACCTCAAAAGAAGTTCATCAAGACATAGCATAATCACACTCAACAAAATAAAAGACAAAGAAAGAATCTGGAGAGCAGCTTGAGAAAAACAAAAAGTCATATACAAAGAGGAAGCAATAAAACCAATCTCTGATTACTCGGCAGAAACCATGCAGGCAAGAGGGTAGTAGGATGACATATATAAAACCTTGAAAGCAAAAACCTACCAACCAAGAATAACATATTCTGTAAAACTCTCACTTAAATATGATGGTGAAATTAGGACGCTTCCAGATAAACAGAAATTAAGGGAATATGTAAAAACCAAACCAAACTTACAAGAATAAGTTTTGATAAGAGAACAAACAACATCAGACAAGAACCTGAATTTAGGACACAGCACAGCATCAGACACCAACTGAGGTAATGAACTCTCAAGGATAAAGCAAAACTAAAAGATTTACAACAGAGAAGCAGAGAGGTCAATTTGTAAATGACAACAGCGTCAGAACAATAAAAGAGGGAATAAGTGGTCTAGATATATATCTTTCAAGTGGAGAGGAAGATAAGGTGATATCAAAGAATAAAAAACTGCTTTGAACTTAGGAAGATCAGGGTAAATTTCAAGGTAACCACAAAGAAAGTTAATAAACTTATCAAAATAAAGAAGAAAAACATAAAGTCTCAGTAAACACAAAATCCACAAAAAAAACAAAAAAAAGTCCACAAACAAAAGGAATTCAGCATAGGAGAGCAAGAGGAGAAAGGAAAACATCAGCACCACAACAAAAAAAGTACTGCAAAATGGATAGCAATAAATTCACTCCTATTATAATCACACTGAATTTAAATGGCCTAAATGCACCCATAAAGAGACAGAGAGTGACAGAATGGATTAAAAAAACAGGACCCAACAATATGCTATCGACAAGAGACACACCTTAGCAACAAAGACATAAATGTATTAAAATCAATGGACAGAAAAAAATATATCAAGAAAACAGAAACAAAAAATGGGCAGGAATGGCAACATTCATCTCACACAAAATAGACTTTAAAACAAAATCCATCACAACAGCAAGGAAGGACATTATATAACAATTAAAGGGGCAATCTACCCTGAGGACACAGCCATAATAAATATCTACACACCCATCAACATGGCTATAAAATACATAAAACGAATTCTGAAAGCTGTGAAAAGAGAAATTGACAGCTCTACAGAAATAGTAGGAGACTTCAACACATCACTCTTGGTAAAGAACAGAACATCTAGAAAGAAACTCAACAAAGATACAGAAGATCTAAAGGCCACAATCAATCAAACTGACATAAACAGACATATATAGAACACTCCACTCAACAACAGCAAAGTATACATTCTTTTCCAGTGCACATGGAATGTTCTCAAGAATAGACCACATCTTAGGCCACACAGCAATCTTCAAAATCCAAAACACTTAGATAATACAAAGTATCTTTTCTGATCACAATGCCATAAAAGTATAAATTAATAACAGGAAAAGCAAGGAAAAAAATTAAATATATGGAAACTAAGTAACACCTTGCTTTAAAACCACTGGGTAATAGAAGAAATAAAAGATGGAATCAGAATATTCCTAGAATCAAATGAGAATGAAAACACTTCATACCAAAACCTTTGGGACACAGCCAAAGGCAGTGATCAGAGGTTAATTTATAGTAATAGATGCACACAGCAAAAAAGAAGAAAGTGACAAAATCAAAACTCTAGCTCTACAACTCAAAAAACTAGAAAGACAATAGCAAAGAAGCCCACAGCCACCAGAAGAAAGGAAATAATAAAGATCAGAGCAAAAATAAATGAATTAGAGAACAGAAAAAGAATAGAAAGAACAAAAATATTGCCTTACCCTATAGAGACTAGCAACTTATCTTAAACACAAATGTTTTTTCTTATGCTACCATTATTGAAAGAAAGAAAAGACCAAAATGGATGTCAAAAGAGACTATGAAACTTGCTCTTGAATGTAGAGTAGCTAAAGCAAAAGAAAGAAATAATTAAAAGAGCTGAGCAGAAGATTTCAAAGGGTGGCTCCAGAAGATGAAGTAAAGTATTTTAATGAAATGTGCAAAGACCTGGAGATAGATAACCAAAAGGAAAAAACATACTTGGCATTTCTCAAGCTGAAAGAACTGAAGACAATATTCAAGTCCTCAAGTTGCAGTATTGAGGGATTCTACAGAGAAAATATTGAACAACTCAGGAAACATCAAAAGAAGATGGAAAGAATACACAGAGTCACTGTACCAACAAGAACTGGTTAAAGTTCAACCATTTCAGGAGGTAGCATATAATTAAGAAGCAATGGTACTGAAAGAAGTCCAAGCTACACTGAAGGGAACGGCGAAAAACAAGACTCCAGGAATTGATGCAATACCAATTGAGATATTTCAACAAATGGATGCAGCAGTGAAGGTGCTCACTCATTTATGTCAAGAAATTTGGAAGACAGCTTCCTGGCCAACTATCTGGAAGAGATCCATATTTGTGCCCATTCTAAAGAAAGGTGATCCAAGAGAACACAGAAATTATCAAACAATATTATTAACGTCACACAAGTAAAATTTTGCTGAAGATCATTCAAAAGTGGTTGCAGCAGTACATCAACAGAAGTTCAAGCCAGTTTCAGAAGAGGACGTGGAACTATGGATATTGTTGCTGATGTCAGATGTATCTTGGCAGAAAGCAGAGAAACCAGAAAGATATTTACCTATGTTTTACTGACTATGCAAAAGCATTCGACTGTGAGGATTATGACAAACTATGGAAAACATGGGGAAGAATGGGAATTTCAGAACACTTAATTGTGCTCATGTGGAACTTGTACATAGACCAGGAGGCAGTCATTCAAACAGAACAAGGGGATACAGCTTGGTTTAAAATCAGGAAATGTGTGCATCTAGGTTGTATCCTTTCACCATACTCATTTAACCTGTATGTTGATCAAATAATTGAGAAACTGGGCTGTATGAAGAAGAATGTGGCATCAGGATTGGAGGAAGACTCATTAACAATCTGTGATACGCACATGACACAATCTTGCTTGCAGAATGTGAAGAGGACTTGAAGCACTTACTGATAAAGATCAAAGTCTACAGCTTTCAGTATGGGATACACCTCAACATAAAGAAAGTAAAAATCCTCACAACTGGACCAATAAGCAATATCATGATAAATGGAGAAAAGATTGAAGTTGTCAAGGATTTTATTTTACTTCTATCCACAATCAACACCCATGGGAGCAGTGGTTAGGAAATCAAACAACATATTGCATTAGGCATATCTGCTGCAAAAGACCTCTTTAAAGTGTTGAAAAGCAAAGATGTCACTTTAAGAACTAAGGTGAGCATGACCCAAGCCATGATATTTTCAATCACCTCATATGCATGTGAAAGCTGGACAGTGAATAAGGAAGACTGAAGAAAAATTGATGCCTTTGAATTCTGGTGTTGGCAAACAATTTTGAATAGATCATGGACTGCTAGCAGAATGAACGAATCTGTCTTGAAATAAGTACAGTCAGGGTGCTCATTAGAAGCAAGGATGGCGAAACTTCATCTCACATACTTTGGATATGTTATCAGGAGGGACCAGTCCCTAGAGAAGGACATCATGCTTGTCTAAAGTAGTGTACCTGTGCAAAAGAGGAAGACCCTTGAGATGGATTGACATGGTGGCTGCAACAATGTGCTCAAGCATAACGAGCAGAATTTCATTCTGTTGTACGTAGTGTAGCTATTAGTCAGAACTGACTGGATGCCACCTAACAAGAACAACCATTATTGAATTTGTGAGAAAATCTAGGTTTAAGACTGGAAAGAGTAAATTCTCAAATATGGTTTCAATCCCAACTAGATTGTGATCTTTGAATCTTGAGTTATTTTTAACAGTACTAATAAATAACATTGACACATAATGGGGATTGTACTTTGTTTAGAATTAAGCTCTTAAATATTTTATGTAATTTTTCATAAAGATAAGTGGCAGTTAAGACAGATAGAAAATTATATATTTATTCCTTAGAAATAACAACATAAATAACAAGGAATTCTTTATTCTTCCACCAAAATCTCTATGGCAGAAAGAACCCAGGCACGAGAAGAGTATATATATAAGCAAGTAATAACCCAGAGACAATTTTTTTTAAAATAAGCATGAGTTTTGCAGAGAGAACAGAGGCCAAAGAACTTCCTTTTACATAAATTGGGAAATATTCACATACTCAGATACATATAGAACATTTACTATAATTGACCAGGTACAAGGTAACAAAATAATCTCAACAACATAAAACACAATCCATATCGCACAGACCACTTTCACTGACCAAAATGCAATGTAAAATTAAAAAAAAACCACACACACAATCCCATATATTTAGAAGCTAACATACACTATTTAAAAATATTTTATTTATTAAAGAATAAACCTTGAATTATAAAATAATTAGAAGAGAATACTGATGACAGCATGAGATATGAAAACTTGTGGGGTACAGCATGAATAGTATTTTTAATATGTATATTAGGAAGCTGAAGTGTTGAAAATAAATGAGCTAAGAATTTAAGTATTTTTCTGAAAAAGATAAAGTAAATCCAAAAACAATGAATAAAAATAATAAAGATGAGAATAAAATGAAAGATATAGAGACATAGAGTCCTAGTATTCAAATCCTCAGCTCCTGTTATTCCTAAGTCCCAAGTACATTACTGTCTCTGAATTTCCTGAAAAATAGTATCTTTATAGTAAAACAGGATCCCTTTTTTCCCCCCTGAGTTAGTTTGAGATAGGTTTCTGGGACTTGGAATCTAAGTATTAATCTATATAAATGTGTCAAGAAAAGATTCATTACTGACTGTATCTTGGCTTTCCTAGAGGCTGTTCTTAGTTCCCTTCTACCTTCTAATTCTTGTATGAGCAGCCGTCTTGTGTGAAATCCAATTCAACTCACTTAATCATTTACAGAAGTTGGCAAACAGCAGATATTTAATATCTTTTTGTCAATTTCTATTCTACTGACATACCCAATCTGGTAAGAAGATCACCACTTTCAAGTAGACTTTGCAGTACCCATTACTAAGAAAACACTCCAGAGTTGGCTACTACCACAACTTTTACAGCTCTTGGGATGAGATGATCAATTCAGGGATTTGTTTCTTTGGAGAATAGACTCTGTTCAAGAAGATAATTATTGCTCCTTTTTCTTTTTCTGTCCCCCTCATTTCTCAGTGCTTCTATATTTTCCATCTGGATTACAGAGGAAACATATGCTGAAGAAATTAGATGCTCATCCATGGTTCAAGCATCCTTTATGGAAAGCATCAAAATGTTCCTCTACTATGGCAGAATGGCCAATCCACTATAATTATCCCAAGATTTACTGTCTTGTGGGGAGAAAATAACTTACTTGTGTATATAAGTCTCAGTGTATTGCCTGACAACTTTACCAAATTTTCCTAATCAAGCTGAATTTTTTGAGACACAAAAAAATCCACCCAAACACTAGCAAGGCTCTTTATACCTTGCCTCGGAAGCAAAGCTGCTTTCTTTGCACTCTCATTTGTCTCTGAGAAGAGGACATATCTCCTGACTCCTGACCCAGCCTATCAGTGTCCATAAAAGCACACAGGATAACAGGTTTGCATTTCACTGCTTTTTAAACAGCCAGAGCTAAATTTCCTGACATACTTCCTAAAACAAATTAGACCTATGTATAGGTTCTTATAGGGAGCCATAGTGGCATAGTGGTTAAGCTCTCAGCTGATCAAAAGCTGATCAAAAGATCAGCAGTTAGAACCCACTAGCCACCTCACAAGAGAAAGATGTGGCAGGCTGCTCCCGTAAATATTACAGCTTTGGAAGCCCCAGGGGGCTGTTCTACTCTGTCCTATATGGTCACTAGGAGTTGGAATTGACTCAAAGGCAACAGGTTCGGTTTACTGCTTTTATAGATTTCTATTGTGAAAATAATCATAGAAATAATTAAATAACAAAAAATGTCTCCAACAGGAATACTGTATGGTTCTATGCTTATAAAACCCAAGACTATTCCATTTGGGATTCACACTTACTATTCATTAGATTTTCTGAAGAAGCGCCCCCTTTTTTGAACTAATCTAAGTTAATATGGGAGCCCTGGTGGCGAAGTGGTTAAGAACTCAAGCTGCTAACCAGAAGGTCAGCAGTTCAAATCCACCTTGGAAATCCTATGGGGCAGTTCTACTCTGTCCTATAGAGTTGCTATGAGTCGGAATCAACTTGACAGCACACAACAACAACAACAACAACAAGATAATATGTTCATGGACAACTTCTGTATTCTTCTGAGAAGATAACAGAAAGCCCTGAAGAAGTTTTGATGTGAATGGGTTTAGTTACTCCCTATGCAACCTCATTACCAGTTTGTTGTCAAAGCAAGCTTGAGTCCAAATTGTGCTATATGTACATAATAAATAAAAATGTATTATCAAAGAGGCACAAAAGAAAGACTTATAAACCTGTTCTGTAGATTTAAGAAAGTCTCAGCTCTCTGTACTTACAGAAGTTCAAATCATCACCTTGCTTAAAAGGTAAACTCAAGGGAAACAATGAGATTTTAGTGGTAGGATGGTATCATCATCTTAGCTTGCATCTGGCTAATAGGAGTCATGGTTCCATATGTTATAGAATTCAGCCTTTGATATCATCCCTAAAGTTAGAATAGTAAATGACTAATTTGATTCTTACATCTGTTCCATGCATGGGTTGCTGTTAGCTGATGTTGTCAACATCTTTAAATTGATTTTATTCAATTCTTATAACTTAAATATTTTTAATTTCCCCAATTTTCACTAATTTCTATCATTTATAATACAAGCCAATAGATCACTATTTTTTTTCCTAATAAAAACTCATTTTTGTATATTTAGCATACTGATTAGTAAAGCTTCTGGCATTGGTTGAGATACAGAAGCACTGTTTAAATACCAATCATCCTCCAGCTAAGAATTTGAGTGATGTCTTCATCTGAGTAATATACACATAATAATACACTGAACTTGCCAATCAATTTTAAAATAAACTAAGACATCCAAAAATGGTCTGTAGACCAGAAGAACTAGATGGTGCTCAGCTACCACCAATGACTGCCCTGACAGGGAACACAACAGAGAGTCCCTGATGGAACAGGAGAAAGGTGGGGTGCAGAACTCAAATTCTAATAAGAAGACCAGACTTAATGGTCTGACTGAGACTGGAGGAACTCCAGAAAGCATGACCCCAGATTCTCTATCAGCCCAGAACTAAAACAATTTCCGAGGCCAACTCTTTGACAGGGATTGGACTGGACTGTGGGACATAAAGTGATACTTGTGAGGAGTGTGCCTCTTAGCTCAAGTAGGTACATGAGACTAAATGGGCAGCTTCTGTCTGGAGGTGAGATGGGAAGGCAGAGAGGGTTAGGAGCTGGTTGAATGGACATGGGGAATCAGGGGTGGAAAGGAGGAGTGTGCTGTCACAGTATGGAGAAGAGCAATTAGGGTCACATAACAATGTATGCATAAATTTTTGTATGGGAGACTAACTTGAAGTGTAAACTTCATTTAAACCACAATAAACAAAAAAACAAAAACAAACAACAAAAAAGGGCGGTCTGTAGAATGTCTAGCCCTGGTAATGAAAAATGCAAGAGAGAATATGTTCTGAGATAACCCTGGAAAGGTAAATTGAGCTCATAAAAACACATGTTTCCGTCATTGAAGCCAAACTTAAATGCTATCTTCAATTATAGTAATTATTAATTTTGAGTGTTTCTAATGTCCATAAATAATATACTCACCATTAAATAGATCTGTGGTCTATATTTTAATTATGTAATAATCTTACAGTATTTGAAAAGAAGATAAATGCAAAACCAAACTCATTGCCTTCGAGTCAATTCCAATCTATAGCTACCCTATAATAGGACACAGTAGAACTGCCCTGTAAAGCTTCCAAGGCTGTAAATCTTTTTTTTTTTTAATTTATTGTGCTTTAGGTGAAAGTTTACAGGTTAAGTTAATTTCTCAAACAAAAATATATACACACATTGTTATGTGACCCTAGCTGGAATCCCTATAATGTGACAGCACACGCCCCCTTTCCACTCAGGGTTTCCTGTGTCCATTCAACCAACTCCTATCCCTTTCCGCCTTCTAATCCTGCCTCCAGACAGGAGCTGCCCATTTAGTCTAGTGAATCTACTTGAACTAAGAAGCATACTCTTTATGAGTATTATTGTATGTTTTATAGTCCAGTCTAATACTTGTCTAAAGTGTTAACTTCGGGAATGGTTTTAGTTCTGGGCTAACAGAGAGTTCAGGGGCCATGTCTTTGGGGGTTCTGCTAGTCTCAGCCAGACCATTAAATCTGGTCTTTTTACATGAATTTGAGTTCTGCACCACACCCTTCTCCTGCTCCATCAGGGACTCTGTTGTGTTCCCTGACGGCGGGTCATTGGTGGTAGCCGGGCACCATCTAGTTCTTCTGGCCTCAGGCTGATGGAGTCTCCGATTTATGTGGTCCTTTTGTCTCTTGGGCTAATATTTTCCTTGTGTCTTTGGTGTGCTTCATTCTCCTTTATTCCAGGTGGGTTGGGACGAATTGAGGTATCTTAGATGGCCACTCAAAAGCTATTAAAACCTCAGACACCACTCACCAAAGTAGGATGCAGAACATTTTCTTAATAAACTTTGTTATGCCAATTGACCTAAATGTCCCCTGAAACAATGATCCCCAGACCCCCACCCCTGCTACTCAGTCCCTCGAAGTGTTTGGCTGTGTTCAGGAAACTTCTTAGCTTCTGCTTTAGTCCAGTTGTGCTGACTTCCCCTGTATTGTGTGTTGTCCTTACCTTCACCTAAGATAATTCTTGTCTACTATCTAGTTAGTGAATTCCCCTCTCCCTCCCTCCCCACCCTTGTAACTATCAAATAGTATTTTCTTCTGTGTTTAAACCTTCTCTTGAGTTCTTATAATAGTGGTCTTATACAATATCTGTCCTTCTGTGACTGACTAATTTCACTCAGCATAACGCCTTCCAGATTCATCCATATTGTGAGATAGTTCACAGATTCATCATTGTTCTTTACCATTGCATAGTATTCCATTGTGTGTATATACCACAATTTGTTTATCCATTCTTCTGTCGATGAGCACCTAGGCTGTTTCCATCTTTTTGCTATTGTGAACTGTGCTGCAATGAACATGGATGTGCATATATCTATTCATGCGACACCTTTTATTTCTCTAGGATATATTCCAAGGAGTGGGATTGCTGGATCGTATGGTACTTCTATTTCTAGCTCTTCAAGGAAGTACCAAATTGTTTTCCAAAGTGGTTGTACCATTTTATATTCCCACCAGCAGTGTATAAGTGTTCCAGTCTCTACAACCTCTCTGACATTTATTATTTTGTCCCTTTTAGATTAATGCTAGCCTTATTGGGGTGAGATCGTATCTCATTGTAGTTTTGGTTTGCATTTCTCTAATGGCTAACGATCATGAACATTTCCTCACATATATGTTAGCTGCCTGAATGTCTTCTTTACTGAAGTGCCTGTTTATATCCTTTACCCATTTTTTTAATTGGGTTATTTGTTATTTTGTTGTTGAGGTTTTGCAGTATCTTGCAGATTTTAGACATTAGACGTGATCGGATTTGTCGTAGCCAAAAACTTTTTCCGTCTGTAGGTTGTCTTTTTACTCTTTTGGTGAAGTCTTTTGATGAGCATAAGTGTTTGATTTTTAGGAGTTCCCATTTATCTAGTCTCTCTTCTGGCGCTTGTGCATTGTTACTTATGGTTCATATTGTGTTTATGCCATGTATTAGGGCTCCTAGCATTGTCCCTATTTTTTCTTCCATGATCTTTATCATTTTTTATTTTATATTTAAGTCTTTGAT
>NW_004443943.1:10128257-10162635 GCF_000243295.1 Trichechus manatus latirostris | reverse complement strand
CTAGCATTGTCCCTATTTTTTCTTCCATGATCTTTATCATTTTTTATTTTATATTTAAGTCTTTGATCCATTTTGAGTTAGTTTTTGTGCCTGGTGTGAGGTATGGGTCTTGTTTCATTTTTTTGCAGATGGATATCCAGTTATGCCAGCACCATTTGTTAAAGAGACTATCTTTCCCCAATTAACAGACTTTGGGCTTTTGTCAAATATCAGCTGCTCATAGCTGGATGAATTTACGTTTATATTCTCAGTTCTGTTTCAATGATCTATGTATCTGTTGTTGTACCAGTACCAGGCTGTTTTGACTACCGTGGCAGTAGAATAGTTTCTAAAATCAGGTAATGTGAGGCCTCCCACTTAGTTTTTCTTTTTCAGTAATGCTTTACTTATCCGGGGCCTCCCCATGGCTGTACATCTTTATGGAAGCAAACAGACACATCTTACTCCCGTGGAGCTGCAAGTGGGTTTGAACCTCCAAACTTTTGGTTAGCAGCTAAGTACTTTAACCACTGTACCACCTGTCAGGCTATAATAGTAAAAATTTCATCATCAGGTATAAATATTCTAACTTGAACCATTAAGTGATTCGAGATTTTAGAAAACTGTATAATTAGTACTCAATTTACTAAATTTATAATCTCTTTTTCAATAATTATTTAAGAAAACTGTAATGTATAATTCCTATTTTAAATCTATTGTATACTTCCTTTAACAAAAGCAGATTTAGACTATAAGAAGGAAAAGAAGCTGGTGGACACTACTCTTCTCATCTCACATTATACCATAAATGTACTATTTTCCCAGGAGCTTTTGAAAGGTTCAGCCAGATTCTTGTTTGTTTCTATAGCTAACTGATATGTATGGAAAGAAAGAACAAATCAAACATGTTCATAAACACATTCATATAGATACAGATATGCTTACAGAGTCCCTTAAGAGGTCAAACTACCATTTCTTTTTTCTTTGCTTAGTTTTGTTCTTTTCAAGTGGCAGAAATATCAGTTTATATTAAAAAAAAAAACTGGTATTTTGTAATGTTCTCTTCATGTAAACATTTCAAAAAGGAGTAACAATAGGGTGGGTGCCACAGATTAAGCTAATTACTTTGGATTTTTGACGTTGTCACTGAAGAAACACACCTGGAATATTTACATACAGACTTGAAGCTTATCTAGTGCAAGATATATGATGTAGGGTCCACAGCAAAGTCTTCCAAACAGTTTTGATAATTGTCACTCTAAACGCTGGTGATAAAAGAGCACGTATGTGAAACAATTATATAATTGTGACCAATTAAAATCACATCAACTCCTGCATGATCAATGGAACTTTATATCTCATATTTAAAAAAAAAAAAAACTCACTAAACTACCAAAAAATATCCTTATTTTCCTGAGTAAACTTCATGACTCCTTTAATGTTATACTCCTCTTTATTTCAATGTGTATCTGAATCTTTTTGCAGATATATATTTTATCTTACGTACTGTGACCATGTTTGTTTTCAAAATGTATATTTTAATACCCTTTTAATTGCATACGTGAACACTTTTACTAACACCCCCCTGGTTTACAAAATGTTTCTTTAATTCTCTTTGCCTTTTGAGGTCTGTTTACTTGGAACTACGTATGTTCCTTTCTTAGCGATCTCCAAGTGATATCTAGACAGGAAAAAGAATGAAAGACCCTGCCTGGTGGTCAACCCCATTGTTACTTCCTGTGAGTAAATAACAAAGGTCATATTCCAAAATTTTCAAGTCTGTGGACTTACTCCATACCATCTAGTGATGAGGGTTTTAATCAAAGGAAGATTATTTAGCATCCAAAAGCTAATTTCAAAATAAAGCAAATTTAAGGATTTGTACTTCACAGATTTTGTGAAGGAAATACCATATTTTTTGCAAATAATGTGCCCATGTAAATAATGTGCCCACACATATAAAATGCATAGCATACCTAGGAAAATAATGCACAAGGGGGTTGCTCGATTGGTAAAAAATGTATAATGTGTACACTATTTGCGTAAAATATAGTACAAAGATCATACTTTTTTTTTATAACTTCTTTTGACATTTCTACCCATTTCTCTAACAGCTTCTTTGTCCCTGCTCCTCACATTGCCTAAGGCTTAGCTCACAATCTTTTTGTTCTTTTCCCTACTAGACTTCATTGTCATTTTGCACTACAAAAATCATCAAAATGATTTTGACAAGGCATGACACCCTTTGGTAGTCTGAATAGATGAAGAAATTGAGTGGACAGAATTCTCCTGCTGTTCTCTCCATAATTTTATTCTCATCACACACGCAAGGGCATTTCAATCTATGAACAATGTGACTTCCATCCTGTGCACTCACGGGTGAGAAGCTGGGTATCTTTGCAGTGACTTCTGTTGATCACAAATTCACAATTCTATTGGGCCCTCTTCGTTGATGAAAAAAATTTGCAATCTTCCTAGGGTTCTCACCATTAATCCCTCTAATTCATGCTTCCTTAGAAAGAATCCAAGAAAACAAGAACAACATACTTTAGATTCTTAGATTAAAGTCAAATTACATCTAAGGCTAAATGTGAACCAGTGTATTAAATGTAAATTAGAAGGAAAAGCAAAAATTTCAAAACAAAATGAAAAAACCCTAGGCTGTGCACTTTGTTGTTTGATGTTAGGTGCTGTCAAGCTGGTTCCAACTCATAACAACTCTATTTACAACAGAAGGAAACACTGCCCAGTCCTGTGCCATCCTCACAATCGTTGCTATGCTTGAGTCAATTGTGGCAGCCACTGTGTCAATCCATCTCGTTGAAGGTCTTCCTCTCTTTCACTGATGCTCTCCTTTACCAAGCATGATGTTTTTTTCCAGGGACTGGTCCCTGCTGATAATATGTCCAAAGTACTTGAGACAAAGTCTTGCCATCCTCACTTCTAAGGAGCATTCTGGCTGTACTTCTTCCAAGACAGACTTGTTTGTTCTTCTGACAGGCCATGGTATATTCAATATTCTTCACCAACACCACAATTCAAAGGTATCAATTCTTCTTAGGTCTTCTTTATTCATTACCCAGCTTTCACATGTATATGAGGCAACTGAAAATACCATGGCATTGATCAGGAGCACTTTAGTCCTCAAGGTGACATCTTTGCTTTTTAATACTTTAAAGAGGTCTTTTGCAGTAGATTTGCCCTATGCAATGCGTCATTTGATTTCTTGACTGCTGCTTCCATGTACTCTTTATTAACTGCAAAATAGACAAATCTCTATTGGAGAAGGGTGTATACTTTTGGGGAAAATTCACGTAATGTTTCTCAATTCCTTCATTACTGCCTTTTAAAAACATTTAGTTGCATTTCGTGTATAGTTTTGATTCTTTATCCCTTTCCTTTCTGTACACTTTCCAGTTATTTTCTTTTTGGGGATTATAGTTAACATCTGAAATTTAAAACAGCATAGTTTGAAATACACCAATTTAGTTATAGTGGTATGCATGCACTCTTCCTCATACATCTTCATTCCTCTCCTTTATGTTGTTATTAACACAAATTTCATTGTCATACATTGTGTGCCCATTAGCATAAATTTATAACTGATATATATTTCTTTTCAATCATATATGGGAAAAAAAAAGAAGAGTTACAAACCAATAGTACAATTATACTGGTTTTAATATTTACTTATATAATTACCTTTACTAGTGTTCTTTATTTCTTGTTATGGCTTTGAGTTACTATCTGGTGTCTTTTCATTTCAGCCTACAGAAACACTTTACTATTTCTTGTAGGGAAGGTCCATCAGTAATGACCTATCTCAGCATTTATCTGAGAATGTCTCAGTTTCTCCTCCATTCTTGGAGAATGATTTTGCCAGATATAAAATTCTTGGTTGACAGTTTTTTTTTTTCTTTCAGCATGTTAAATATGCCATTTTGCTGATCTCCAGTGGCCTCCCTCATTTCTTATGAGAAATTAGCTCTTAAACTTATAGAAGATACCTTGTATGTGAAAGTTTGCTTCTCTCTTATTGCTTTTGTCTATAGTTTTTGACAATTTGACTATAATAGTTTTTGTGTGGATATCTTTTAGTTTATCTTGTTTTGAGTTCATGGAGCTTCTTGAATGTGCATATTCACATCTTTCATCAGATTTGGAAAATTTTCATCCATTATTTCTTCAAATATTTTTATGTTCCTTTCTGTCTTCTCCTTCTGGGACTCCAATTATGTCTATGTTGGTATGCTTGATGTTCTCCCAATGATCTCTCAGGCACTGTTCCTTTTTCTTCATACTTTTTTTCTTTCTGCTTTTTAGAATTGATCAATTCATTGTCTTATCTTCAATTTCACTGATCCTTTCTTCTGCTGTTTAGCCCCTCTAGTCAATTTTTCATTTGAAATTATTTAATGATTAATTATACATAAATGTTATTTTAAAATCATCTATGAAGGAGTTGAATAAATTCAATTTAAATCAACATTTCATTTTACTTTACTAAAAGGAAGCTTCATTAAAATTTCCTTCTATAGATTCAGTCACAATATAACTTACATCCAAATTATAAATCATTCTGTACACTTTATATTAAAAAAGCTTAAGTGATAGCTTCTTAATTCATTAGTATTCAAATCAGTTAATTAAATGCATTAAGCACCCTGGTGGCACAGCGGTTAAGAGCAATGGCTGCTAACCAAAAGGTTGGCAGTTCTATTCCACCAGCCACTCCTTACAAACACTATGGGGAAGTTCTACTCTGTCCTATAAGGTTGCTAAGAGTCAGAATCAACTCGATGGTAACCGGTTTGGTTTTGGTTTTAAGCACCCAGTGTGTTCAAAGAACTTAAGTAATTGTTCAAGCATTATAAAATGAATTAGAGTGCTGGAGGTATAAAGCGGCTTAAAAGTTATAGGGTGGGAGAGGGAATCAAAATACATGTACCACAAGGTAATTCAGAACTTGAATGGAAATTTGACTGAATTTTAGATTATTAATTTACTGACTTTGCCTTTTAAAACACTGCATGCTTTCCTTCACTGTCTTTTAGCTTTGATAGCTATGGAGAAGAACTCTGAGTAGTACCTAATATTTGGTTCCTTTGTGAATTTTTGTTGTTATTGTTTCTAGTATTTGGAAGGAATTTATTTTTATCTTGAAATTAAGATATTATACAGTAATTTTCTAATTATTAGTCTCTTTGCCTTAACTGTGCTTCATACTTTGAACATTTTCAAAATGTAAATGTACATTCTTTTTAAAATTCCAGAAGTTTTATTATTATTTTTTACTGCATGTTTGTTATTGCCCTTTTCACTTTTCTTGGTCTCTCTAAACACAAATTTTTACATTATCATCTGGCAGTCTTCCCTTTATTGAATTATTCTCGGTGCCAATTCTTGTATTCTGGAAGATTTCTCAAACATTTATGGGAGTATTATTGACAGTGAAGAACATGCTCTTGTTAACCAGGATGGTATAAGCCAAGTCTTGCTGCTCAAGTTAATTAGTTTCTGTGATCTTTGCCCTTTGCTTGGCTAATAAAAGGAAGAAACTATTATCACTTCTTTATCGAGTAGTTTGGTGATTAAATAAACAAAAAAAAAAAAAAAAAAACTTGTAAAATAACTAGCACAGTTCTCCTAGCAAGTTTTAAATGAAGATTAGTTATTAGACACAATTATAAGTATTGCATCTTTTTTTTCCTACACCTTCAGTTCTATTCTTTTCTGCCTTTAGTATCTAATTTTATTATTTCAGTTCTACTATCTTCCCTAAACGTATTCTTTTTTTCACCTTTCATCTCTTGTTTTATATATTCCATTCTTTGTTGAATTTTATTGGAACTCAAAACTGTTTTCATAACTAATTTGTGTTTAATTTAGTAACTCTTATTAAACGCACAATTTATTTTCTACCTTGAAAAAATATACAAAGAAGAAGTATAAAATATTCTGCTCCTCTAATGTTGCATATTTTTTCGTGGGATTCATGTGTGCTTTAGGAGGATGTGATAGTAGTCAAATGGTCCAAACTATCCTAGGCAATAATACCTGTGGATTAAGTGGGTGCCTACTGACTGTGTGACTGCAAAGTTCCAAAATTTCTGTAGTAAAAAACCCACTGCTGTTGAGTTCATTCTGACTCATAGCAAACCTGTAGGACAGGGTAGAACTGTCCTATAAGGTTTCCAAGAATCTAAATCTTCACAGAAGTAGACTGCTACATCCTTCTCCCTCAGAGTGGCTGGTGAGTTCGAACCACCAACCTTTAAAGCAGGTACTAGTAGCTGTCTGTCATTTCTACCTAGACGTTTCTTTTCTAGGTTTATAAACAGGAAACTAACAAGATGAAGGTGGTGCTAGATACGGCTATATTTTCATCTGTGAATAAGATTGGCATTCTGAAGGAAAGCATTCTCTTCTATCTTTTTCAGATAGAAAAAAGTAATTGTGCTTTCCTCACTATTCCCATAGTAATAGCTTTAACCTGTATTAGATGATTTATCAGACCTCTCATATTCATAGGTCATCATACTATATCATAGAGCACTACAGTACAGGGGAAAGCATTTATGGAATTATTTCTGAACCTTGCCATAAACATGAACTATTATAAATGGTAGTGCTTAACTTTCTGAAATTGTACACCTTGTTTTCAAATTTTATTGTTAAAGATAAGTATTTTCATTTTGGAACTACAAGAGGATCTCAAATTTCATTCTAAAAAAATTTTATGGTTAGATGTTTCTATGAATATGGATATAAATGCTGTAGAAAATTTCTCTATGTATCTTCAAGTATTATGATGAAAAAATCAGAGCATTGGTCAGATATTTGGGTATTATATATTCCTTTCTATAAACTATTACTAGATGAAGCTTTCTCAAAAACATAAATTATCCTGTTAACTGAAAACACAGAAATATTACTTCATTATTTTTTGTATCTTATAAATCTGGAACAATGATAAAACATTAATTATTAGTGATTTCATTTTATGTATATTTTAACTTTAAGACTAGTAATAACATATTTTATATTTGGAATTAAAATATGTACGTGATAAATTATGCTATAACTAAAATCATAAAAAGGAATTTTTTTCATGACTGGTTTGAAAAACTTTGTTTTAGTATTTTTTCTTATTCAACTAGGATTATAGAATATCAAATTATGTATTTTTAATTTACTAGTCCAAACAGATATTTAATACTAGCTAGTGAACAAGATGTTGATAATATCATTTTCTAACTTTATTTTATTTGATATATTGAAGTTTTTAAACACAGAACCAATTTATGCATCAGCTTAGGAAACAGGTACTAGAAGTAATGATACCACTCCCAACGAGTCTGTCAGTTTGTTGTACTGTGGTGGGTTGTGTGTTGCTGTGATGATGGAAGCTATGCCAAAGACATTTCACATACCAGCAGGGTCACCCATGGTGAACAGGTTTCATCAGAGCTTCCAGATTAAGACAGACTAGAAAGAAGGACTTGGTGGTCTACTTCTGAAAAATTTGGCCAGTGAAAACCTTATGAACAGCAGCAGAACATTGTCTACTATAGTGCCAGAAGATGAGCACCACAGGTTGGAAGGCACTCAAAATACAACTGTGGAAGAGTTGCTTCCTCAAAGTAGAGTCAACCTTAATGATGTGGATGGAGTTAAGCTTTCAGGACCTTCATTTGTTGATGCAGCACAACCCAAAATGAGAAGAAACAGCTGCATAGATCCATTAATAATCGAAACATGGAATGTAAAAGTGTGAATCTTGAAAAATCGAAGTCATCAGAAATGAAATGAACTGCATAAAGATCAATATCCTAGGCATTAGTGAGCTGAAATGGACTGGTGTTGGTCATTTTGTATTGGACAATCATATGGTATACTATGCCAGGAATGACAAATTGAAGAGGAACGGCATCACATTCATCATCAAAAAGAACATTTCAAGATCTATCCTGAAGTACAATGCTGTCAGTGATAAGATAATATCCATATGCCTACAAGGATGACCAGTTAATAGGACTATTATTCAAATTTACACACCAACCACTAATGCCAAAGATGAGGAAATTGAAGATTTTTACCAACTTCTGCAGTCCGGAATTGACCAAATATGCAATCAAGATACATTGTAATTGTTGATAATTGGAATGTGAAAGCTGAAAACAAAGAAGGATTGGCAGCTGGAAAATATGGGCTTGGTGGTGGAAATGATGACAAAGATCACATGATAGATTTTCACAAGATCAATAAATTTTTCATTACAAATACCCTTTTTCAACAACACAAATGGCAACTACACACATGGACCTCGCAAGATGGAATACATAGGAATCAAATCAGCTACATCTGGGGAAAGTGAAGATGGAAAAGCTCAATATCATCAGTCATAACAAGGCCAGGGGCCAATGGCAGAACAGACCATCAGTTTCTCATATGCAAGTTCACGTTGAAGATGAAGAAAATTAGAACAAGTCCACAAGGGCCAAAATATGACCTTGAGTACATCCCACCTGAATTTAGAGATCATCTCATGAGTAGATTTCACACATCCAACACTAATGACCAAAGACTAGACGAGTTGTGGAATGACATCAAGGACATCATATGTGAAGAAAGCAAAAGGCCATTAAAAAGAAAGAAAAGACTCTGAAACTTGCTCTTCAATGTTAAGTGGCTAAAGCAAAAAGAAGAAATGAAGAAGTAAAATAGCTGATCAGAGGATTTCTAAGGACGACTTGAGAAGACAAAATAAAGTATTATAATGAAATATTCGAAGACCTGGAGTTAGAAAACCAAAAGGGAAGAACACATTCAGCATTTCTCAGGCTGAAAGAACTGAAGAAAATATTCAACCCTCCAGTTACAATTTTGAAGGATTCTACAGGAAAAATATTAAACGACTCAGGAAGTATCAAAAGAAGATGGAAAGAATACAGAGTCACTGTACCAAAAAGAACTTGTCAATGTTCAACCATTTCAGGAGGTAGCATCTGATCAAGAACTGACGGTACTGAAGGAAGAAGTCCAAGCTGCACTGAAGACATAGTCAAAAAACAAGGCTCCAGGAATTCACAGAATACCAATTGAGATGTTTCAACACATGTAGCACTGGAGGTGCTCACTTATCGATGTTAAGAAATTTGGAAGACAGCTTCCTGGCCAAATGACTAGAAAAGATCCATATTTGTGCCCATTCCAAAGAAAGGTGATCCAACAGAATGTGGAAATTACAGAACAATATCATTAATATCACACACAAGTAAAATTTTGCTGAAGATGATTCAAAAGCAGTTGCAGCAGTACATTGACAGGGAACTGCCAGAAGTTCAAGCCATATTTAGAAGAGGATGTGGAACGAAGGGTATCATTGCTGATGTCAGATGGATCTTGGTTGAAACCAGAGAATACCAGAAATATATTTACCTGTGTTTTATTGACTGTGCAAAGGCATGTGACTCTGTGGATCATAACAAATTATATATATCATTGCAAAGAATGGAAATTCCACATCACTTAATTGTGCTTATGAGGAACCTGTAAATAGACCAAGAGGCATTCTTTCAAACAAAACAAAGGGGTACTGTGTGCTTTAAAGTCAGGAAAAGTGTGCATCAAGGTTGTATCCTTTCACCATTCTTATTCAATCTGTATGCTCAACATATAATCTGAGAAGATGGACTATATGAAGAACGTAGCATCAGGATTGGAGGAAGACTCATTAACAACCTGAGATATGCAGATGACACACTCTTGCTTGCAGAATGTCAAAAGGACTTGAAGCACTAACTGATGAAGATCCAAAACCACATCCTTCAGTACGGATTGCACCTCAACATAAAGAAAATAAAAATCCTAACAAACGGACCAATAAGCAACAACATGATAAATCGAAAAAAGATTGAAGTTGTCAAGGGTTTCATTTTACTTGGATCCACAATCAATGCCCATGGGAGCAGTGGTCATGAAATCAAATTGTTGCATTGGGCAAATCTGCTGCAAACAGTCTCTTTAAAGTGTTGAAAAGCAAAGATACCACTTTGAGGATGTTATGGATTGAATTGTGTTTTGAAAAATGTGTATCAACTTGGCTAAGCCATGATTCCCAGTTTTGTGTGGTTGTCCACCATTTTGTGATCTGATGTGATTTTCCTATGTGTTGTAAATCCTACCTTTATGATGTTAATGAGGCAGGATTAGAGACAGTTATGATGATGAAGCAAGACTCAGCCTACAGGATTAGGTTGTATGTTGAGTCGATGTCTTTTGTGATTTTTATAAAAGAGAGAATGGAGCAGAAAGGAGAGACCTCATGTCACGAAGAAAGAAGAACTGGGACAGGACCACAGCCTTCGGACCTAAGGTCCCTGTGCTGAGAAGCTCCTAGACCAGGGGAAGATTGATGACAAGGATCTTCCCCCAGAGCTGACAGAGAGACAAAGCCTTTCCCTGGAGCTGGCACCCTGAATTTGGACTTCCAGCCTCCTAGACTGTGAGAGAATTAATTTCTCTTTGTTAAAATCATCCACTTATGGTATTTCTGTTATAGCAGTAATCAATAACTAAGACAGGGGACTAAGGTGCATCTAACTCAACTACTGGTATTTTCAATTGCCTCATATGCATGTGAAAGCTGGACAATGAATAAGGAAGACCGAAGAAGAATTTAAGCCTTTGAATCATGGTGTTGGCAAAGAATATTGAATATACTATGACTGCTAGAAGAATGAATAAATCTGCCTTAGAAGAAGTACCGCCAAAATGCTCCTTAGAAGCAAGGATGGTGAAACTTCATCTCACGTACTTTGGACATGTTATCAGGAGGGACCAGTCCCTGAAGAAGGACATCATGCTTGACAGAGTAGAGGGTCAGCAAAAATGAGAAAAGACCCTGAACGAGATAGACTGACACAGTGGCTGCAACAATGGGCTCAAGCGTAACAACGATTGTAAGGATGGCTAGGAATGGACAGCATTTCTTTCTGTTGTACATAGGGTCCCTATGAGTTGGAACCGACTTGATGGCACCTAACAATACCAATGATACCATTAGCACCCCTATTTTGCTTTGTGGAAATTTTCCTGTAATTAACAAAATCGGGAGTATAAATAAATCATTCTGGATAACTAGTATCATTACGTATATTACATACCAGGCATTGAAATGACTGAATTTATCCTACTGGCTGTTGATTTGGAACACAACATAACTTAAGCTTTTAATCTATTTCTTGTTATTGAAAGTAGGATGAAGAAGAACAAGCATCTTCTTCTTACTAACAGGGCGTACTGTCTCACACCAGAGTTATTCTGCATGACTTAAACAGCAGGGAGAAGAAGTTGTAGAGATTATGCAAGCCTTCCCTTGACAAATAGAAAAATTATAAAATAACAACACTAAAATGAAAATGCACACCAGGATACCCTAGTAATATAAGGTTCTAATGTTTTATGGAGCTTGTTTCTCCTGAATTCCCTGAGAAAATGAGGGGAACAGAAATAATGTTCAGTTTTTGATAGAGGGTACTGATGCGATTGTGTCTACCTCACATTATAAAACACTTGGTGGAGCATCTATAATAACCACCTGAAAAATAGTTTCCCATGCACTCTTATCCAACTCCCATAGCTAGCTTCTGAGTCACAAACAGAATGGAATCTTTCCAAATACTAAACCATTAGCAACATTTAAATCCTGTAGCACATTGAAGGGCCTTAGGAGATATGACTCTTTTCATGGAAGGCAAACTGAAACACTGGTTTTAATATTTGCAAGAAGTACGACCCAGACTAGTTTTCAGACTTCTATTTTGTCGTTGCAATAGAGGCCACTACTTTAAACCACAACAGGGGAGCTGTTGATAACTCTGGATGCTGATGCCTGTGGGGCACTGATAGATTCTTCATAAATCTTTTTCAAACGGCATTATATTTGTCCACAGAGTCTCTAGAAACGTCTGCTAAAATTTTCAACTTTTCTTCAGAAGTTCAATGCAATCATTTCTTCACTTCTCACTCTCCTGCATTGGTAGCAAATATGTCTTCTACATAGGATATACTTATTTCCAAATATATTGATACTAATATTTTTCACACTGTGGATCGCAGTGCACTTGCATCAGAAGCATTAGCTAAAAATTTACAACTCTTAAGCCTAATTACAGAAAACAGATATAATAACACATGAGGGAAACTCCAGGTAATCTGCATTTTGAACAAACAATTCAGGAAATCTTTATGTACAATAGAGATTTATGCAATCACATTACACCATTCTACCCCTTTCTGAGAAACGTTTCCTCTTCTTGGACTAGAGTTTCATTCTTTCTCCACACACACTCCCTTTTTTCTTCAAAAAGAGTAAGATGATATTCAATCTTGCAAAGGACGTAGCACATATATGTTACTTCCTATGTAAATTTACTAAAACGACTCATTAAGTTGCTGTTGAACTTACATTGTACTGTTCAACTCTCATCACTTAGGACTTCCTTAGGTGTTGTTTTGAGTTCTTACGGTTGAAAACTATGACAGTATCCTTGTAATGAAATATTTCCAAATCTCAAAATTTGAATAGTAACTTCAAAAATAATTGGGCAGCCTACTTTCAAATTCCTATTGCTAAGATTTACTTCAAAATGCCAGTTTAAAGTATTTCAAACTAGTCTAAAAGTATAAGAAGAGATTCAAAGACCCAAAACTTAACTGAATGTACATGTTATTTTAAAATTGAATTCAGTTAGTTTATGAACAACCAGAACAATAAGTAGACTAGCGAGTAAATATAGAGAAAAAGTGGAGTTTAAATGGAAAATGATTTGAACTACTGAAGAAAGATCTAAGGAAGAACAAGAAGATTAAATAAGTGAGCTAGTGTTTTAAAGTTGAAAGGGAATCAGATGGTTGGTTTTATACCTACTCCTCACTTATTGACTATCTCGTTATCCAACATTTTGCATTTACTACAATAATAAAAAAACTTCACTATTTTGCTTATTAATGACGTACATCTGGCAGTAAACCTTTCATGACCAATGAGACATATACTGCCCACCTACCTTTTCTGCCTCTCAGGTCGAGAGGAATATATGTGTCCCATATAATATTTTGTGATCTGACACGGTCTTCTTTCATTTTTGCATAATGTCTATTTTCAAATAACAGCCTGGTTTTTGGAAACTAACCATGTCAATAAGTGAGGAGTGGGATTATTGACTTAGAAAACATTTGAGATAGGTTGTCCTAAACAATTAACTAACAACTACATATTGAAAGAAAGTGAAAGGATGGGAAATAGAAAAACATTTATTGATCTCCTACTTGTACCTGGTACTGTACATTTAATTTTCACAATTCCATTGTTAAGAAGCTTGTCAAAAGTCTCAAGTAACAAATGGCATAGTTTGAATCAAAATCTGACTTTAAAATTTGTGCTTTTTGCAACCCATTTACTTCTACAATTGTATGAGTAAAACCAATACATGCTGGGTCTTAAATACCAGTCCAACCACACCTCCAATACTGCATTTCTTATTCTTTGCACTCTAACTTTCTTTCTCTTGCTTTTTTTTTTTTTTTTTTTTTTTTTTTTTGAATTATGATGTGCCAAACATTTCCTTTTCTGGGAATTTTGCATTTGCTATTTTTTTTTAGCCTTCCTTCTCATCACTCCAGTCTCAACTCAAATGCTACCTCCTCCCAAAGCCCTTTCCTGACCACGTTAGCTAACCCAACTACTTCATTCAACCAAACTAATACTACTTGCTTTCTGTTGTCTCCTTCACAGTATGTATCAGTTCCTGATATTTTAATTTTCTGTCTCCCTACACTATATTGTAAGCACCTGAAAGCATAGGATCACTGTTGCTCTATCCCTACCACCCAAAATATCATCTTGCAATACAAGTCTATCTAATTATCTATCTATCTAACTATTTATCTTCACTTATGAACTGGTTCTTTTCTAGGTTAACAGGCAAGTAAGACAAGATTTCTCTTGTCAAGGAGTGTAAAATATAATTATTAGATGAGATTAATTAATATATAATACAGCTAACAATTTAAAAGAGTGCATATTATGTGGAACTTTCTACTTCATTAATCAGAGGATGGGGTGATCATTATGAACCTCACTAATAAGAAAATCACTTTATATTTCTGCAGAGTTGTACAGTCTATTGTATATGTTATCTTATTCAAGCCTCACAGCAGCAGTGTGAAGTAGAGAGAATTATCCCATGTTTTATAGGGAAGTCAAAATGACATACTCATAGCAAAAATCCAGTTGCAAGATAAAGGAGATAGAGATTCTGCAAAATACTATTCTCTTTTATGTTTATTTTTCTGAAATAAAGAACTACTCTCAATTGGAAAAATTAGGCCAAATGAGGAGATTAAAAAAAAAAAAACCTGTGACAACATACATAATATTCGATGGCATTTAGCTTGCTGAAAGCATCATAGATCGACTTCTTCAATTAAGAAAATTAGTGAGGTTGTGTGGAGGGTGGTCAGGAGTATGTGCATATACCTTCAGTATCTTCTAATAAAACTCTGGAGTTAAAGTGAGATGTCATACAAATACATTTAACTACAAATTCAAAAATAAAATCGTGCAATAGAAGCAATTTTTTAACAACATGCATGCCAAACTAACTTCACATGGGAAGAAACCCATATGTGCCCATTTTACACGTAAAGATAACAAATAAAAAGTACTAATGAATTGCTTAGATATGCATACTTGTGAGGCCTGGCTTAGTACACATTCAACTGACCTATCAGATAGCATCTGTTCAATATTAAAAAAAAAAAAAAGCCTAGATATTAAAACAATCTCAAATATTTCACATGTAAAAGGTAATTGGTGAATCGGTAAATTCACAATCTCTCACCGGGAGCTTTTTCCTTTTTTGATACAACCTTCTGTGCTCTGATTTTTACCAAATATTCCAGAGCCATTTCTGCCAATGATGAAAAACTGGAGATGGGGTTGCTTAGATATAGCAAATCCTGCATAGCCAAGGGGAAGCTGAAGGTCAAAGAGTAAATTAGATTGATGTCTTGTTCTTGTTTGAAAACGATTTGTTTTGCTGATGGAGTAAGAAAATGTGGACAGTCAAGGAAGGGAAGACATTTTATTTTTGCTGTAGAACAAAATTCACTTAGAAATAAAAGAGATAAGGGGGAAAACAGTGAATATTATTATAGGAATAATCCACTAGGTACACAAAGACTATGAAACTAAATATTTTCTGTTTCTGCTACCAAAATGGACCAAGTGACAGTTTCAACTGGAGAAAAATCCCAAACTAACCTTAAATATAAATGACTGCTTTAGGGCATGCAGAATCATACTATGACACAAGATTAAGGGCAGAACCATAAGTACAATGGAAATAAGTCCAGAGCTCTCTATGTAAAGACAACCTTTGTGTACAGAGAGAAAAACACAGGTCCTCCTTGAATTTATTTTTGAATACTTGTGTTTGCATTTAATTATTTTCTATATAAAAATGAAATCATTTGGTAAGAAGAAAGAAATACAATAAAATAAAAATGGCCAATATGACTAAAGTCCCAAAACTGAAAGGAAAAATATTGTTGAATAATTATAATAACTATATTACTCCAAAAATCTTACCTAGTGAATAAATATTATGAAACACCAATCTTAATGCTGTAGCTTCCACTACAAAATCTTGATATAAAACATAAAATCACGTCTTGATTTTCCATTTAGCTTTTACGTATTTTATTTCATCTGGAAATAAGAAATGTGTGCTCTTCAACGTGAACCATTTAAATGACACTTTTTCTTTTACCATGTATCCTTTAAAACTTTCTTATTCAGTTTTCAGTCTCATAACAATGCATGCATTACAAAAAAGCTTCTTGAAAAATTATAGAACTTCTACATTTGAGGAGACAGTGGCCTAGAATTACTTTAAAAGTAATCTTCACCATAATGGAATGCTGCAGGAGGGCTCAAAGTTTCAATTTGAGAAAATAACAAATCACATGCATTTAACAGGCCTAGTCTAAATAGGCCACAGTCTTGGAAAGTAAATTGCTTTTGACCCTAGTTCTCCTGCCAATGTATTGAATTCTGTTATTAGCAAACATCATCCATTCATCCCTGTCAGAGGTTGTCTCAGGTCTAACTGGAGCTGTGTCCTGAGGGGCCCGAACCGAATTCAGAATCAGGAAGCATCTTGTTTGCGGTGGCAGCACAGAGAGGGGGAAGAAATTATCATGAACTACACAGTACAGAAAATTCAGAAACCTATAGCAAATTTTTATTATATTTTTCACAGCTTGTTTTTACCGTGGTGGGCTGTTTAAAAAATCAAAGTGAAATGGACCAGGAAATTGCTAGATTAACATGGATTTATTCTCCTCCAGGGCTTTTCTGAAACCAAATCTGTCTTGGAAGAAGTACAATCAGAATGCTCCTTACAAGTGAGGATGGTGAGACTTTGTCTCACATACTTTGGACAAGTTTACAGGAGGGACTAGTGCCTGGACATCATGCTTGGTAAAGTAGAGGGTCAGCAAAAAAGAAGAAGATCCTCAACGAGATGGATTGTAAGAGTGGCTGCAACAATGTGCTAAAAGACAGTGAGGATTGTGGAGATGGCGCAGGAAGGGGCAGTGTTTCATTCTGTTGTACACAGGGTCGCTATGAGTTGGAAGCAACTTGATGGCATCTAGCAACAACAGAGAAAACTGTAGGATTTAGACATAGTTTTGTCCAAGCAACTCATTTTCTATGTTTGATTCTTGTAAATTCTTCCACTTTGCAGTGTTCCCTGGCCAAGGGATAATAAATATAAGGCTTAGACCTTTTTCAGGAAAGAGATCAAGAAAATTATGATTACTTCTGTATTTTAACCTAGAATAACAACTTCCTAAGAATTGTAAGCATTAAGAAAGACTTTCTCTGATAATGTCAGGAACATGGCTACTAAATTCATGCCACTAGAAGCAAGGGAGATCATGGGAAATACATAAATCATAAACTTTGATTCATTTGGGGGAATTATTGCTTAGGGTAATGACAATGACAGTATTTCTCGTAAGTAAAATGAAATCACAATAAATTTTTAAATAAATATTGAAGAATAAAAAAATATTTTAAATATATTAAACATCAATTTATCTGTTAAAATTTATTATAGTTTTATCATATTATAATTAGAACATTTATATATATTTATTTCCTAGGGGAGGCAGTTTAGAGAAACATCAACGTTATATATACATTTAATTTGTATGTAGTCAAGGGTTACCAAATTCAGGTCATTATATTTTCTTTCTATTTCTAGTAGTTTTTTTTTTAAACAAGATCTTTTTGATTTTGGGGTATAACATCACATCATTGTCAAAATTTGCCTCTTCTTTTAAACATTTAAAACAATTATTTTTATGTTTTCATCTCAGTAAATTTATATGAATTTTCCAAACATCTGTAATCATGGTTTTAGTGAGCATCATTGTGTTCATCCTTACATTTCTAAATGGCTTTTGGCTTTCTTATTTACAGTGATGTCTACTGTTAGCTTGACAGTTAACTTTCATAATTTTAAGCAGTTATTTTATTCATAAACATGTTTTCTAAAAAAATATTTACCATATTGTGATCTTAGATTTAGAAACACAAAATCTATAAAATATTTAAAAAACATGTGGCACGGGGGCGATAGCAATAAAATTTTAGAAGACTATGTAGAAAAGTATATATAAAATATATATACCTTACCCCAGGTAGGATAACCACTAGCTATTTAAAAGGATGCAAGCATTTTTCATTTACATAAAAATATATCATTAATAAAATCAGTGAATAAATGAAAAATTAGGGGAAAATATTGTCATTCATCAGAATAAAGTCTAATACCTATGTTATGTGCCGTCAAGTCAGTTCCAACTCATAGCAACCTTATAATAGCTACACTACTAATAATAATATACTTTAAATTGACAAGAAAAAGTAAATGACCAATTTTTTAAAAATGGGTATGATATATGAATAGACAAATCTACAAATAGTCTATAAATATTCTAAGAGATGCTCAGATTTATCATATTTTTAGATTTAAAGGATGTAGTTATTTAAAAAAATGTATTAGATCTACACTTGAGGACTTACAGGAATTTGCAAAGGTATTTTTAACAAACAAAATACCAAAAAATGTTTACAAAATAATTCTATTCTTATGAAACACACACACTTGTTTATTTTTGATTATGTAAATACTAAGAATTGAATACTGAATGCATAACAGTCAGTTTGCAAAAGAGACTAAGGGAGGAGGGTAGAAACCAAAAAGGAAAAATCAGCACAAAAAATATTTAAATTTAAAAAAAAACAGGTAAAATTATGTGGGAATTATGTAATTGCATAGGCATAACTATAAATGAAAAAAACTATCACTGTGTGGTAGGATGTCAGTAATTTTTTTATTTCCTTCCTCATTAACTGTATACATAATAATATACACAATTAATAGTAATACACAAAGAATAACGTAGTGTTGAAATTATTTCCAGCCAGAGAATGATCTAAGCATTTAAATTTTCTCCCTATTTAAGTTAAAGTCATTTAACAAAGAAGAGTTACAATCATTCTCCCAATCATGGATCTTAGAAATCCTTATGCCAATGACAGTAAGTACTTCTTTCTCTCACCATTACCCTGCTTTTTATTTAACATCTTTGAGCAGAACAGAAACTGGTGGGAAGCTGATTTCTTATGGATAAGAGAGAATAGACATTTGCATGGTCTGGGCCTTAGAAACTGCCTGAGACCTTTCTATATTGCTTATTGTTGTGTTTAGCATGGCATTCATCATGTCGGAATGTTGGACATTGGCCTGAGAAAAATTCCTACATTCAATCTGTGAGGATGCTGGATGTTAAGCTAACAAGTTCGACTCAACTGAGGCACGAACCAGGAGCCATGGATATCATATCTTTCAATGTTGCCAGGCTAGTAAGAATTTTTTTCCTTGGAACCCGAAGGAGGTAGGTGAGGTCTAGGGAATGTCACTGGTATATTTTCTTCTTTTTTTAAATTTATACATATAATAATTTACCTGCATTAGTTAAAATAAAAATAATTGCTGAAAAACATGCATATCCAAATATCAGTGGTCCAATACAGTAGATCTTACTCAGACAAAGTTCAAGGTGTCACTTAGTGACCCAGACTGATGGAGGCTCTGCTGTTTTCACTCTATGGCTTCCCAGATTCCCTGCGGATAGAGTGGAAGATTGTATAGGAGATTGTACATGAGAGAGAGAAATTAGTCCCTAGCAGCTCATTACCTGATTTATTCAGAAAATAAACATTTATTGAAAGTCTACCATACAAGTGAATGGCAGGATACTGGAGCATGAGATAAAATTTTAAGACATGTGTCAATGTCTTATCACTCATGTTTTAGTGAGTAAAAAGTCAAGAACACCACTAATTGTAATATTGAAAGTATGAACAAAATTCTAAGGGAATCCAAAAAAAGGAAGTGGAAAAATTTTATCTGGGACTAGTAAGCAACATCATGATAAATGGAGAAAAAACTGTAATTGTCAAGGATTTCATTTTATGTGGATCCACAATCAACACTCATGGAAGCAGCAGTCAAGAAATCAAATGATGCATTGCATTGGGCAAATTTGCTGCAAAAGACCTCTTTGAAGTTTTAAAAAGAAACGATGTCACTTTAAGGATTAAGGTGCACCTGACCCAAGCCAAGGTGTTTTCAGTCGCCTCTTAGACGCATGCGAAAGCTGGACAATAAATAAGGAAGACCGAAGATGATTTGATGCCTTTGAATTATGGAGTTGGGCAAAGAATATTGAATATATCATGGATTGCCAAAAGAACGAACAAATCTGTCTTGGAAAAGGATCAACCAGAATGCTCCTTAGAAGTGAGGATGGTGAGACTTTTCTCACATACTTTGGACATGTTATCAGGAGGGACCAGTCCCTGGAGAAGGACATCATGCTTGGTAAAGTAGAAGGTCAGCGAAAAAGAGGAAAACCTCTGATGAGATGGAATAACACAGTGGCTGTAACAACGGGCTCAAACATAACGATTGTGAGGATGGCACAGGACCAGGCAGTGTTTTGTTCAGTTGTACATAGTGTTGCTTTGAGTTGGAACTGACTCAGTGGCACCTAACAATAACAACGAGGAAATCTTCATTCATTTAAGCTAGTCCTTGAAGGATTAATAGGATTTTACAAAAACTATCAAGAGAAATAAGTCTATGACATTTCTTCTGAGCATTTCCTTACCTGCCTTGGATGCAGTATAGTATTTGACAGTTTCTTATCTCCTGTCTGCTTTGGATACATTACAGTACCTGACACTTTAACTGTTTCCAAACTTCCTTAGATCATACACTGCAGTAAAGCTGGGCATTTCCCAATAATGTTTCTTATAGTAACAGGTGTAGCTATATTCTCTCAATATCATAATTATGGAAAAGTGAGCAAATGGAAATTTAATTTGCAGTATATGCAAGGAACATAGTCAATTAGTTCAATCTGACACTAGGCAGCATATGCTCAGCTTTCACTGAAGGTGAAAAATGAGGATAAATGAGAAACTGAAAGAAAACAAGCCAATATGGGTTTTTAAGAAACAATATTGTTAAAGAACATGTGTTTTCTACAGAACAAAAGCAGCCGACATTTTCCACAAATTGATGGTCAGTGAGGTGTAGCAAAACAATTTTGTAAAGTACAATGAATACAATTTAATGAATCAGACTGAAGAGGGCAAACACACACTTTATGCTAGCAATGATATTCTAGGCGTTGAAAGTAAAAAAAAAAGATGAAGAAACATCACATCAGTATCTGATCACGGTGTTGATTAAACTGCTTTTCTTATATCTGAGACGTTTTACAGAAATGTCTCCAACAGAATAACTGTGTTGAAAGTAAAATGAAATGCATTATGAAATATGATTCTTTACCTGGTATGCAGTATAATCTCGTTAAATTCAGGCAAAAGTGAGGAAATCAATTTGAAAGTTCCATTTGTTACAATTTGATGATTATGATTGAAGAACCATAAAAATTTTCTCTGACATTTCACTTTTCCTACAAAAAAACAGCCTTCTGCAATTTCTTTAGTTTTCCTTCCACTTAACTATGGTGTTACCTATAAATGCTGGATTTTTCTTTTTTAGAAATAACAAACCTACAATCAGCTATTTTTGGAGAAGTGCTTGATCTTAAGGTCAAAAAAAGAAAAAAACATTGCCATCGTGTTGATTCTGACTCATCGGGACCCCACAGGACAGAGTGAACTGTCCCATAGAGTTTCCAAGGCTGTAAATGCTTATGGAAGCATACTGTAACCTCTTTCTTCCCCGAAGTGGCTGATGGGTTTTAACTGCCAATCTTTCAGTTAGCAGACATGCACTTAATGACTGCATCACCAGAACTCCAATCTTAAGGACAGTGGCTCAAAAATATTTTTTAACAGAGACTGGAGAAATCCTGACAGTATGGCCCCCGGACATCCTTTTAGCTCAGTGGTGAAGTCACACCCAAAGTTCACCGTTCAGCCCCATAAAACAAAACGGGACTAACGAGGCACAGCAGTCCAGGGACAAGGACTAGAAGGCAGGAGAGGACAGGAAAGCTGGTGATAGGGAATCCAAGATTGAGAAGCGACAGTGTTGACATGTCATGGGGTAGATAACCATCATCACAGGGCAATATGTGTACTAACTGTTTAATGAGAAACTATTTGCTCTGTAAACCTTCATCTAAAGTACAAAAAAAAAAGAATTATCTATGTGAGACCAAATTGACAACAGCAACTCAAAAGGTCTGATGGGAAGCCTAGGGGGCAATGAGTTGAAGATAATGGTGATGGAATAATTTGGAAAAGGATAGTGAGAATAGCAGCCCAACTGGAAGAATGTAATCGATATCACTGAATTGTACATGTAGAAATTTTTGAAATGGTGTATCTTTGGCTATGTATATTTTCACCAAAAAAAATAAAGGCCCTCCAAGGTTGAGAAGGGAGAGTGTCGACGTGTCATGGGGTTGTTAATCAATGTCATAAAACAATATGTGTACTAACTGTTTAATGAGAAACTATTTGTTCTGTAAACCTTCATCTGAAGTACAATAAAAAATTTTTTTTTAATTTTTAATTCAAATTTTTCCAGAGATATTTTTAATGGCATATATAATAAATTTGCAAATAATCATTATTGCCCATGATTATAAAATAGAAATCACCTGAAGTGAATTATTGCACAGTTTATCTTCAAGGTGTTCGCTCCATCTTTGAACTCTTTTAACACATTGTACTAGGTGGTGATAAAATAAACTGAGTTATTGTACAGTTATTTAACATTGGATCTTATATTTCTTACTAGATTGTTATTCCATTGAGAATGGAGGTTCTAGCCCCTTTATCATTGTATCCACTGCACAACCAACACAGTGTCCAGCACGTAGTAGGTGTTCAGTTATTGTCTATTGAATAAACACATTTAAAAGTTTGAAAGTCATCATTATTAATATCTTAAAACAAACACTTCCAGAATTGTATCAACTATTCTTTCAGAGTAGCCCTAACAATTCTTTGAAAGAGGATGAGGGAGGGGAGAGTAAACTTATAAAGATTCCCAACCCTTCTTCAATCACAGTAACTCCATTGCTTTAAAATAAAGTCTAGTGAAATATAATCTTTAAATACAGTCTAGTGAAAATTGTGTAAGTCTGATTTTCCACAAGAATTCAATTATTACTTATTGGGCAAAAAATAAAAAATTGTACTCTATCATCTTTTTGTAAGGAACATTGAATTGTAAGGGATTTGACTTCCCTCTCTCCTTCCCTTCTTTATGTTCATTAACTCACTCAACAAATAATTACCTGGTGCCTACTTAGCACCAGGCACTGTTTTAGGTACTTAAGATATACAAGTTAAAAAAAAAGGCAAAGTCCCTGAATTAATGAAGATTTCATTCTAATGATTTTTATAGGTGCAGTCAGAAACTAAACAAAAATAAACATGTAACATGTCAGATGGAAATGAGTGCTCTAGGGAAAAATAAAGGAGAGCAAGAAGTCAAGGGCATGCTGGAAACTGAGGGATTACTATTTTATATAGAGTGGTCCTAATGAGCCCCTCTGCTAAGTTAACATTTGAGCAAACTCCTGGGGAAAGTGAGGAATTCAGCCACGGGGATACCACAAGGAAGAGAGTACCAGACAGCAGAAACATAAGTGCAGATGCCTTGAGAGAAAACGTACATACATGTTGAGATCAGAGCAATAGCAAGGGGCAAGCTCATGGAGTGTCTAGGTTTAAGAACAATAGGCTCCAAGCCTTCTTGTGCAGAAGAAGGCTGAGATTCCTACTAAGTTGAGTTGCATTTTCTCCTGCAATGGTCTATGATTATAGTCCACAATGACGTTTTTTTCCTTGAAGATTAGCTAATCCCAAAAATTTGTATAAACACTATCAAGAATTTGATAGTTTATCAACAAGTAGCTATGTTGTGAGAATAATCACAACTATATCAACCATTTCTATAGTGCAGTCACTATGTACTAGTGTTCACATACATCATATCATTTAATTCTCAAATAAAACCTATGTGATAGGTCAGTGAAGTATAATTTTCACACTGTAGATGAGATAGCTGGGAATTTAACTGGTTACAAAAAAAAAAAAAAACTTGCCTGAGATTACAGACAATAAATGGCAAAAAAAAAAAAAAGACAAAAATTAAGTCTATCTGTTAAAAAGCTTAGTTCTTCACCACTGTATTACTCTACCTTGAGAGACAGAGAGATAGAAAGAGAAAGGAAGGAAGGAGGGAAGGAGAAAGAAAGATGGAGAGAACACATCATTTACCTAGGACATCTCGTATGTTAGGTAGTGTGGTAAAATTTTGTACATATTATCTCACTCTGACAGACCTGGATGTGTGAGGATTTAGTTCTTGTCTAGAGATTTGACAAGAAGATGCATACTAAATTTTTAATTGGCTCTCAATTATCTAAGATTAATGAGCAATATCAGTGGTTTTCTAACTATTCTCCAAGAAGCCCTATGATTTCTTTTTCAGTGGCCATAATGGCCATAATGGTTGGGAAAGAGGGACACTCCTGCTTCACCCAGAATATTTCCATTTGAATCTGCTTTGCATCGGAGTATCCCACATGAGATTTTATTAAAGAAATAATGGGGAAACCTCTAGCCTCATATATTCTTCAAGCCTAATATCAGAAGTGTGTCCTGAAATGGCTAAGAATCCTTTCTTATAATGTACATGGATAAAGTCTTCAACACAAAATCCCACTTAAAAGCCTTCCATTTGCACCTTCATTTAATGCTTAAGCGAAATGTATGTCTTTACAATGATTATTTATAATGTCTGTCTACATTTGTTATTTTTATTTTTCTAGCATTTCCTTGCCTAGCATTTTATTTTTGTGTTCTGCAATCTTTTCAAAGCATCTGAATAGGCAAGTTGAATATAAATTCTTTTCTAGGCTGGCAGATGATCCATTTAAAAGGGACATCATTTAAACACCATTTAATTGCCCCATGGCTTCAAACTGGCCTTTCCTGGTTCAGTCATGGCTAAGGAAGCGACACCAGAACAGACCCAAATTGTCAAAATTTGCGTGAACTAGTAGGATAACCGGAATGGGAAAAATTATGAGTCGAAGCCCTGAAGGAAACTTAATCTCCCTCTTAGAAAGAAAGGGCAGCATATGCATTGCATAGCAACCAAATCTCTTTCCTTTCTGATTTTGAGCAAAGTCGGAAACAGTGGTGCCTCATTCAAAGATGGTGGCAAATCTCACTGCTTTGAATATGTCACTTTCCACAGTCCTGCCAATAATCCAGGCTCACACACATCAGGCTCTTGACAGGGCTCACTACACCTCTTCCAAGTCTCCCATTCTAGGGCTTCGACCTGTAATTTTTCCCACTTCGGTTATTGTTCCAGATCATCCAACTTTTAAAAATTTAGGTCTGTTCTGGTTTTGCTTCATCAGCCATGACTGCAATGGTTCGAACTAGTTCGAAGCCCTGAATTGCCTCCATGAACAACTGCTTCCTTTGCCATGAGACCAGAACTGGATGGTGCCCTGCTACCATTACTGAACTGTTTCATCAAAGATTCTAGAGAAGAATTCTGATCAGAAGGGAGATAAATGCAAAACAGAATTACAAATTTCCATGGAATCCAGACCTTTCTGGAGCCATTAGGACTGGATAAACTTCCAAAACGTTTGCACTGAGATAATCTTTAAACCTTAAACCAAAAATATCCCCTCAAGTCTTCCTCTAAGCAAACAATAGCTTAATTAGTAAAGAGTGTCTGCTTTGAGCATTGCGGTCTTTTACAGAACTATCTGTTTGGGATCAAATTGACAACAACAACTGGAAATGTTAGATAAACAGCTTAAGGGGCAGTGAGCTTATGTTAATGGGGGAGGAACAACTCAAAAAAAGAGGGTGAGAATGGTTGCACAACTTGAAGAATGTAATCAATGCCACTGAATTGTAGATGTAGAAATTGTCGAATTGGTGTATGGTCTGCTGTGTATATTTTCAACAACAACAAAAATAAATTCTTTTAAAAAAGGACACCATTTAGATGTCATTTACCAAAGAAAGCATAAGCCTATTATTTGATATATTTCTTCTCCTTTCCATTGATATTTTCTTAATATTGCTATTACCTATTTTTTGGTTCCCATTACTCACCCTGTCAATGAGTATATGAATTTGGATGACTTTTGTATTTGGTTCTAAATTACTCTATATGATCAAAATGCCCACAATATTATAGGAAGAAATATGAGTTGAAGATGTTTTCCAGTGAATTCCATGCAAATAGCTAATCTTTTTCATAAAGTCAAGCACTGAGAGGGGAATAGAAAGACAAGTGAATTTAATTTGAGATTTCTTACAACTCCAGTTATGCTTTAATTATTTATTTAATGTAAAATGTAAAACTGTTTATATTTCATTCATATGAACATGTGATGTTCTTACATATAAATATCAGATTTCAATTAGATTTCCTTATCTCTACCACAAACATCATTTATTTTTGCATAGGTACAGTTTGTTTGTTTGTCTGTTTTTAGTAAAGGGTTGGATTTAGCAGGTGTTATTTAGCAGTCCATTTCTATTTACCAACTTAACCAATCAAAGAGGCATATAAGATACAAATGAATGAAGTGCATTGATTCTCACACTCACTGTTTGTTCTTACCTTATGCAAGAGTACAACCATGTCCATTGCTTACACTTCAGAACTTAAATAGATGCAGAAACTGATTGAAACTTAGAGTAAAATAATATATACAACATATATCTTCATCTTAAAATATTCTAAGGGCACAGGCCAACAAAAATAAAATCCTTTGCTCTGATAAAAATTTTGTTGTATATATTGAGACGCATTCCCGTTTCCAAGAAGCACTAAAGACACAATTTTTTTAAAGAAAATATTCTAAAAATAATTATGAAAACCCACAATAAATTAGAGGTATAATCTGATTATCATCCTTAGAGCCAGACTGCATCCTTCTTATTCCCAGGTAAGAAAGAAAACTTGCATCCTGGACCTCCTTCCCAGCAGCCAAAAAAAAAATAAAAGTGTGAATCATCATTTAAAATCATGCCTGCTGATCTTCATGGCATTTAAGGTCCCAGGCGGTACTAAGGATATAATTTTAATTTTGTTTACAGCTATCCACAGATATCTTTTCTATTTATGGTTCACTCAGATTCAATTAGGTATCCTATTATTTGATTAATTGTACAGCTATTAAATCATCCAGGGCTCTCACCATTTCAACAACATGAAAAAATATTCTTTTATCATTGTTAATATGCAGCTATCTGTCATCTAAATTAATATTGTGGTAATTGATATTAAAGTTAAAATTATTTCTATCAAATAAGGTAACTTGATGACAATGATAAATTCCTGAAGTAAAATCAATGGATAAGTTGTTATTGTAAAATATTTTTAAATGCAATTCTTTAATTCTTAAAATAACATTTATAGATCGGAGTAAGGATTGGGATTTTGTTGAATATCTTAAGACAAACCCACATATACATTCAATTGGACTACTGACTCCTGTAAAAATTCCAAAGAGCAACTATATACACAAAGTATAGCTCTTGGAAAATATCCTGAAAATATTTTAGAGTACCCATTACAAACTTAGCATGATTCTAAAGTTCTCTGTTTGGACAATGGGTGAGTATGGGAGTGAGGGAATATTTTCAGGAATAGAAGACAGTTTTTTATTAACTTAACGGTCATTCAAAGGACATAACTAAGTAAACATTCTATAAAACTCTACAGAAGATGGAATCTAAAATTAAAATAATTTGATACTGCATTAAATTAAATCAGTTTTGAAAAATAAGCTAGGTTTTCTAAAATGGGGAAGATAAGGTATTGTGATAATTTCTTACTTTCATGTATCCAAAACCATACCAACTCCTTCCCTTGCCTGCTGCATAGCAAGGAGAGGATCTCTACATTGCAGGGAAGCAATCATTAATCTCAGCTTATATATAGTCATAAAATCATATTCAATATGGTATTATAATTAACCATTGCTGTCAAGTCAATTCTGAATTATAGTGACCCTATAGGACAGAGTAGAACTGCCCCATAAGGTTTCCAAGAAGCAGCTGATGGATTTGAACTGCTGACATTTTGGTTAGCTGCTGAGCATTTTTAAAATGTTAACTAAAGCTAAATTCTTGAAAAAAAAATTAGAGAATATTGATCAGAAAAGGATCAGGTTGTCCTGTATAAGACAAAACATCTCAGAGCTAGTGAAATGAATATTTTTGGAATGCATTAAATTAGTGAACTTAGCAAAAATTTAAAGGTTAGCAAAAATATTTTAAATGACTGTATTTTCTAAGCCAAATTCAAGACAATTAGAAATCAACAAGAATAGAGAGCCAGATAGTGTTGTTATATTTATAAACTAAAATAGACACTTATATGTAACTCACGATTCAAAAGAAATTACAGTGAAAATGTTGTTATGTTTAGAACTGAATGTCAGTGAACAACCCACATAAAAAAGGAAAAGCTGTTGAATGTAGCAAAATTTGAATTCTATAGAAAATACAAACACACAAATTGAGTGGCGATAATGTACGAGGAGAAATAAATGAAAGACAAAATAATGAAATAATAGTGTAAAAAGCATGATTGTCTAAAAACACAAATTTCTGACAAGATTGATGATCAAGAAGAGAAAATGAAGGGCAGAGTCAAGATGGCAGATTAGTCAGATGCACCTTACTGTCCCCTTAGAGCAAAGACCCCAAAAATTAAGTGAAACAAATGGAGACAACAATCCTCGAAGCTTGAATATCAAAAAGGAAGGATAAAGAATTGAATTGAACACTGATTGAAAGGAAAAACTGAACAAACACAGCGAATGAGGAGTGACACAAAATGGAGGGGCTCTACCAACTGCTCTGGCTCAATGTGGCCATCTTAAGACAAGACCAGAAGTTACCCAGGGGGAGGAACACATGAAGACAACCCCACAGCATTCCCATAAGAGATGAGAAACTATATAGACATACTCAGAGAGAAACAAGAGAAGGGAGAGCTGAGATCTAGAACCAGATATCCACAAGCGGCAGTCCCTGATGTAGGGGGTGAGTGGCACGCACGAGGCAGTAGTAGTGCAGAGTGACAGCAGGAGGTTTCCCACCTGAACAGACCTTGGATGCCTGCCCCACACGTTTGATTGGGAGCAGGTCCCAACCGCAGGTGCAGCGGAAGGGAAGGGCTTGGACACCCACATCCACTAACTGGAGAAGTGCACTATCCCTACACCCACTCTCCTTACTGGAAGCAGTGGGGGACCCCATACACTAGACACCTCATTTAACTGGGAATCATAACACAAACCCCATCCTCCCTCCCTCAGCCCCATCCACCACCCACCTCTGCCCAACTGATGAATGGCAGTAGGCACCCTCCCATGTGTGCACCCATCCACCACCTATACCCCCACAAACCTCATGGAGTGTCGGAGACCGAGCACCCATGCAAATGCCCACCCTATGACAGCATCCAGCCCTGACTGGTGACAGATGGCAGAAGCGCAACTGCACAAGTACCAACCTGCCACTTTCTCCTCCCTCCCCTCAGCTCATGAGAGGTTCCTGCATCCAGCCCAGACCAGCAACGAGTGGCAGAAGTGTAGCTGTACATGCACCCAGCTGCTACTCCTTCCTCCCTCTCCCCAACCCGACAAAAGGTGCAGGCAGTACAACCCCACAGGCTTCCACCTGCTACTTCCTCACACTCCTTCCATCTGACTAGAGACACAGGTGTCATGACCATATGTTCACCCTCCTATTGCTCCCTTCCCCCTCCACTAACCTGGTGAAAGGCACTGGCGGCACGACTGTGTGCAAGTCCACCTGCTGCTTCTCCTCTCTCCCCCTGTCCACCTTGAAGTGGAGCCAGTGTGAGCATGCATGCATGCCCAGTTGCCACCTGCCCCCCACCCCACTCACAAGGCAAGTGGTGACAACCATGCCTATGCTGACACAACACACTCACCACTCCTGCCACCCTACCCACTCAGTAAGGACCACTCCCTGCTCCCACACCACTTGACTGACAACAGACTGCAGCCAACTCCACCCAGACCATCCTCAGCCCCCCAGCAACCCAGCAAACAGAGATCCACAACCACACATCCAGCTGCTGCCACACCTACCCAGAAACAGGTGGCTCAAGTGCACCCAGACGACTAGCATGAAAGCACCACCTTCCCAGACACATCAAAATAAAACAAAACAAAAAATCAGGATGCAGCAAACAAATATACATTTAATAAATAAATATAATGACACTTTAATGCCGCGGAGACAACAGACAAAACCAAATCATCTAAAGATGCAGGACAAGATTGTTCCTGCAAATGACCAAAATAAAAACCAGAAAACTTCACTGAGGAAGAAGAGGTAATCGAACTACAGGAAAGGAATACAAAAGACTTATATATAGAGCGCTTTAACAGACCAAGAAATAGATTAAGGAAAACACAGACAAAACCAAGGAAAACAGACAAAATCAAGGAAAGTACAGACAAAATGCTAGAAGAACTCAGGAAAACAATACAAGAACAAAAAGAAAGAATAGATAGACAATTAGAAACTGTACAAAAACAGCAACTAGAAATCCAGAATATTAATAACAACATCTCAAAAAATATACAACTCAGTGGAAAGACATAGGAGCACAACTGAAGCAACAGAAGACACAATTAGTGAACTAGAGGACAAATACCTTGACATTAACTTCTTTGAGGAACAATCAGAACAAAGGGTAAAGAAAAATGAATAAAGTCTAAGAATTATGTGAGACACTATCAAGAGGAATAATCTATGTTTGATAGGAATCCCAGAAGAAGAGGAGACAATAAAAAGCACAGAGAGAATATTTGAAGAGTTATTGGCAGAAAACTTTGCTAATATCATGAACGATAAGAAAATATCCATCTAAGAAGCACAACGAACTCCATACAGGATAGATCCTAAAAGAAAATCACCAAGAAATATTATAATGAAACTCTCCAAAACCAAAGACAAAGAAAGGTTCCTAAGAGCAGCTAGGGAATAACAAAAGATCACCTACAAAGGGGAACCAATAAGAATAAGCTCTGAATTCTCAGCAGAAACCATGTAAGCAAGAAAGCAATGGGCTGAAATACATAAAACACTGAAGGAAAAAACTGCCATCCAAGAATTATATATGCAGCAAAACTGTACCTCAAATACGATGGCAAAATTAGGACATTTCCAGATAAATGAAAATTAAGGGAATTTGTAAAAAACCAGACCAGACTTACAGAAAATATTAAAGGGAGTCCTACAGTCAAAGAACGAACAACATAAGACAATATCCTGAGATTAAGACACGTGACAGCATCTGCTAGAACTGATCAACTCAGAAAAAGATTTCTCAAAAACAAAACAATGCTAAAAGACTGAAAAAAGGGAACCAGAGATGTCAATTGTAAACAATGGCAATTTCATAACAAAAAAGAGGGAATAGGAGACTTCTGGCAACATGGCGCTCTAGGCAAAAGCACCACACTGTCCCTCCACAGCAAAGATCTGAAAAACTAAGCCAAAAAGAGAAAACAGCAATCCTGAAACCCTAAGCATCAAATGAAGAGATAAAGAACTTAGCCAAGCACAAAATGGAATAAGAAACTGACAGAGAACAGAGAGTGAGGAGACATACATGCAGAGGTCCCCTATCAGCTAACGTGGCACGGATCTGCCATCTTGTACTCCTATCAGAGACCAGCGAACAGGGGGTATGAGAAAGCAGCTTCACAGAGCTTCCAGCAGGAGACAGAAAAACTGGTAACCGATGACACACGCTTTCCCACCCCCCACCCTTCTTCACCCCCACTTGGCCTCCTCTGCTTCCTGCAGCCACAGTCTCTTGGCACGGAAGCAACAACTGCTTCGATTCCACCCACCTGCACTGCCGACTCCCTGAGTGCCATTTGTTTGCTGCTGGTGTTGCTTTTTTTCCACTTCTTTTGATTTCTTCCTTACCTCTCACTACTTCCTCCTCCTTTCGCTCAAATACATGGCTCCATGAATCATTTTTGCTTCTCCCTAAAAGGTTGTGAAACTCTGCTTGAATGTGAAACTGCTTCCCGGCCCGTGCTGCCACACTGGTGGGATCCTGGAGCTGTTTGTTTGTTTCTTTCTTTTGAATTGTTTGTTTTCTCAAATTGGGAGCCCGTTCTAGCTGGGCAAGGCTGCCCGGCTTGGGACCTACACCCTCCGCTTGCACAGACACGCAGAGGGATCCCTGATGGCGTTTTTTTTTTTTTTTTTCCTGTTTTCAGTGGGGAGGGGGTGGTTTCTTGTTCTTTTTCTTTTGTTTTGTTTTACCTGTTTTTACCTTTTTGTCTTTCTTCATTACACAGTTTCTTGACTCTGTATACCTTCCTTCTCTTCCTGTCCCCTGAATACCTGGTGCTGAGTGACATCTCTATGCCTTCTACCCAGGCTGTACTTCAACACCTGGGAACAACTTCCCCAGACCTTGTAGCCACACTGGTGGGATCCCTAGGAGATTTTCTTTTTTCTTTCTAATTTTTATTTATTCATTACTTTCTTCTTTTCTTCCTCTTCCCCTTTTTGTTTTTCTCCATTTCATAGTCTCTCATCTCTCCACTACAACAGCAAGCTCCCCTAGCACTCTTTTTTGTTTGTATGTTTTTGGCTCCTGTTCCTCTCTCCTCTCTCCCATACCCATCTTAGCTCCACACATAACAATCTCCCCCCTCCATCCTGCCTACCTGCACCATGTGCTTAACATCACACCACCAAGCAGCACAGACACGGCCTACCGGAACCTGCCCTGCACTGATTACCAACCCACCCTGGTGGCTGTAGTAAGTTCCACAAATGACCCATCCAAGCAACTCCTCTTGAGCTAGACCGGCCCTGCAGCACCATATCTGAGTGACTGACCCTGCCAACTAGAGAAAGAAGTGAAAAGTATCGTGCCCACAGACAAGCAAACATCAAAGAACAGACAGCCTGCCTGCTCAGACATAGCCAACTTAGAGAAAACAAAAAGGTTGAAACAAACAAATCTACAACCAATAAACGGAAAAATAACTACTGAATGCCCCAAAGACAGCAGGCAATATCAAACATTTACAAAAACAAGACAGGATGGTTCCAATAGACATCAAAAAAAAAACACCAGCTGACTTTCCAGTAGACAAAAAGGCACGAGAACTAATTGATAGGTAATTAAAATCTCTAATACTCAGAAATACCCAAGCGTTGAAGCAAAAAGCAGACAAAAATGAGGAAAAACCACACAAATTCATGGAAAAGGCAGACAAATTCATGGAAAATACAGACAAAAAAAATGGAAGAATTCAGGAAAATAAAGCAGGAACAAAACGCCAAAATAAATTCAGAGCTAGAAATTATACAAAAACAACAATTAGAATTCTAAAAGATAAACATCAAGATTTCAGAAATGGACAGTGTCATAGAAGGGCTGAGGAGCAGATCTGAAATGGTGGAAGACAGGATCAGTGGAATTGAAGACAAACACTTGGATGCAACTCTGTTTGAGGAAAAATCAGTAAAAACAACGAAGAGAAATGAAGAAACCTTGAGAATTATATGGGATACAATCAAAAGCAAAAACCTACGAGTGATCAGAGTTCCAGAAAAAGGGGAGAAAGCAGAAAACACAAAGAGAAGCATTGAAGAATTGCTGACAGAAAACTTCCCCAATGTCATGAAAGACGAAAAGCTGGCCATCCAAGAAGCTCAACGAATCCCATATAGGATAGACCTCAAAAGAAAATCACCAAGGCATATCATAATCACACATGCCAAAACCAAAGACAAACAAAGAATCCTGAGAGCAGTTCATGAAAAACAAGAAGTCCATACAGAGAACAAACAATAGACTAAACTCAGATTATTCGGCAGAAACCATGCAGGCAAGAAGGCAATGGGATGACATATATAAAACCTTGAAAGAAAAAAACTGCCAGCCAAGAATAATATATCCGGCAAAACTCTCATTCAAATATGAAGGCGAAATTAGGACATTTCCAGATAAACATAAATTAAGGGAATATGTAAAAACCAAACTAAACTTACAAGAATTATTAAAGGGAGTCTTTCGATCTGAGAACATACAACTTCAGCTCACAGGCTGAATCTAGGAAGCAGGATCGTACCAGCCAGTTACCAATCTAGGAAATGAACTCTCAAGGACTATCCGAAACCAACAGAAATACAACCAGGAATCAGAGCAGTTAATCTGTAAATGACAACAACATCAGAACAATAAAAGAGGGAATAAACAGTGTACGTGTAGAACCATCTAACAGAGAGGAAGGCAAGAAATACCAAGTGGTAATAGACTTCTTCAAACTTAGAAAGATACGGGTACATTTCACAGTAACCACAAAGAAAGTTAAAAAACATATTCATAAAAATAAAAAGGAAAAACATAAAGTCTCAGCAAAAACAAAACCTATAAAAACAAAAGAAATGAAAAAAAAATCCACAAACAAAAGGAATTCAGCACAGGAGAGTAAGAGAAACAAAGAAAATGTCAGCACCACAAAAAAAAAGCACTACAAAACGACAGCAATAAACACATCTATCAATAATTACACTGAATGTAAATGGCCTTAATGCACCCATAAGAGATGGAGACTGACAGAATGGATAAAAAAACAGGATCCGTCAATAAGCTGTCTACAAGAGACACACCTTAGAAACAAAGATGCT
>NW_004443943.1:10126628-10128091 GCF_000243295.1 Trichechus manatus latirostris | reverse complement strand
GCAAAGATACAGAAGACCTAAAGGGCAAAATCAGCCAACTTGACCTCATAGACATACATAGAACACTCCATCCAACAGCTGTAAAGTACACATTCTTTTCCAATGCACGTGGAACGTTCTCCAGAATAGACCACATCTTAGGCTACAGAGCAATCCTCAATAAGATCCAAAACGTTGAGATAATACAAAGCATCTTTTCTGACCACAATGCCATCAAGGTAGAAATTAACAACAGAAAGAGCAAAGAAAAAAAATCAACTACACGGAACCGAATAACACCCTCCTTACAAACCACTGGGTAATAGAAGAAATCAGAGATGGAATCAAAAAATTCTCAGAATCAAACAAGAATGAAAACACATCATACCAAAACTTTTGGAACACAGCAAAGGCAGTCCTCAGGGGACAATTTATAGCAATAGATGCACACATCAAAAAAGAGGGGACAAAATCAAAACATTAACTACACAGTTCAAACAAATAGAAAGAGAACAGTAAAAAAAGCTCACAGCCAGCAGAACTAAGGAAACAACAAAGATCAGAGGAGACATTATTGAAATAGGGAATAGAAAAACAATAGAAAGGATCAACCAAAAGTTGGTTCTTTGAAGGAATCAACAAAATCAACAAACTACCAGCCAGACTGACAAAAGAAAAACAGGAAGAACTCCAATAACGCAAATAAGAAATGAAATGGGTGATATCACGACAGACCCAACTGAAATACAAAGGATCATAACAGAATATTATGAAAAACCATACTCCAAAAAATTTGAAAACCTAGAGGAAATGGATAAATTTCTATAAACACACTACCTAACCAAACTACCACAAAGTGATGTTGAAAATCTGAATAGACCCATAACAAGAGAAGAGTTTAAAAAGGTAATAAAAAACTCCCAACAAAAAAAAGCCCTGGCCCAGATGGCCTCACTGGAGAATTCTACAAAACATTCAGAGAAGAGCTTGTACCAGTACTACTCAAACTATTTCAGAACATAGACAAGGAAGCAACACTTCCAAATTCAGTCTATGAAGCCAGCAGAACCCTGATACCAAAACCAGGCAAAGATGCCACAAAAAAAGAAAATTACAGACCAAAATCTCTCATGAATATAGATGCAAAAATTCTCAACAAAATTCTAACAATAGAATTCAGCATCATTTAAAAAAAATACACCATGACTAAGTAGGGTATTTACCAGGTATGCAAGGATGGTTCAACATTAGAAAATCAATCAACGTAATCCACCACATAAAATAACGTAAAGAAAAGAATCACATGATCATCTCAGTTGAAGCAGAAACGGCATTTGACAAAGTCCAACATCCATTCCTGACAAAAACTCTCAATAAAACAGGTATAGAGGGGAAATTTCTCAACATAATAAAGGGCATCTATGCAAAACCAATGGCCAACATCATTCTTAATGGAGAGAGGCTGAAAACATTCCCCTTGAAAA
>NW_004443943.1:10111604-10124939 GCF_000243295.1 Trichechus manatus latirostris | reverse complement strand
GAGCATAATTCTAACTCACAAAAAAAAGACCAGATTTACTGGCCTAAAGGAGACTGGTGAAACCCGAGAGTATGGCCCCCACACACCCTTTTAGCTCAGTGGTGAAGTTATCTCCGAGGTTCACTGTTCAGCCTGGGAGTGGACAGCCCCGTAAAACCAAATGAGACTAACGAGGTACAGCAATCCAGTGACAAGGGCCAGAAGGCAGAAGGGACAAGGAAGCTGATGATAGGGAACCCAAGGTTGAGTAAGGATACTGTTGATGTGTTGTGAGATTGTTAACTATTGACATAGGGCAAGATTTGTAGTAACTGTTCAATGAGAAACTATTTTGTTCTGTAAGCCTTCAGCTTAAGTGAGAATAGTAGCACAATTGGAAGAGCATAGTCAATGTCACTGAACTGTGCATGTAGAAATTTTTGAAATGGTGTATCTTTGGCTATGTCTATTTTCACCAAAAAAAGAGGTTGAGAAGTTAGAGCGTTGACATGTTGTGGGGTTGTTGACCAAGGTCATAAAACAATATGTGTACTACTGTTTCATGAGAAACTATTTGTTCTGTAAGCCTTCACCTCAAGTACAAAAAAAAAAAAAAAAAAATGTAGGTTGCAGCATTTTTTTTAATTTGATGAAAGATTAGAAACATTTTAAATGTTCCTGAACAAGGGAATGGATAAACTGTATAATAATAACTAATACTGACAGAATTTATTGTGTGTTAGTCCTTGATTTACATTTAGGTCATTGCATCCCTACAACAACCCTATGAGGTTGGTTCTACTATCATTGTGGTATTTAAAATGTTTCACTGTTGACTTCTTTTTAAGCCTTGTCTTTTTTTTTTTTTTTTTTTTGGCCCATCTTCTAGGGAGGCTGACAGGAAAAGTTCTGAGCTTACCTCATCTTTTGACCCTGCATCTTGACTGATCGATAAGAAGGAGGGTGATGTCGTCTTCTCTCCTTTGATGTCAAAGGAAAATTTAAACCTCCCACATGCACATGGACTTTTCTCCACTTCCATGCCTTATAAAGACTCAACCCACTCCCTTTATTTTGTCAAAGCCAACCAGGACTTGGTTATTCCACCCAGTATTCCCCAGGAGGCTTTGTGTGAGTGATGATCTTTCAAATTCTCTTGGTTCAGAGAGTGTCATCAGCCTTGACATCCAAACGAAAACTTGACTGAGGGTCCATCTTGATTTTCCTAAGTTATCATTGTTGTTTTGTGCCCTCGAGTGGATTTGGATTCATAGTGACCGTATATAGGAAAGACTAGAATGGCCTCATTAGGTTTTCTAGGCTGTAACTTTTATGGGAGCAAATTGCCAAGTCTCTTCTCTCATGGAGCCACTGGTGGGTTCCAACCACTGACCTTTCGGTTAGAAGGTAGTTTAACCACTGCACCACCAGGGCTCCTTGATTTGCCTACAGAACAATCAAATTAGGAGTGACTCAATCTATACTCAACCTATACTCATCCTGCATCTATAGTAATTCATCTGATCTCTAGGATAATTTATAGGAGTTTCCTAGTCAGTGAGCCCAGCCATATCGTTGCTTTCAAGTTAATTCCAACTCATAATGACCATATAGGACAGAGAAGAACTGCCCCATAGGGTTACCAAGACTGTAATCTTTACAGAAGCAGAAGGCCACATTTTTCTCTCCAAAGTGGCTGGTGAGTTCAAATCCCTGACCTTTTGTTTAGCTTCCAAGCCCTTATGCACTGCACCACCAGGGCTCCTTGAGCCCTGCCACAATCCCTAGTAATAGGAAAAATTGGTTTTAATTTCCCTTTCATTATCCATGAACCTTTAATATCATCTTTTTAAAATGTCAGCCATGACTGACCTGTACTGTGATATGCTTTTAAATAGCCTCCTCCAAGCTTAGGGTGTAAACACTGGTAAATTCTCCCTTTCCCATTCATACTTTACTACTACCTTGATGGAAAATTATCAGCCCAAAGAGGACATAGTCCTGAAATGTCTTGGAAAAAATAAAAACAAACAATAGGATGGTGTGGCCTGGAATTGATTGAAGAACATATTTGAGGCATCATCATCCTGGGGACTTTTGAAGAGATACTGAGATGGAATGAACTTGAAATCCTTTTGTCAACTACAGTACTATATTTGGGGCACAAATATCAAAATCATTTTATTTATAAGTATAGCCTGAGGAGGCTGGCAACCTATTGAGTGTGTATATTTTTTAATTAATGAATTTTTAATCATGTATCTTTCCTCATGTCACTCTATTTGATCAAAATTTTCCAAGATCTCTTTTCTACTTCTCCAAATATACACTTTAGTATTTTCAGGATTGAGACTCCATGTGAGTTTACCTCATCCAAGCTTCCTGCACTCATTTGTTATATCTTCATAATTACATATTATATACACTGTCAAAAACAATTGTTCTTAGACTCTCTTGTTATTTTAAAAGTGTGTATACATATATATGTCTTTTTCCAATGTCAGGTTCCCTGGTTAGTGCTCAGTTGTTAACTGAAAGGTCAGGCAGTTCTAACCCACCAGCCACTCTGTGTGAGAAAGATGTAGTAGTCTGCTCCTGTAAAGATTATAGCCTTGGAAACCCTATGGGGCAGTTCTACTCTGTCCTACAGGGTGGCTGTGAGTGAGAATCAACTCGATGGATGTGGGTGGGTCTTCCAAGATGTTGTGTCACAGCTCTAAAAACACATTTTCTCAGGTTATATTTTGTCAGTTGAGCCAAGCTATTATCTCTATTAATTTAACAATGGCCATTGTTTTCCAAAAGAATTGAAAGCACTTAGATAAATGTTTAAAAGATAATTAACAAATGTTTGTTCCAGTAAATTTTTTTCCTGAAACTTTTGGTTTCTGACAGCATCTAACTGCTAATGAATATTAGCAGATGTCAAAATATACAAAAAATAAAAATGAATATTAATAGAAAAATTGAAACAAACAGATAGACATGCTAAATTGAGCAGCTTTTTTGTGGGCACAATCTCATGATTTCAACTTTAAATTCCATTAAAAATATGTAATAATATGTTCTACTGGTATATTGATGACTCCAACTTCTGAATATGTTTTAAAATAAGTATTTTAAAATACATCTCTTCTCTTCCAATATAGCACAATATGTATATTTGGTACTATGTTAATAATTAAATAACTTTGGAAACTTAAAGTTTCAAAAAAAAAGCATTCTGTATTGGAGATCACTGTGGTGAGAGCCCTGGTGTTACAGTGATTAAGCACTTGGCTGCTAACCAAAAAGTTGGCAGTTCGAAGTTTGAACATACCAGCCGCTCCACAGGAGAAAGATGTAGCACTCTGCTTCTGTAAAGACTACAGCCTTGGAAACCCTATGGGGCAGTACTACTCTGTCCGATAGGATCGCTATAAGTTGGGATCAACTCAATGGCAATGGCAATGGGTATGGGTGGTAGGAAAGGGTAGATGGACAGTCTCAGTTGTACCAATAAGAAAATTATCTTATTTTACATTAATTTGCTCTATTTATTTGCCATTCCAATATGGTAGAAGAAGCTCTTATTGCAGAAAAACTATTTCCAGTTATCACACATTCCTTAGAGGGATGTGATACTGATTGCCCTCTCAAATCTCATTCACTTTTCCATTACAATTAGCAAGAGTTTCTCTTAATTATCCCTGCCCTTCTTACAGTAGTTTCAGATATATAAAAATTAATTACATGGAACTCACATCTTTATAATTTTAACCCATTTATGCTTCACTTGTTTGTAGTGACATTTACTTAAAACACTTATCAACTGACTATTTATTGTAGAAATTTATCAAAAAGGGGAGAGAAATAAAATGTACGACACTAAGCTTTTATAATATGAGACTTTCCTAGAAATCATTAGCTCATTAAATCTTGTTTTGACATGGCTGAAAGACATATCCCATTGAGATGATATTAATGCATGATCAGTATTGTCATTAGGTCGTCACATCACCTATTATACATTTATGCTGAAAATGTGTTCGAACTTCCCCTTCCCTTCCCTTTTAATTATGATAAGAAACTTAGCAGATCATAGTCAGTTAATTAAAAATAATAAAATCAAGGTCATCTACAAGTCCATAGAATTTATTATAACCCTGCTAACTGATTTTCTTACATTTTCATTTTAGGAATGAATTAAAACCATCTATTCATGTGTATTCAGCAGACGTCTGTCAGTTTGTTGTTCTGTGGTGGCTTGCATGATACTGTGATGCTGAAAGCTATGCCGCTGGTATTTCAAATAACAGCGGGGTCACCCCTGGTGGACAGGTTTCAGTGGAGCTTCCAGACTAAGATAGACTGGGAAGAAGGACTGGGAGATCTACTTCTAAAAAAATTGGCCAGTGAAAACCTTATGGATAGCAGCAGAACATTGTCTGATACAGTGCCAGGAGATAAGCCCCTCAGGTTGGAAGGCACTCAAAATATGACTGGGGAAGAGCTGCCTCCACAAAGTAAAGTCTACACTGAAGATGTGGATAGAGTAAAGCTTTCGGGACCTTCACTTGCTGATGCAGCAAACTCAAAATGAGAAGAAACAGCTACAAGCATCCATTAATAATCAGAATGTTGTACGTATGAATATGAATCAGGAATACTGGAAGTTGACAAAATGACAAGGAACACTTGAAGATCGATATCCTAGGCATTACTGAGCTGAAATAGACTGGTATTAGCCATTCTGAATTGGACAATCATGTGGTCTACTATGCTAGGAATGAGAAATTGAAGAAGAATGGTGTCATATTCATCATCAAAAAGAACATCTCAAGATCTATCCTGAAGCACAACATTGTTAGTGACAAGATAATACCCGTACACCCGCAGTTAATTGAAGACCAGTTAATACGACTATTATTCAAATATATGCACCAACCACTAACGTCAAACATGGAGAAACTGAAGATTTTTATCAATTTCTGCAGTCTGAGATTTATCAAACATACAATCAAGATGCACTGATAATTACTAGTGATTGGAATGTGAAAGTTGGAAACAAAAAAAAGGAATGGTAGTTGGAAAATATGGCCTTGGTGATAGAAATGATGTGAGAAATCACATGACAGAATTTTGGAAAACCCACGCTTATTCATTGTAAATTCCTTTTTTCAACAACAAAAATGGCAACTATACACATGGACCTCACTGGATAGAATAAACAGGAATCTAATTGACAACATCCACAGAAAGAGATGATGGAGAAGCTCAACAGATGATTAATTGCTCATATGCAAGTTCGAGCTGAAACTGAAGAAAATTAGAACAAATCCATGGGAGCCAAAGCATGACTTTGAGTATATTTCCAGCTGAATTTTGAGATGATCTCAAGAATAGATTTGATGCAAGGAACACTAATGACTGAACATGAGATGAGTTGTGGGATGACATCAGGGACACCATACATGAAGAAAGCAAAAGATCATTAAAAAGACATAAAATAAAGACCAAAATGGATGTCAGAAGAGACTCTGAAACTTGTTCTTGAATGTAAAGTAGCTACAGAGAAATGAGGAAATGATGAAATAAAACAGCTGAACAGAAGATTTCAAAGGGTAGCTCGAGAAGACAAAGTATTATAAAGACATGTGCAAATAGCTGGACTTAGAAAACCAAAGGGAAGAGCACTCTCAGTATTTCTCAAGCTGAAAAACCTGAAGAAAAAATTCAAGCCTCCAGTTGCGACACTGAAGGATTCTATGGGCAAAAAATTGAACCACACAGGAAGCATTGAAGAAGATGCAAGCAATACATAGAGCCACTGTACCAGAAAGAACTGGTTGCCATTCAGTCATTTCAAGAGGTAGGATCTAATCAAAAACTGATGGTACTGAAGGAAGCAGTCCAAGCTGCACTGAAAGCACTGGCAAAAAACAAGTCTTCTTGAATTGACGGAATACTAATTGAGATGTTTTAACAAATGGATGCAGCGGTGGAAATGCTCGCTCGCCTATGGGAAAAAATTTGGAAGATAGCTACCTGGCCAATTGAATGGAAGAGATCTATATTCATGCTCATTCCAAAGAAAGGTTATCCAAAGGAATGCAGAAATTATCGAGCAATGTTATTAATATCACATGCAAGTAAAATTTTGCTGGAGATCATTCAAAAGCAGCTGCAGCAGTACATCAACAGGGAACCACCAGAAATTCAAGCTGGATTCAGAAGAGAATGTGGAACCAGGGATATCATCGCTGACGTCAGATGGATCTTGGCCAAAACCAAAGAATACCAAAAAAATGTTTACCTGTGTTTTATCGATTATACAAAGGCATTGGACTACGTGGATCATAACAAATTATAAAAAACATTATGAAGAATGGGATTCCAGACCATTTAACTGTGGTCATGAGGAACTTGTACATTGATCAAGAGACAGTTGTTCAAACAGAACAAGGGGATACTACATGATTTAAAATCAGGAATCATGTGTGTTGTGGTTGTATTCTTTCACCATATTTATTAAATATGTATGCTGAGCAAATAATCTGAGAAGCTGGACTATATAAAGAAGAATGCAGCATCAGTATTGGAGGAAGCCTCATGAGTCAGAACTGACTCAAAGGCACATAACAACAATAACATATGCAGATGACACAACCTTCCTTGCCGAAAGTGAAGAGGACTTGAAGCACTTACTGACGAAGATCAAAGACTACAACCTTCAGTATGAATTCCACCTTAACATAAAGAAAACGAAAATTTTCACAACTGGACCAATAAGCGACATAATCATAAATGGAGAAAAGATCAAATTTGTCAAGGATTTCATTTTACTTCGATTCACAATCTACACCCATGGAAGCAGCAGTCAAGAAATCAAACGACATATCACATTGGACAACTCTGCTGCAAAAGACCTCTTTAAAGTGTTAGAAAGCAAACATGTCACCTTGAAGACTAAGATGCGCCTGACCCAAGCCATGGTATTTTCAATCGCCTCATATGCATGTGAAAGCTAAACAATGAATAAAGAAGATTAAAAAAAAAGAATTGATGTATTTGAATTACTGTGCTGGCAAAGAATATTGAATATACTGTGAATTACCAGAAGAATGAGAAAATAAATCTTGGAGGAAGTACAGCCAGAATGCTCCTTAGCAGCAAAGATGATATGACTTCATCTCAAGAGCTTTGCACATGTTATCAGGTGGGACCAGTTCCCAGAGCAGGACATCATTCTTGGTAAAGAAGAGAGCGAGAACATTGCCTGTTTTTGTATATGCTCCTGCTAGAAGTGGGTGTTGCATATTGGAGCCTTAAACTATATAATTGTTCTGTGTCTTAACCTTTCCTTTGACAATAGACATAACAAATATAAGAGTAATCATGACAGGCAAAGAAAATCCTTTGTCTACAAAAACAGAATATTTGCCTAACTGACTATGTGATCCCAAAATTTATGCAAAATTAAAAAAAAGTCTTGGCTTGAAATAAGGCAAGTTTTTTTTTTTTCCTTCTAACTTAAAAATACAGGTAGTCTTGACTTACGATATATTCGAGTTCTGATGAACCACACTTATGACCATCTGCTTTTTGTACATCTCATCATTAATGATACGTACTACATACAATGTTGCAGCACATAATTTGCTGATGTTATTATTCTTAGATGTTCAATGTTATGATTTACAGGGAAAGGATTAGCTAAAAGTTTTTCTGAACTAAATCAGGGGCTTCGGTTGCTTGAAAACATCTACCCAAATACTGGTCATTTTGCTAAAGTTGATAAGCAGAGTAGGGAAGCAGTGAGATGTTACCTTGAAATATATGAAGAAGAAAAGACAAGGACCATACAGACAGCTTTCACTAATTTTCTGACTAGAAACACTCTCACGATTCCCAGGGAAAATCCAGATGATACAGAACCTTCCACAAGTGAAATTATTACTGCAACTGACAAAATGCCAATATTGCCCAACTCTTCATCATCAGAGTAAATTTTTATGATTTGCAAATTTTTTGACGTATGCATGTATTTAACATGAAGAAAACAATAATTCTCACAACTGGACCAATAAGCAACATAATGATAAATGGGGAAATGAGGAAGACCCACAACCTTGCTTGCTGAAAGTGGAGAGGACTTGAAGCACTTACTGATGAATATGGAAGACCACAGCCTTCAGTATGGATTATACTTCGATATAAAGAAAACAAAACTCCTTACAACTGGACCAATAAGCAACGTCATGATAAACAGAGAAAAGATTGAAGTTGTCAAAGATTTCATTTTACTTGGATTGGCAATCAACATCCATGGAAGCAGCAGTCACGAAATCAAAAGATGCACTGCATTGGGCAAATACACTGCAAAAGACCTCCTTAAAGTGTTGAAAAGCAAAGACATCACCTTGAAGACTAAGGTGCAACTGACCCAAGCCATGGTGTTTTCAATCGCCTCATTTGCATGTGAAAGCTGGACTATGAATAAGGAAGACCAAAGAAGAATTGACACTTTTGAATTCTGGTGTTGGTGAAGAATACTGAATATACCATGGACTGCCAAAAGAACGAACAAATCTGTCTTAGAAGAAGTACAACCAGAATGCTCCTTAGAAGCAAGGACAGCAATACTACGTCTCACATACTTTGGACATGTTGTCAGCAGGGATCAGTCCCTGGAGAAGGACATCATGCTTGGTAAAGTAGAGGGTCAGTGAAAAAGAGGAAGACACTCAACTAGAGGGATTGACACAGTGGCTGCAACAATGGGCTTAACCATAACAACAATCATGAGGATGGCGCAGGACAGGGCAGTGTTTCGTTCTTTTGTACATAAGGTCGCTATGAGTCAGAACCGACTTGGCACCTAACAACAATATGTATGTATTAAAATATATCTGTAGTTTTATATGTAATGTTTCCAACCCCCAAAGACAAATAAAAATCAGATTTATAAAGATACTGATAATAAAAGGCAAATAATAATGAAAACTAAAAAAAAAGAGGTACTAAAAATGTATGCAAGTAAAACCGCAAAGGCTTAATTTAAGAAAAACACAACAATCTGTTTGCTTCCAAAACTTAATTTATGTTCTTCATTTTTGGTAAAATTTAATTGCATGAAAACATGAACATTGATTCTATTAATAATACTCTCCCTTGAAAATCCTAACCACTATTTTAAAGTCAAATTATTTTTTGTAATCTTTTCTAAGAATGAACTTCATGTAGTCAGTAACAGCAGAAGCCATAACTGATGTGTTCAGGGAGCACAATAGGAGCATAGTTTGCTGCTAGAAAAAGTTGACCGTTTGTTTTACAATTTATTTTACAATATTCTTCAGTATAGTATTTTAAAATCACATTTAGTTATAGTAGGTACCAGGGAAACTGTATACCAGAAAGAATAATTTTAGTATCACTGTCTATAAACAAAAAATAATAAATCTGGAAGGAAAACACTATAATTAAACTGTAACTCTTGCCCATGCTGGCATAACTAACTGGCATAACTATTATGTAATTGCAGATAACTATCAGGCACTTAATTTAAGGTAATATTGCAGGTATTAAAGAAATAAAATATCTAATGACTCATCAAATATATTCTCTTAGTAGGGTAATAAAAGCAATAACATCTTTCCACGTCCATCAAAGAGCATAATTCAGTTTTTTAAAGGTGTTTCAACCTACTTAACAGTTTAATTTCTAGAGCCAAATGTAACAGTTGACTTTGTGGTCAGGCTAGTGCTCTCTGACATTTACTTCTGGAAACTGTTACTGAATTCAGATTTCAATAAAATCCTTGTATTTGCTTCTTTCATCAATGGAGTAAATTATCTAACTAGTAATACACGACTAGAGTAGTGGTTCATACTTTGGTTTCAGAACAGCAACTTGAGCATCACCTGGAAACCAGCAAATTCTCAGGCTGCACTGCAGTCCTACTTAAACCAGATTCTCTAAGGATGAAACCCAACAGTCACTATTTCAGAGAAGTCACTAGACCATATACTGGACCAGAGAGAGAATATCTTAGCTAGGCCATAACTTCTAGGGTTTTAGAACAGGCTCAACAACTTAGAGAATGGAACACAAAGGTAGGAAATTTGCTGGTCCAGAAAGTGTCTCTGATTATAAACACTTGCTAAATAAACAAACAAAAAACCCGTTCTTGTCAAGTTGAGTCCAACTCATATCACAGAGACTCTAGGACAGAGTAGAACTGCCCCATAGGGTTTCCAAGGCTGTAAATATTTATGGAAGCAGACTACGACATCTTTCTCCTATGATATGGTTGGTAGGTTCGAACTGCCAACCTTTGGGTTAGGAGCTGAGTGCTTAACCACTGTGCCAGGAGGACTCTAAAACACTTGCTGCTTATCTATTATTCAAAAGGTATTTTTAATCTTATTATTCCTTTCTACTACCAAGTAAAGCTACGCGTATTTAAGTCGTCTTTTTCTATTTTATGTGTTTGTGTAATTTAAATCAATGTAGTCTTAACTCAGCTAACAGTTAGAAATTTGAGTCTTCTGGAGGAAATTAATATATTAGAATTGTGTACAATTCTAGACGTTTGGACCCTATTAAAAATAAGGTAGAGAATCTGAATGACCGTTGACCAAAATAAATCCAAACGTCTATATTTTACCGATGAAAGTAGTGGTAGAATTCAGAAATTTTATCAAGTTGTATCATGCTTAAGTTTGTGATTTTTGTTTGGTTTGTTTTTGACTTTTTATGGTTTTTATAAATTTTTATTATATTGTAATACAATATATATAACATTTGCCATGTTAATAATTTTAAGTGTACAACTTAGTGACATTACTTATGTTCACACGGTTTTGCAACCATCACCACTGTCTGTTTCCAAATTTTTCCAACAACCTTAAAAGAAATTCAGTACTCCGTAAGTAGTAATTCCTCTTTCTCCCCTCCTACCTGCCCCTGGTAACCACTAATAAACTTTGGTCTATATGCATTTGCCTATTCTAGATATTTCATACAAATAAGATCATACAATATTTGTCCTGTGTCTGCCTTATTTCAATCAGCATAATGTTTCAAGGCTCATCCATTTCATAGCATGTGTCAGAAATTCCTTTCTCTTTATGGCGAAATAGTATTCCATTTTGTGTACACATCATTTTGTTTATCCATTCATTTGTTGATGGACACTTGAGTTGTTTTCACTTTTTTCGCTATTATGAATAATGATGCAATGAACAGTGCTGTACAAGTATTTGAGTCCCTGCTTTCAAGTCTCTTGAGTATATATCTAGGATTGGAATTGCTGAGCCATGTGGCAATTCTCCCCCACGTGTCTGTCAGTTTGTCATACTGTGGGGGCTTGTGTGTTGCTGTGATGCTGGAAGCTATGCCACCAGCATAGAAGAACGGGAATTCCAGAACACTCAATTGTGCCCATGAGGAAACTGTACATAGATCAAGAGAAAGTTGTTCAGCCAGAGCAAGGGGATACTGTATGGTTTAAAGTCAGGAAAGGTGTTCGTCAGGGTTGTATATTTTCACCATGCCTATTCAATCTGTATGCTGACCAAATAATCTGAGAAGCTGGACTATATGAAGAGGAATAGGGCATCAGGACTGCAGGAAGACTCATTAACAACCTGCGTTATGCAGATCACACAACCGTACTTGCTGAAAGTGAAGAGGACTTGAAACACTTACTGATGAAGATCAAAGACTATAGCCTTCAGTATGGAGTACACATTAACATAAAGAAAACAAAAATCATCACAACTGGACCAATAAGCAACATCATGATAAATGGAGAAAATATTGAGGTTCTCAAGGATTTCATTTTACTTGGATCCACAATCAACACCCATGGAAGCAGCAGTCAAGAAATCAAAAGACGCATTGCATTGGGCAAATATGCTGCAAAAGACCTCTTTAAAGTGTTCAAAAGCAAAGATGTTACCTTTAAGACTAAGGTCCACCTGACCCAATCCATGGTATTTTCAGTTGCATCATATGCATGTGAAAACTGGACAATGAATAAGGAAGATCGAAGAGGAACTGATGCCTTCGAATTGTGGTGTTGGCGAAGAATATTCAACCTACCATGGACTGCCAAAAGAACGAACAAATTTGTCTTGGAAGAAGTACAACCAGAATGTTACTTAGAAGCAAAGATGGCAAGACTTTGTCTCACATACTTTGGACATGTTATCAGGAGGGACCAGTCCCTGGAGAAGGACATCATGCTTGGTAAGGTAGAGGGTCAGTGAAAAAGAGGAAGACCCTCAATGAGATATTGACACAGTGCCTGCAACAATGAGCTCAAGCATAACAATGATTGTGAGGTTGGTGCAGGGCTGGCAGTGTTTCCTTGTGTAGTACATGGGGTTGCTATGAGTTGGAACTGACTCAATGGCACCTAACAACAATGACAGGGTAATTCTCTATTTAACTTTTGGAGGAACTGTCAAACTGTTTTCCACAGTAGCTGTACCAATTTACATTCCACCCAGAAATTAAAGAGGGTTCCAATTTCTCCACATTTTTGCCAACACTTGTCATTTTCCATTTTTCTGATAATAGCCATCCTAGTGGGGGTGAAGTGGTATCTCTTTGCATTTCTCTAATGACTAATGATGCTAAGCATCTTTTCATGTGCTTATTTGTCATTTGTATCTCTTCTTTGGTGAAATGTCTATTCAAATTCTTTGCATTTCCTTTAATTTGGTTGTTTGACTTTCTGTTGTTCAGTGGTAAGAATTCTTTATATATTCTGGATATTAAACCCTTACCAGATATACAGTTTCCAAATATTTTCTCCCACTCTGTAGGTTGTCTCTTCATTTTATTCATAAAGTCCTTTGATGCACATATTTTTTATTTTTATTTTGTTGAAGTCCAATTTGTCTATTTTTAATTTTTGTGAGTAATGAGGGGTCAGCGGCTTTAGTCAGGCAGAATGTGAAAAAGATTTTCATAACAGAATGTGAAGAGAACATTGAGATAAATAAATTTAAGACAGAGGAGAGGAAATATTTACTGGATAAAATTAGAGAGGGGAAGTTCTGGCAAAATGGCGCTCTAGGCAGAAGCACCACACCGTCCCTCCACAGCAAAGATCTGAAAAACTAAGCCAAACAGAGAATACAACAAACCTGAAACCGTAAAACATCAAATGAAGAGATCAAGAACTCAGCCAAGCACCAAATGGAGTGAGAAAACTGACAGAGAACGGAGAGCGAGGAGAGATTCATGCAGAGGTCCCCTACCAGCTAAGGCAGTACAGATCCACCATCTTGGACTCCTATCGGAGACCAGCAAATGGGGGTACGAGAAAGCAGCCTCACGGAGAGTCCAGAGGGAGACAAAACA
>NW_004443943.1:10098417-10105171 GCF_000243295.1 Trichechus manatus latirostris | reverse complement strand
ATATGTTGCGGGGTTGTTAACCAATGTCATAAAACAACATGTGTACTACTGTTTCATGAGAAACTATTTGTTCTGTAAGCCTTCACCTTAAGTACAGTAAAATATTTTTTAAAAAAAATTAGAGAAGGGAGACCTCACTTAAAAAAAAAACAGTAAAAGATAGAAAGTATACTCTTTACCAGGTAAATTTGTGCCGAAGGCTCACGAGTATGTGAATGTTATCAATAACCAATGAAGGTTAATGGAGTAAAGGAAAAAGGAAAAAATTTATTCAGTATTATGGAAGACTTCAATTACAGTCCATCACTACCTGATGATATTCTGTTGCTTGACTCTTTGCATTCTCCTTATTTTATCTGTAAGAGGAATAAAACCCGTAGCTCTCTAGTCAATTCTGAATCATAGTAACCTTCTAGGATGGGGTAGAACTACTCCATAGGGTTTCATAGGCTCTTATCTTTGTGGCAGTAGATCACTAGGTTTTTTTTTTCCCATAAAGTAGCTGATAGGTTTGAACCATGGATCTTTCAGTTAGCAGCTGAGTGCTTAATCACTGTGCCACCAAGGTTTCTGTAAGAGGACTAGGGGAAGAGAATTTTGTACATGTATTTCACCTTGGAGCTCCGGATGGTATAGTGGTTAAGAGCTCGGCTGCCAGTCCAAAGGTTGGCAGTTCAAATCCACCACCTGCTCCTTGAAAACCTAGGGGCAGTTCTATTCTATCCTATAGGGTCACTATGAGTCGGAACTGACTCAGTGACAACAAATTTGGGTTTTCTTTTTGGTATTTCAGCTTCAATTTCTCACTTTTTACTTGTTTGCCCACCTTTTACAATTCCCAGGAAGTAACTATGGATCATAGGTGTAACTATGGATTACTCCTCAATATAAAGAAAACAAAAAATCCTTACAACTGAAGAAACCAAAAGAGACCTACATAAGTGGAAAAATATACCTTGTTCATGGACAGGAAGACTCAACGTTGTGAAAATATCGATCCTACCCAAAGCAATCTACAGATACAGTGCAATCCTAATCCAAATTCCAATGGCATTTTTTAAGGAGATGAAGAAACAAATCACCAACTTCATACAGAAAGGGAAGAGGCCCCAGATAAGTAAAGCATTACTGAAGAAGAACAAAGTGGGAGGTCTCACACTACCTGATTTTATAACCTACTATACTGCCATGGTAGTCAAAACAGCCTGGTACTGGAACCAGGTGATATGAACTGGCACTTCACCAAAGAAGATATTCAGGCAGCTAACAAATACATGAGGAAATGCCCAGGATCATTAGCCATTAGAAAAAATGCAAATCAAAACTACAATGAGATACCATCTCACCCCAATAAGGCTAGCATTAAACCAAAAAAATAACACAAAATAATAAGTGTTGGAGAGGTTGTGGAGAGACTGGAACACTTATACACCGTTGGTGGGAATGTAAAATGGTACAACCACTTTGGAAATCGATTTAGTGCTTTCTTAAAAAGCTAGAAATAGAAGTACCATATGATCCAGCAATCCCACTCCTTGGAATATATCCTAGAGAAATAAAAGGCATCACATGAATAGATATATGTACACCCATGTTTATTGCAGCACTGTTCACGATAGCAAAAAGATGGAAACAACCTAGGTGCCCATCAAAGGATGAATGGATAAACAAATTATGGTATATTCACACAATGGAATACCATGCAATGATAAAGAATAATGATGAATCCGTGAAACATCTTATAACATGGATGAATCTGGAAGGCATTCTGCTGAGTGAAATTAGTTGAGAAAGGACAAATATTGTATAAGACCACTATTATAAGAACTCAAGAAAAGGCTTAAACACAGAAGAAAACATTCTTTGACTGTTCACTAACTAGATAGTAGACAAGAATTATCTTAGGTGAAGGGAAGGACAACATACACTACAGGGAAAGTCAGCAAAACTGGACTAAATTAAAAAGCTAAGAAGTTTCCTAAATACAACCAAACACTTCAAGAGACAGAGTAGCGGGGGTGGGGGCAGTATGGGGACCATGGCTTCACAGGACATCTAGGTCAACTGGCACAGCAAACTTCATTAAGAAAATGTTCTGCATCCCACTTTGGTGAGTGGCATCTTGGGTCTTAAAAGCTAGGGAGCAGCCATCTAAGATGCATCAATTGGTTCCAAACCACTTTGAGCTAAGGAGAATGAAGAACACCAAAGACACAAGGAAAATATTAGCCCAAGAGAAAAAAAGGGCCACTTAAACCAGAGACTCCATCAGCCTGAGACCAGAAGAACTAGATGGTGCCTGGCAACCACCAATGACTGCCCTGTCAGGGAACACAGCAGAGAGTCCCTGACACAACAGAGAGTCCCTGACAGAGCACGATAAAGTGGGGTGCAGAACTCAAATTCTAATAAAAAGATCATACTTATTGATCTAACTGAAGCCCTGGAAGACATGGCTGCTGGGCTCTCTGTTAGGCCAAAGCTAAAACCATTCCTGAAGCCAACTCTTTAGACAGTGATTAGACTGGACCATAAGACATAAAATGATACTCGTGAAGAGTGTGCTTCTTAGCTCAAGTAGATACATGAGTCTACATGGGCAGCTCCTGTCCGGAGGCAAGATGAGAAGGCAGAAAGTCCATAAGGGCTGGTTGAATGGACACAGGAAATCCGGGGTGGAAAGGAGGAGTATACTGTCACAGTATGGGGAGTGCAACTAGGGTCACGTAGCAGTGTTTGTATAAAGTTTTGTATGAGAAACTAACTTGAACTGTAAACTTTCATTTAAAGCACAATAAAAAAAAGAAAGAAATGTTGGTGAGAATGTGGGGAAATTGGAACACGTATCCATTGCTGGTGGGAATGCAAAACAGTAGAGTTGTTGTGGAAAACAGTGTGGTGGTTCCTCAAAAAAACTGAGAATAGAACTACCATATGACCTAGCAATTCTACTCCTAGGTATATACCCAAAAGACTTGAAAGCAGGGACTCAAAAAGAGACTTGTACACCAATGTTCACTGCAGCTCTATTCATAATTGCTAAAAGGTGGACACAACCTAAATGCCTATCAACAGATGAATGGATAAACAAAATGTAGTACATACATTCAATGGAGTACTACTCAGCCAGTAGGAGAAATGAAGCCTTGATACATGCTACAGTATGGATGGAGCTTGAAGACATTATGCTGAGTGAAATAAACCAATTACAAAAGGACAAATAGTATATGGCTTCATTCATATAAAAAGACAAGAAAAGGCAAATGTATAGCAACTAAAGTTTATTAGTGGTTACCAGGGGTAGGAGGGAGGGAGAAAAGGGAGGTTATCAGTGACAGAAAAATTGCATTGATTAAGGGTAGGGTTGCACAGCCAACTGTTGTAATTGTTGTCAGTAAGTTGTACAACTGTAAAAAGTTGAATTGGCAAACATTGTGTGATAGATATATTTACAGTGACAAAAAGAGAGTAGCTTTTCAGGCTGTTTATGTACAACCAAACACTGCATGGTATTGGGTTCTTTGGTTTGAAGGATTATGGTCATGGTTTTATGGGACATCCCAATTAATTGGACTAATAATGTGGTTAGTGCTTCTGTTCTACCTCCTAGTTCATTGTATAGTGCCTGGTCTCTTAAAAGCTTGCAAGTGGCCATCCAAGACACAATTGGTCTCTGTTCACCTAGAGAAATGGATGCAGTAGGAGATTTAACAACAGAGGATATGGAATGTGTGGCTAATTGCCTCCATGAATAACTGCTTCCTTTGCCTGAGACCAGAACTAGATGCTGCCTGGCTACCATTACTGAACATTTTGATCAAAGATTCCATAGAATCTTGATCAAAAGGAGGAACATGCAGAACAGAATTTCAAATTCTTATGGACTTTAGACTTTCTGGAGTCATGGAGGGTGGATGAACCCCTGAAACTATTGCCCTGAGATAATCTTTAAACCTTAAACCAAAAAAATCCACAGAAGTCATCTTAAAACCAAACAACAGGTTAGTTTAAGTAAAAAAGGTCTGCCTTGAGCATTATGCTTTTTTAAGAACTATCTGTGTGGGATCACACTGACAACAGCAACTCAAAAGATTAGACAGGAACCTTAGAAGGCAGTCAGTTTATGTTAATGAGAGAGGAACAACTCAGAAAAGAATGTAATCAATGTCACTAAATTGTACATGGAAAAACTGTTGAATTGGTGTATGTTTTGCTGTGTATATTCTCAACAACAACAAAATAAACAAGTTTTCAGGAAAAAAATCCTCACAACTGGACCAATAAGCAACATTATGGTAAATGAAAAAAAGATTGTAGTTGTCAAGGATTTCATTTTACTTGGATCCACAATCAATACCCATGGAAGCAGCAGTCAAGAAATAAAATGACATTATTGTATTGGGCAAATCTGCTACAAAAGACCTCTTTAAAGTGTTAAAAGGCAAAGATGTCACCTTAAGGACTAAGGTGGGCCTGACCCAAGCCATAGTGTTTTCAATTGTCCCATATGCATGCAAAAGCTGGACAATGAATAAGGAAGATCGAAGAAGGATTGATGTGTTTGAGTTATGGTGTTGGTGGAGAATGTTGAATATACCGTGGACTGCCAAAAAAACAAACAAATCTGTCTTGGAGGAAGTACAGCCAGAATGCTCCTTAGAAGCAAGGATGGTGAGACTTTGTCTCACGTACTTTGGTCATGTTATCAGGAGAGACCAGTCCCTGGAGAAGGACATCATGCTTGGTAAAGCAGAGGGTCAGCAAAAACGAGGAAGACCCTCAGTGAGATGGACTGACACAGTGGCTGCAGCATAACAATGGGCTCTAGCATAATGATGATTTTGAGGATGGCACAGGACTGGGCAGTGTTTCGTTCTGTTGTACGTAGGGTGGCTATGAGTCAGAACCAACTCGACAGCACCTAACAACAACAACAGGAAATAACCAATCTGAACTACTCGTCCTTCACATGGGTAATTTTGTCATAAAGAAACAAAAACAGGTCAGACTTCCGGCAACATGGTGCTCTAAGCAGAAGCACCACGCCGTCCCTTCACAGCAAAGATCCGAAAAACCAAGCCAAACAGAGAAAACAGCAATCCTGAAACCCTAAAATATCAAATGAAGAGATAAAGAACTCAGCCAAGCACCAAATGGAGTGAGAAACTGACAGAGAATGGAGAGTGAGGAGAGATTCATACAGAGGTCCCCATCAGCTAACGCAGCATGGATCCGCCACCTTGGACTACTACTGGAGACCAGCAAACAAGGGGTACGACGAGAAAGCAGCTTCACGGAGCTTCCAGCAGGAGACAGAACAACCGGTAAACAGCGATATACGCTTTCCCACCCCCCACCCTTCTTCACCTCCACTCGGCCTCCTCTTCTTCCTGCGGACAGTCTCTTGGCTGGGAAGCACCGGCTGCTTGGATTCTACCCACCCATACTGGCTGACTCCATGAGTGTCATTTGTTAGTTGCTGATGTTGCTTTTTTCTGCTTCTTTTGATTTCTTCCTTACCTCTCACCACCTCCCCCTTCTTTTGCTCAAATACCTGGCTTCATGCACCATCTTTGCTTCTTCCTAAGGGGCTGCAGAGCTCAGTTTGAGTGTGGAACTGTTTCCTGGTCTGTGCTGCCAAGCTGATGGGATCCCAGGGCTTTTTTTGTTTGTTTGTTTGCTTGTTTTGAATTGTTTAGTTTCTTTTTCTTTTCTCAAGTTGGGAGCCCATTCTTGCCAGGCAGTGCTACATGGCTTGGAACCTACCCTCTCAGCTTGCGTAGATGTGCAGAGGGATCCCTGAGGCCATTTCTTCTTTCGTGGGTTTTTTTTTTCCTTTCCTTGTTTTTTGGGGGGCTTTTCTTGTTTTGTTTTGTTTTTTTTAGTTTGTTTTGTTTTCTTTTCCCCTTTCGCTCTTTCTTCATTACTCAGTTTCTTGTCTCTCTATACCTTCCTTCTCTTCCTGTCCCCTGAATACCTGGCACTGAATACCTCTACACATTCTAACCAGGCTGTACTTCAACACCTGGGAACAACTTCCCCAGACCTCATAGCTGCACTGGTGGGATCCCTGGAAGCTTTGCTGTTCTTTTTTCTAATTTTTATTTATTCATTCTTTTCTTTTCTTTTGCCTTTTCTTCTTCCCCTTCTTGTTTTTTTTTTTTTTTTTCCATTTCATAGTCTCTCATCTCTCCACTCTAACAGCAAGCTGCCCTAGCACTCTTTTTTGTTTGTATGTTTTTGGCTCCTGTTCATCTCTCCTCTCTCCCATACACATCTTAGCTCCACATATCACTATCCCCCCCCCCTTCATCCTGCCTACCTGCACCATGCACTTACAATCACACCACCAAGCAGTACAGGCATGGCCTACCGGAATCTGGCCTGCACTGATTACCGACCGCCTTGGTGGCTGTAGTAAGTGCCACAAACAACCCATCCTAGCAATTCTTCTTCAGCTAGACCTGCCCTGCTGTAGCATATCTAAGCGACTGACCCTGACAGTTGGAGGAGGCGAAAAGCATCATGCTCACAGATGAGCAAACAACAAAGAACACACAGCCTGCCTGCTCAGACATAGACAAATTTTTAAAAAAAGGACAAAATAAACAAATCTACAATCAATAAACAAGAAAAATAACTACTGAATGCCCCAAAGACAGCAGACAATATTAAAACATTTACAAAAACAGGACAGGATGGTTCCAGTAGGCATCCACAATAAAACACCAGATGAATTTCCTGTGGAAGAAAA
>NW_004443943.1:10084091-10096422 GCF_000243295.1 Trichechus manatus latirostris | reverse complement strand
AATGAGGCACAGCAGTCCAGGGACAAGGACTAGAAGGCAGGAGGGGACAGGAAAGCTGGTGATAGGGAACCCAAGGCTGAGAAGGGACAGTGTTGACATGTCATGGGGTTGTTAACCATTGTCATAGGGCAATATGTGTACCAACTGTTTAACAAGAAACTATTTGTTCTGCAAATCTTCATCTAAGGTACAAAAAAAAAAAAAAAGAATTATCTATGTGAGATCAAACTGACAACAGTGACTCAAAAGGCTTGTTGGGAAGCCTAAGGGACAGTGAGTTAAAGATAATGGTGATGGAATAATTTGGAAAAGGATAGTGAGAATAGCAGCACCACTGGAAGAATGTAATCGATGTCCCTGAACTGTACATGTAGAAACTTTCAAAATGGTGTAACTTTGGCTATGTATATTTTCACCAAAAATAATGTCCTCAAGGTCGAGAAGGGAGAATGCTGACATGTCGTGGGCTTGTTAACCAATGTCATAAAACAATATGTGTACTGACTGTTTAATGAGAAACTATGTGTTCTGTAAACCTTCAGCTAAAGTACAGTCAAAAAAATTTAAAAAAAAGAAACAAAAACAAAAACAGTTGCTTTCAAGTCAATTCCGACTCATGGTGATCCATGAGCATCGCGTTCCATAGGGTTTTTAACGGCTGATTTTTTGGAAGTAGATCACCAGGCCTTTCTTTTGAGGTGCTTGAGTGGCCTCGAACCTCCAAATTTTGGTTAGCATTTGAGCACTTAACCTCTTGTGCCACCCACTAATCAAATCAAGTATTCACATGCAAGGATTTGTAGAAAGTACAGGTACTAGCAGCTCTATGAAAATGAACTCAGTATGGGGAAGAAATGACCTTAGAGTTCAATTCTTACTAGAGCACTTAGATTCTGAGAGTATTAATCTCAGAAATGTGCTATACATGTTGTTACTTCTCAATAACAACAATAAACACCAGTAATTACTTAATTATATATTAACTGTAAGTAAAAATATTTATTAATAAGAAAGGAAAGGAAAAATATCATGAAGTATTAGATCCAGATCAAAACTCAGAACTTAGCATTTTCAATGAGATGGAATAGATTAAAGTGATGAGCCTCTCTTGATGCTTCAGATCCCAGGGGAGCTGGAAGGATGCATGGATTAAGTAGTGAAATGCCAAAATGAAAACCATAACAAAGGATTTAAAATGATCTGTAATAAAATGAATTAGAAGGAACCAGAGAATAAGACTAGTAATTCAAGTATTTAAGCAGTGGATGTAGGTATGTGTGTCTCTATGTGGCTATCTTTTAAACCTTTTTTTTTTTCTTTTTTCACCAGAGACAAAGTTTAAAAACATTCTTTGAAAACAGATACCACCTTATTGTAATTACATATATATACACACATAGCAGAGTCCATACCTTCAAGTTTTTCAGAACCCAGTATCTATAGATATTATTCTTACAATTGAACATTTTCATACATATTTTAGGATTCTTCTCCAGTGTACCATGAACATATTAACAAAGTGAATATTATAGTGATATTTTAAGGATCTCAGTAGGACTGGAAAATATTATCTGAGAAGTTCACCACTATATCTATCAGATAGCTCTTTGATAGCTATGTCATTGAACTTTGATACATCTGAATTAAACTGACGTTTAAATTTTTCACTAGAAAAGTAATACTCTGTTTTTTCCAGACATGGTACAAACTCCTCTGGGTTTTCCGACCTTTCTGTCCTTGCGGACCTGTCCCACTGTGGTCAAGTTTGCCACAGTTAGAAGCTGATGATGCAGCCACACCACTATTAGTATCAAAAGCAGGCCTTATAGATTCCAGTTTGAACATTCGTAGTATAGACCTTTTTCCTTTGAAAAGGTAGTAGGCAATTAGTAGCAGAGCCTTCAAAAGATCCAGATCCCTGGTTCTGGATCACAAGGCAACACAAGCATTTTCACCTTCTCAACATTCTAGTCTACCCAAAATGCTCAAAGACTGAAAAAAGTGATTAATAATTCGTATCCATCAAAATAATACAAATAAAATTCATTTCTATGTTGTATATAAAAATTCTGCAGAAAAGGAATATTTTTCAACAAATTTTCTTCAACACATACTTACTAGAAATCTACTGTTTGCCAGGCCCAGTTGTAACTGTTTAGTATTCATCTGAGAAGTAAATCATCTGTAATCCTTTGACTCCTAGACTCATGCTTTGAAAATATTGTATTTAAAAAGTGTCTGTAGACTCTTCAAGCAGTGTTAGGAAAAACACAATAAAAATTGAGTAATTTAGCCATTTTACAATAAAAATTTGTGCCATCAAGCCACTTAAAAACATGACTCCTTAATATTTGATAAAAGAAAAAAGTATTTTAGATGTGCACCTCTGGCTATTAATTATGTTTCTCATCTTCTTTTGCTATACTTAGTAATCAGTCCATTTTCCTTAAATCTTCTTTTATATTATAGATGAAAAGATGAATAGCAAACCAATAGCACAGATCCTGTTACTGATCATCACATATATCAAACATTAAATATTTGATTTGATTTGTACTTAAGAACCCATACTTCTAAACATTTTTTCATTAGGAATAATACATTTTCAAAGTTGTATGACGTTTTTGGTTAAATTCACAGATTTCTCAAACCTTTTCTTTTCCTCCAAATTTGAATAAGCTATAAACTCATCAGTGCATTAACTAAAAAAAATTTTTTGAAAATTGTGCACTTGGCATCTGAAAATAGCTATTATGCTTCTCTGTAGCTATTCATCAAGAATTTGTATGACATAAAATAATCCAACAATTTTGTTTGTTTGCTTGCACATGAGGAGATACTAGAAATATTGAGTTCTGCATGGTGTAGCACGTTTCCTTTAAAAATTGTCTTTTAAAATGTTGTTTTTCTGCATAGCTGAATTCCAATACCTAATTTCTTTGTTTGCTAGCTTGTGACCCTGGAGTCCTTCCCAGTTGAATATTGATGTTTCCCTCCTGAAAAGGTCTTTTGTAATTTCAGAAACCCATTTTAAAAACTGCGATAATGACATTGTAGTTATAACTTAAGAAAAACAGCCCTAATCATTTAGGGACACAGCTGAAATATATTCAGATAAAATGATGTGATATCTGAGACTTGCTTCAAATAACTGGGGAGGGAGAGATGAGAGTTGATGTTGCTGAATCAAAGATGATGCTTATGAATTGATAATGTTGAAGTTGGGTGATGAGTTCATAGAAGTTCATGATACTATTCTATTTTTGTATACATTTGAAATCTCCTATATTAAAAAACGGAAAGAAAAAATACAAATAATTAGACCCCATCCCAGACATATTGAATCAGAATTTCCCAGAGTGGAAGCCTCAAATTCCCAGGCCTCATATTAAACATGAAATCTGAGTCTTCAGAATGAGGACAATGCATATTAATATGTTCTTTACATGAGTCTTATGATCAGTTAAAATGCAAATTATTTGTGTCCAGAATATAATCATGTATCACTCTTTTGTATAAAATAAATTAAATCTCCAATGTATCTCTTTGGGGATCGACTTAAAGACAGTTCACTACCTTAGCCCAGATTCCTGAGAAATAGTCTCTCAGACAGATTTTGAAGTACAAAGTTTATAGGGAAATAAAACTGTGGGAAGAAAGTAGGATTGGACAATTAGAAGAGTTGTAATACAGTACAGTATAGGCAGAAAAAACAAAACATAGATGGTCTCAAAGGGATGGCTATCCAGAGTTGTCTCATATTGAGATGGCCAGACCGTTTACCCTTGCACCAGCCCCAATGACAAGTCATTGGATGCAGGTACTCCAAGGGATAGAGTGTGACTTCGGATGAAGTTGTGTTTTTTTGGCAGGAGGCAATTTCCCTAGAGGTACTCAAGTGATTTTCATCAGCCTCCAAACTTCCAGCAGCTGGGGAAAGGGAAGGTGTTGGGAGGGGTAAATTGAGGCCTCCATCCTGAACGGAGATTTGGGTGATGCTTCACAGCATCTCCCAAACTTGAGTCATAGTGACCCTATAGGATAGAGTAGCTGGTGGGTTCGACCTGCAGATCTTTCAGTTAGCAGCGGAGTGCTTAACCACTGTACCACCAAGGTTCCTTTATAGCATCTACTAAATATAAAAGGGATAATTTTTTTTAAACTGGAATTTCTTTCTCTTATTTTCTTATATTTTCCTTATACGCCCATTTAAACTTACACAGAAATCTTGCAATACCCATTATAATAACTATTTTGTAGTTTTTACCTTCTTTCCTAGTGCCTACATGCATTGGATAAGTATTACTCTGTGGAATAAAATGTGAAACCAATACTTTTTATTTTCTTTCACTATCAATGCAATAAGGACCCTTGGTGGTGCAGTGGTTAAAGCGATCGACTGCTAACTGAAAGGTTGGTGGTTCAAAACCACTAGCGGCTCCACAGGAGGAAGATGTGCCAGTCTGCTTCGGTAGAGATTTACAGCCTTGGAAACCCTATGGGGTTGCTATGAGTCAGTATCAACTTGATGGCAGTGGGTATCAGTGCAACAGTGTTTACCTTTACCTACTCAGATAATGGCAATTAACTCTTTGGATTTAAAATAATTCTATCTGTAGTTTATTTCAAGGTGATACTTATTGGTTTAAACACATGTAAGCTAATCCGTAAGCTTTCACTTCCTAGAAATGTGATATTGGTTATGTTATTTAAAGATAGTGAATACCAGGTCAATAACAAACATCTTAGAAATTATGTTTTCGTGTAGTCAGAGGAAAATATCACATATATAAAGCATTGTTATATATACTTCAGTTGTGTTACTCTGTATTTTGAATTCTAATTGTTATTTGTGGCTGACACTAGCTCTTCATTTGGAAAAAATTTTATAACCTTTTTTCCAAATCCTTACTCTTCAAAGGAAAATAGCAAAGTAAATTTTATTTTACCCTGTTCAAATTTAGTTCAATTTCATCTGGGTTATAAGAGAAAAAGGAGAAATATTAACTAATAAATTAGTTTACATTTATAATTTCCACTGTTGACATCAAGCCTTGACTCAGAACTTCTCACACTGCCTCCGCCCCATGCCCATCCAACTTGTGGGACAGAATAGTGCCAGGGCAGTAACATTCAGAGAATAACTGAGAAGGGCAATTTACCGTTGTCACCCCAAGCTATATCTATGTATATATTTTTCCCAGGAAAAATACTTTTCTATTTCTACAGTCAACATTGTGAGACAGATAACATTTATGTCCTAGGAGGTTTATCTAATTATCATTAATAGCATTATTTCTAAGGGATACTCTCCCATGTTCCAATTCTTTTGGAAGTTGGTGACCACCTTTACTATCTTTCCCCTCTCCCTCAATATGTATGTATGTCTTAATTTCTCTGCAGCTTTCTATATGTGGGGTTGTATTGCTACCAGGGCTTTGAAACAGTTCATTCTGGTTTGAACCCATGCTGAGAATTTGCATTTCCACCTCAGATATACTGAATCAGAATCTAGGGTAGAAATGAAAATTTTCAACAGGGATTCAAACCTGAATGGGCAGTTTTGAAGCCCTGATTGCTACTTTATAGTGAAGATAATTAGAACTCAAAATGTAGGGTAATGTCATGTCACACGTGCTTTATAACTGAGTTACTCTGATGTGCCAACAAACCTGTTTCCAAAGCATCTGATGTGAGTTGTCAACCTCGTATATACTGTTTTTAAACACCGCAGTATAAAATTGCTTCTGAACACAGAAAATATTTATAACCTAAGCATGCAATCCAAGAAGTTTCTTGTTCCTGACACTTCATATCAAAACAATCAGACTGAGAAATCAGCATTCAGAGTAGAAAGTGATGTTTTAAATAACTCTTGAACCCAACGCATGCATGCTATCCTGACAAATGTAAACTCTATTATATGACCCTTAAATAATACTAAAGAGACACCTCTTGGCAGAGACATACTTAAATCATTCTGCATTCCCTACATTTCCTCTTATGTGAAAATGTCACCTTAAATGTAATTTTTAAGGAATGAGCTTTCTTCATTCTGTATGCCTTCAGAAAAATTGTCTGCCAAGTTGTTACTGATTGGGGATTTAGAGACTTTTGAATGTTTATTACAACTCTTTGACATTATCAATACAAATGTTTATACTACCTACAATAATTATTCTTTGATTATCTTGACAGAGGAATTTTTTATAATTTCATTAAGTTGAAAACAGCTGTCTTCTGCATTATTTACTAGTCTATATCATCGTTTCACCTTAAATCATCAACATTGCCACAAACCAGGTACGAGCTTCAATGACATCTCACTGAAAATATAAAACAGCTATTATACATTTTATTCTCCTCTCTAAAGTGATTGAAAACAAACAAATTCCTAGGCTCCAAACAGGAATTTATGATGGTTTTATTATATATTTGCCTTGGATGTTTGGGTTTTTTGGCTGCACGGCATTCATTTTCCTTTCTTAATCACATCGCTGTTTTCTTACTGAAATTATCTTTCCCCATTGGGAACAGCTTATTTAGGGCTTTCACCCCATCCACCCGAAGGGTAAATGTGTGATTCAAGCTAGGTCAATCAAAAGCTCTCTTCCTTGAATTTTCATTTGAGTAGAGGGCCAAAGAAGTACATTCCAATCCCTGGAGTCATATTCAGACCACATGTTCATTCCCAAAAGAAAAGTTGTGCCTGTGTTTCCCAACCTCCAGCTCCCTATCTTTTAAGGGAAGACAACAATAGATTCTGTGCAGCCATAGTGAACTTCTAGAAATTCACTTTTGCATAGATTTGAGTCATTTGTTTCATTTGCAGATTCCAGGCTTTTGGAAAGACATACCTAAAATTAATAATGCTTACCCTGGAGATTGTGCTTTGAACATACAGGGTGTCTTAGCTTCCAACTGCTGTCATAACAAACATACCATAAGATGGGTGTCTTTAAGGAACATAAATTTGTTTTCCCACAGTTCTGGAGGCTAGAAGTCCAAATTCAGGGAGTCAGCAGTGCTGGGGTCTCTTTGTCAGCTCTAAAGAAACAACCTTCTCTCTTTAACCTTCTGCAGCCCCAGCATTTTTTACATTCCTTGGCTATCTGTAGATGTATTGCCACCACATGGCATCTGTCTTCCCTCTCTCTGACTGTCTCTCCCTGTCTGTTTTCCAATTTTATAAGACACTACTCTGAAGGGATTAGGTTTAGGACCCACCAGGGATTAGGTATAGGACTCACCTGACTCTTGTAGGAGTCCTGGTGGCACAGTGGTTAAGAGCTTGGCTGCTAACCAAAAGGCCAGCAATTTAAATCCACCAGCCACTCCTTGGAAACCTTATGGGGTAGTTCTACTCTGTCCTATAGGGTCACAATGAGTCGGAATCAACTTGATGGCACCGAGTTTGGTTATTTTTTTTTAAATATGTTCTCATTAAAGTAACCAAAAAAAAAAAAAAAACTTATTTCCAAACAGAGTCAAATTCATAGGCACAGGGGTAGAACTTCAATATATCTTTTTAGGAGGCACAATTTAATTCATAACACAGGGTTTTCAATTTTTAACCTGTATGATTATTTAAAAATTTACTATATAATTCACAAACAGCACCCATTCCTTTTATATTTAAAATAATTTATTAAAAAAATTCTACATTAGTGTGTGGGGGAAAAAAGTGTAATTTTAAATATTGATAGGGAATAAATGTCCTAGCTTCACCTACAGCAGAATCTCCTGAGACAACTCTACAGAACTGAGTGAATCTGTGGACAATTTGAAAAACTTTATTGAAATCCTCCATTTTTACATGCAAGAAAGGAAGGAAGGAAAGAGGGAGGGAGAGAAGGAAGGACAAAGGAAGACAGTAGAATACTTGCTTCCCCTGCCAGTGTTCAAAATTTGATTCATTGATGTATTTTTGTCTCACAGTGTTACCTTGTGACATTTTACATCAGCTACTGCATAATTAATTCAGCAGAGCAATGACTGTGCCAAATCTGTTTATTAAAAAAGAAAAAAAAGCCTCTGGTTTTCTTCTTGATAAAGATATTATTGCATTCTTTTAAAGGATACAAACCTTACTGCATTTATCAGGAATAGCACAATTGAAACAAATTAGGCTGGGTTGATATGTACAACCCAGTTTGTAAAGCTGGAATACTTAATCACTTAATAACTGATTTCAATTATCCACTTCTTTCCATGACTGTATGAGTAAATACCCAGCCAACTGAAGAAATTTCAGTTGCATTTATAGTAATAATAGCAATACATGATATGATAAAGCCCTTATATATGCTAGGAACTACTTAAGTATGCTACATGAATCTTCTTTTACACTACTAACAAACATCTTGTATGTTAGGTATTTATATATCCGTTTTACAGATGACAAACTCAAACTGAGGCTTAGAGACATTAAGCAATATTCCATAAGTTACACAGGATTTCAACTCAGAATCTGAGTTCTGACAAGCTAAACTATATTGTGATTTTAAATACCTTTATAATGTTATTCTATATGATTGAATAAGCCATCAGAGAGTTTCAGAGCAAATGTTTATGAAAAACTATAAATGTCACACCTAAGATGACAAGACTTAACATCTTTTACCTGTATGTGTATTTCACAGAAAAATACACCTGAAATTTTAATTTAAAATAATATATTGAACAACCTCTGCAATAAAACTGTTAGATTTCAATCTTGTTAGTCAGCTGAATAGTGACTTTGTTTCTTTAATTTTAAAAAGTGCAGTTCTTCCTATGGTTTTTCATCCTTTAATTTTTCCGCTGAAAACTGCAAATATCTTCACATTGTCTATGAAATGGTCATCAAAAATAGTTGAACCTATTCAAAATATCTTTTGACCAATGATGAAGAGAATAAAAGATTATTTTACTCTGTTTATTTCACACACCAGTTTCAGAGTTACAATGCAATTTCACACTCATGACAATATTTCTCTTAATTACAATTCCTTTTTCAGTGTTTAGTTATTGTTTGCCCAACAAGAATCTAAGGTTTCTTTGATCACTTGCTGCTGGTGGTGTGTGTGTGTATTTGTGTGTAAGAGAGAGAGAGGGAGAGGTTGTTAAGAGGAGGAGAAAATGGCAGATATACAATAGGTTGACTATAGATTTATTATTTATTAGTTGTTCCTTCAACATATTTAGACTAAAAAAATCTGTTCATTAAAAAGTTGTGGGTGGCTTGAGAGCTGACAATTTTTTCCACCTTCACTCATCACTTTGCTGGCCCAAAAAGAATTCCACAAACCCATTTTGAAAATGATGAGTCTAAGGAGAGGGTAAGAATATGATTAAATATTTGGAAGAGTATTAAAAGGAAAATGAGGCATTATGAACAATAGTGCTGGAACAAAAATTATATCTCTGGGACTCTCTATGGAAACAGGAATATATGGTTACTTTATCTAGACTATTTATTAGAAGGTCATCCTTGACTAGACAATGACAAGTACAGTAGTGCTTGCCACACTATTCTTAGTTCAAAATACTAAAGTGTATTGAGAATTGTTTATAAATATATATGTATATATAATCCCTATTAAAAAATGTTCACCACTCGTCTATCAGTTCGTCATACTGTGGTGGCTTGCGTGTTGCTGTGAGGCTGGAAGCTATGCCACTAGTATTTCAAATAACAGCAGGGTCACCCTTGGTCGACAGGTTTCAGTGAAGCTTCCAGACTAAGACAGACTAGGAAGAAGGATTAGGTGGTTTACTTCTGAAAAAACTGACCATGAAAACCTTATGAATAGCAGTGGAACATTGTCTGGTATAGTGCTGGAAGATGAACCCCTCAGGTTGGAAAGCACTCCAAATACGACTGGGGAAGAGCTGTCTCCTCAAAGTAGAGTGGACCTTAATAACACGGATGGAATAAAGTTTTCAGGACCTTCACCTGCTGACGTGGCGTGACTCAAAATGAGATGAAACAGCTGCAAACATCCGTTAGTAATCAGAATGTGGAATATACGAAGCATGAACCTAGGAAGGCTGGAAGTCATGGAAAAAAATGGAACACATAAAGATCGACAACCCAGGCATTAGTGAGCCGAAATGGACTGGTATTGGCCATTTTGAATTAGACAATCATATGGTCTACTATGCCGGGAATGACAAATTGAAGAGGAATGGTGCCACGTTCATTGTCAAAACGAACATTTCAAGATCTATCCTGAAATACAACCTTGTCAGTAATAGTATAATATCCGTATACCTATGAAGACCAGTTAATACGACTACTATTCAAATTTGCCCACCAATTACTAATGGCAAAGATGAAGAAATTGAAGATTTTTACCAATTTCTGCAGTTTGAAATTGATCAAACATGTGATCAAGATGCATTGACAATTATTGGTGATTGGAATGCTTAAGTTGGAAACAAGAAGGACCAGTAGTTGGAAAATATAGCCTAGGTGTTAGAAACCACACGGGAGACAGCATGATACAATTTTGCAAAACCAATGACTTATTCATTCCAAATACCTTTTTTCAACAACATAAATGGTGACTATACAAGTGGACCTCACCAGAGGGAATATACTGGAATCAGATCAACCACATCTGTAGAAAGAGATAATGGAGAAGCTCAATATCATCAGTCTGAACAAGGCCAAGGGCCAACTGTGGAGCAAACTATCAGTTGCTTATATGCAAGTTCAAGTTGAAGCTGAAATTTTTTTTTTTAAAGTCCATGAGAGCCAAAGTATGACCTTGAGTATATCCCACCTGAACTTAGAAACCATCTCAAGAATAGATTTGACACAGTGAACACTAATGACCGAAGACCAGACAAGTTGTGGAATGACATCAAGGACGTCATATATGAAGAAAACAAAAGGTCATTAAAAAGACAGGAAAGAAAAAATAGATCAAAATGAATGTCAGAAGAGACTCTGATACTTGCTCATGAGCATAGAGTCGCTAAAATGAAAGGAAGAAATGATGAAGTTAAAGAGCTGAACAGAAGAGTTCGAAAGTTAGCTCGAGACGACAAAGTAAAGTATTATAACAAAATATGCAGACTCTTTTGGAAGAATACACTCAGCATTTCTCAAGCAAAAATACTGAAGAAAAAATTCAAGCCTCAAGTTGTAGTACTGAAGGTTTATATGGGAAAAATACTGAATGACGCAGGAAGCATCAAAAGAAGATAGAAGGATTACACAGAGTCACTGTACCAAAAAGAACTGATTGATGTTCAAACACTTCAGGAGGCAGCATATGAACAAGAACCAATAGCACTGAAGGAAGAAGTCCAAGCTGCACTGAAGGCACTGGAGAAAAACAAAGCTCCAGGAATTGACAGAATACTAATTGAGATGTTTCAACAAATAAATGCAACACCAGAAGTGCTCACCCATCTATGCCAAGAAATTTAGAAGACAGTTACCTGGTCAACCAACTGGAAGATATTCATATTAGTTTCCATTCCAAAGAAAGGTAATCCAACAGAATGTGGAAATTATCAAACAATATCATTAATATTACACAGAAGTAAAATTTTGCTGAAGAGTATTTGAAAATGGTTGTAGCAGTACATTGACAGGGAACCGCCAGAAATTCAAATGGATTCAGAAGAGGATGTGGAACAAGGGATATCACTGCTGATGTTAGATGGATCTTGGGTGAAAGCAGAGAATACCAGAAGATGTTTACCTGTGTTTTACTGACTACGCAAAGGCATTTGACTGTGTGGATCATAACAAACTATGGATAACATTGTGAAGAATGGGAAGCCCAAAATACTTAATTGTGCTCAAGGGAAACCTATACATAGACCAACAGGCAGTTATCTGAACAGAACAAAGGGATAATACGTGTTTTAAAATCAGGAAAGGTGTGCATCAGTGTTGTATTCTTTCACCATACTTACACAATCTGTATGCTGAGTAAATAAGCTGAGAAGCTGGATGATATGAAAAAGAATGGGCATATTTAACAACCTGCCATATGCAGATGACACAACCTTCACAATCTTGCTTGCTGAAAACAAAAAGGACTTGAAGCTGTTACTGATGAAGATCAAAGACTATGGCCTTTAGTATGGATTACATCTCAACATAAAGAAAACAAAATCCTCACAATTGGACGATTAAGCAACATCATGATAAACAAAGAAAATACTGAAGTTGTCAAGTGTTTTATTTTACTTGGCTCTACAATCATTGCCCATGGAAACAGCAGTCAAGAAATCAAATGAGAGGAGGTTCCGGCAAGATGGCGCTCTAGGCAGAAACACCACGCCGTCCCTCCACAACAAAGATCCGAAAAACTAAGCCAAACAGAGA
>NW_004443943.1:10033881-10082194 GCF_000243295.1 Trichechus manatus latirostris | reverse complement strand
AAAAAATAAAAAAATAAAAAAAAGAAATCAAATGATGTATTTCTTTGGGCAAATCTCCTGCAAAAGATGTCTTTAAAGTTTTAAAAAGCAAAAATATCACTGTAAGGACTAAGGTGCGCCTCACCCAAGCATCGGTATTTTCAATTACCTCCTATGCATGCGAAAAGTGGACAATGAATACGGAAGACTGAGGATGAATTGATATTGTTGAATTATAGTGTTGGCGAAGAATACTGAACATACCATGGACTGACAGAAGAACAAACAAATCTGTCTTGGAAGAAGTACAGCTAGAAGGCTCCTTGGAGGATGGCAAGACTTAAGCTCAAGTACTTTGGACATGTTATCAGGAAGGACCAGTGCATGGAGAAGGACATCATGCTCAGTAAAGTTAAGGGTCAGCAAAAAAAGAGGAAGACCCTCAATGAAATGCATTGACACAGTGGCTGCAACAATGGGATCAAACATAGCAAGGATTATGAGGATGGAGCAGGATTGGGCAGTATTTCCTTCTGTTGTACACAGGGTTGCCATTAGTTGGAACTAACTCTACAGCCCCTAATAACAACAACAATAAAAATGAAAAATCTATACATATATATGAATATATATTCATGTGGATATATGATATATACACATATATTTAATGACTAGTATATTTTATAATATATAACAAATAATTATACACCCAAATATATACACACTCTTTAAGTATGCATATTTGTGATTAGCATACTCATTGTCAACATGAGGGCAAGAGCCATGCTTACTCATATTTATATCCAATGCATAGGTGAACAATATATATTTCTGGAAACATGATTTAATGAATTAATTCATTTCAACATTCATTGAACATTTACTATATGAAGCCAGTGGTCTATGCATTAGCATATAATGACAAATACACACATAAACAATTTGTAGTCGAGTAAAAGAGAACAAGCTAAACAGCTATCATACAATAAGAAGTTCAATACTCATCGTAAAAATACATGGGAACACAGACAAAAACTGTTAATTTCTTAGGGCTATCATTTCAGGTCCACAGAGTTGAGTCTTAAATAACAAATATAAGGTTCATATATAAAACTAGAGCAAAGGGAGGGTAATACTCAGGGAAGTTCAGAAACATTCAAAACTTTCTGTGTCTAGATCGTTTGCATTATGAGAGTTAGAAGAGATGAGACTTAGAAAGCAGGCAGACAAGGAAATACTTTGAGGTGCCCGGCTACCACCAATGACCGCCCTGACAACCCTGTTGCTGTTGAGCCGATTTCAACTCATAGCAACCCTACAGGACAGAGTAAAACTGCACCATAGGGTTTCCAAGGCTCTAATCTTTACAGAAGCAGACTGTCACATCTTTCTCCCGTGGAGTAGCTTGTGGGTTTGAACTGCCAACCTTTCGGTTAGCATCCGAGTTCTTAACCACTGCACCACCAGGCATCCTTAAACAAATGTACACTAGTGTTCAAATAAAGAAATGTATGAGTTTACAGTGTCTTTGTCTGTGCTTCAGTGGAAAATAGACACTTGACCTCTATATTCTCCAATTCTCCAGATTTTTTCCATAGTATCAGAAAATTTCAATCTTATATGCATAATAACAACTTTAAGGTAGTCAGAAAGTGAGAATAAATTTACCAAGTAATATATTTTGGAAGGATTTTATCTTATCCTAGTTGCCTAGGCTACTCAATTAGCATAGAGTTTGTCTATTTTAGGGTCCAGTTAGATAATAATCTATTGTGATCCATAAGATTTTCATTGGCTAATTTTTGGGAGGAGATCAACAGGCCTTTCTTCCTAGTCTGTGTTAGTCTGGAAGCCCCATTGAAATCTCTCCACTATGGATGACCATGTTGGTATTTGAAATACCAATGGCATAGCTTCTAGCATCATAGCAACATGCAAGCCATCACTGTACAACAAACTGACAGAAGGACATAGTGCTGAAAGATGAGTCTCCTAGGTTGGGAGGCACTAAACAGTTCTAATAGTTGCAACAATGGACTCAAACATATCAATAATCATGAAGACGGCAGAGAACCAGGCAACATTTCATTCTGTTATATATAAGGTAGCCATGAGTTGGAGCTGACTTAGCGGCAACTAACATCAAAAGGGTCCAGTCAGTACTTGTCAAATTAATGAATAGATAACAATTAGCACAGGACTAGTGACTCCTTTAATTCCCTTGGAACACCAAATTTATATCTTTGCATATTTAATACAATATTAATCTTAGTCTTTGTAAAGATAATTATTGCTGGAGACAGCTTTTGATACAAGAAAAGTATATATAATCTACATGTATGTGTTTATTTTAAAACATGATTATTTAATTTCAACATATAGTAGGTTTTATTTTTATTATATTCTAGTTTATGAGTTAAATACTGTACTATACTATCATTTTTTTAAGTTTCTGAGCTGATAAATTCTTCATGCATTGGAGTGGGGTTAAGAATGATCTCTCAAGTCAAGAATACCACTGAGATAAGTGGCGGAAAGTTTCACATCAACACAGAAGGTAAACAGGTGTCAAAGCTTTCAAAATTTGAAGAATTAGTTCAGGAAAAGATTAGCAAGTATGTAATTAGAGTCATCATATCCTGTTTAGCTGACATAAATCATTAGTTCTCTCTCTGAATAGCAAGATCTTACTTATTGCAATTTGTAGACATTTTAGCTGAGTATATAAAGGAAAATAGAAAAAGAAAATAAAAATGAAAGGACTGAAATAAACACAGCAATTTATATATGAAACTAAAAAACTAGCTCAAGTTCTTAGAGCTAGTGATCCAGAGGGAATCCAAATGGCAATGTTGAAAAAGAGTGTATGAAAACATCGTTCCAGTACTATGACTCATTTTATTTTCCAAAGATTGCCACAATTTTTTTCTTCATATTCTCTTCTTAAAATGTGACCGAGCACTCCTCCCATCAGGAGGTGGAGTCTATACTCCTAGCCCTTAAATCTGGCAGAGTTTTGATTACAGTTGAAGTAACACTATGAAATTACAGGACTATTCATAAAAGGTAATACAGCTTCTATTTCTCTTGGGTCATAAAAGGTGTTACAGTTTCTGCTTACTTCTCTTGGGAAGCTTGCTTTGAATTTCAGTACCTTGCTGTGAGGAAGTCCAAACAGCCTATAAGAGGCCCACATGCAGTGGAAATGACGCCACTAGCCCACAGCCCTGGCTGAGCTCCAAGCCAACAGGCAAAACTAACATTCTAGGCATGTAAGTAAATCATCCTGTAAGTGGCACCCGGCCATCCGCAAGATGCCTCAGCTGACGATGTGTGGGTCAGATATAAGCATTTCCTCTAAGTCCTGCCAAAACTGCAACTTCATGAGCAAAATAAAGGATTGTTGTTGCTTTAAGCCACTAAGTTTTGTGGTTTGTTACATAGCAATTGATAGAACAAGTACCTAATTTAACAAGTAAATATACTTAATTTTCTTCTACATGACAATAAAACTATGCCTCTTAATGAATAAATATATGCCACAATTAGTTAAATAGAACTAAATAATATAAAACTATAATAATAGAACTAAAACCCTCTTGTTTCACAGATGTTAAGGAATGGCTCGACCATATTTAAAAAGCAAGGAAGAAAAAAACCCCATGCATAATCAAAGCAACATTTAAAATGAGACACTCATCTGCCTGTATATGGTTATTACAACTCAATATAAATGGTGTGGGAATCAATATAGTGACCGTAATATTAAGTGATCTCTTTAAAGCTAAGCATTTCTATTAACTTAATTTTAGGTGCCTGTGTTGGAAGAGAAATCAACTGATTCTTTATAAAGATAAAATCAATATACTCTGTTTCTCAAGCTGCAGCGTGTATTGTCATTCGCTTCCTGCAATGTATCAGTAAATTCTTATACATTTCTTTAGATTCGAATTATTATAGTATCAATGTATACCTTCTCTTGTCTCACTAGCACATCATCTATGTAGAATACACAGGAACGTAAGTTGATACTAAAAAATATATATTTTCCCTCATGTTTCCAATTAAGCCTTTATAAAGAAAAAATTAATGTTCATAATCTTTAACAGTCTTCCTTTTGAGATTGAATAAAATGATACTGTGACATATAACTTTAGGTAATCTACATTTGTTTGTACAGATAAGTTCTGCTTTACCCCTTTTTGTATGCAATATTACTTATTATCTGAAATTTATGTTTTCTTCCTTACATGAACCTCATAACATTTATTCTTTTTTTCCCTCCAAATTTTTTTGTTTTATGCTAGCCAGTTAGAGAATCTAGACTAACAAAAGTGATTCTCAAGTTGCTTTTCAGATCTATTGCTATTGAGTCCCTGGGTGGTACAAACAGTTAACATGCTCAGGTGCTAATCAAAAGATTGGAGGTTTGAATCCACCCAGAGGTGCCTTGGAAGAAAGTTTTATCAATGAACTTCTGAAAAATCAGCCATTGAATACCCTATGGAGCACAGTTTTACTATAATATACATAGGGCTGCCTTTAGTTGGAATTGACTAGATGACAACTGGTTTTATGAGTAAAGCACAGAGAATAACTTTGGTGAGCACTCTTTGAAGTGAGTAAAATGCAATATAACTTACTTTACTTTTAGGTTAGGAGAAGGAAGTCCTGTTTTATTCTTCAAAATCTCAAATATAGAAAGGACCCCAAAACACAATTCACACATAATTTAAAAAATAATCACATATCTTCCAACAAATTCTGGCACTGTGAGACTTGTTACTAACTCAGGGAGCAGAATGCTTTGAACAAAAATGGCAGATAATTAGTTAAATTGTTGGCTTCCAGGAATTAGACTTCTCTTAAATGAGAATTAATATTTTCTACTTAAGGCAGAAATTAATATTTTAGCTTTGGCAGGATATCTGTTTGCCTTATAACTCTTTATTTTTAGGTAAACATATCTATCATCTAGGGAGGTTCAAAGTGTGAATTCCAAGCTGACAGCAGTTTATATCTTCATTAGCATTAAATACACACAAACGGATGCAGAACAAAGTATAGAAAATATGTATTCATGCTTCACCTTTGTGCTTCTTTAATATACATCTGTAAGGAATAGATATTTGTATTCATAATTGGTTGGCTTCCACCTCCAAACAGTGAAACTTAATCTCCAATAACATTTCAGAACTCTAAGGGGCTAAGACAGTATCCTGTATCATTGTCCTCTTTGTGTATCCTCGAATTTAGGGCTGCATTTTTTAAGTATGAACTAAGGGAAAATGCTGCAGTTATTTTGTGGAGTTTCCTAGAATATATTGGCAACTAACTCTGTTGTGATTTATAAGTAGAAAAAATAAGCCAGTCAGTGTCAAAGTGACTCTTCCTTCAGGACATGCTTTCTACTTTGTAAATGATGTAAGTACGCATCGTGACCAAAAATTTACCCATACTCTCTGAAAATGGTTTTTAGCAATGAATAATATTCAACAGTCACACAGAGAATTTCACTGTTCTTACTCATTTGGTCTGCAAAATACTTGAACAAGATCCTATTAGGGCTAAAGAGGTAGAAGCAAAGGGGAAAAGATGAGAGTATATTTACCGGAGATCTCAACTCTGGGATGGCGGCTTGATAGGTGATTGGGCGACAATCACGAGTGTTTGGCACGAGAACACAAGGAAGAAACATTGGCCCCAAGTCATCTCCATCCAGAATATCCACCGTGAGGGTGGTGGTGGTGGTTCGTCGTTCATTCAGATTTTGTGCACGGTCCTGTGGGAAGAACAACATTTCAATATGATAGTTTATAGACATTAGGACATAATGTATGCTATTTTTTTCTCATAATTGATTTGCTTAATTTAACACTGAAGTGATGAAGCTGGGATTCAATCTGAAATCCATGTGTTTTCAAATCAACTTTGGAGAAAAATATAAAAGCTAAGCTTATATAGTTTGGGCCTTTACCTAACATTTTATTTTATAAGATGGATAATAACAGGTTTTGTAATGGATTTATTGAATCCTTAGGAATTTTCGTCACTGAGTCTCTTGAGTGTCTTCTGAGACAGCTTTTGAAGAGATAAAAAAAAAACAAAGAAACAAACTAATTTTAGTTTAATTCACTAGGAAAGCTGAGTCTTGGATTAAAAGGAATTTTTTTATTATCAAAGTTTGGTAAGAAGCAGGAAGGAAATACATAACTATAAGGATCTGTAGCTCTAAATTGAGGTTAATTTTTAAATAAACTTTTTTATTTTGGAACAGTTTTACATTTGCAGGATATTTGTGATAATAGTATAGACAGTTCTCAGAAACCCCACGTCCAGTTTTCTCTATTATTAATATACCACGTTAGTACGATACATTTGTTACCATTAACAAGCCAATATTGATATATGTTATTAACTAAAATCCATACTTTATTGAAATTTCCTTAGTTTTTTCCTAATGTCCTTTTTTGTTCCACAATCCCATTCAGGATACCACTTTACATTTAGTCATTAGGTTTTTTTCCTTAGGCTCCTCTAAGCTGTGACAATTTCTCAGACTTGCCTTGTTTTTGATGACCTTGACGATTTGAAGTACTAGACAGGTATTTCATAGAAGGTCCTTCAACAGGAGTTGGTCTTATATTCCCGTAAATAGACTGGGTTTATGAGATTTGGGGAGGAAAATCACAGAGAGAAAGAGCCATTTTCATCACGTCTTAATCAAAGGTACATATTACTAACAGGACTTATCACTGATGTTAACCTTGATCACCTGGCTGAGGTTATGGTTGTCAGGTTTCCCCTATAAAGTTACCCTTTCTTTTCTTCCTTTGCATTTCTTTGAAAGGAAATCACTATGTGCAGCCCACACGTAAGGAGTGGGAAGTAATTTTAACAGAAATTTGCATTGATTGTATTTATCTAAAGAGAAACATTATGGTAGAATTTGGAAATGTCTTTACTTTCTTAGTACTTAGTAATTATCTTGAAGAATCATTCTTGCATTTTTCTGTCTCTTTAAAATTCTATTCTTTACCACTCTGAAATGTAATTCTGCTAACAGATTGGTGTTTTGCTTTATGTTGTTCGTAAAATTCTTTCCGTTGATGGTTGCCAGACGTTAATATTTGCTTAACAATTTAAAAAAAAAAAGTCTACTTTCTTAAACTTTATGTGATACTACATTCCACTTATACTCTTTCCCAATCTGGTTGTTCAAAAAAAGTTGCAAAGAACGGCTCTAATGTAAGCTCTCAAAGAGTAAAAGTCTGTATTGGTAGAATTTTGCAAATGCAGACAACTTATCTGGAATGTACTAACTTTGTGGCTCGAGTAGTCTTTCATGTTTTCTTCCATTATAAGATGGATTGTGATCAAATGTCTACATTTTCAAAGTATAAATAAAACCAAGAACAACCCCTGCAAAATTCACTGATAATTATGATTGATTAAATTTATGGGTAATAGAGATTTTTTTTTTAAATTCTCCTTCCAAAATTGTTCAGAACTTTCCATCTCTATTTATTGTATCTAGAAGAATCGTATGTATAATCGGAGCAGTAAGTGGGATATGAGAAGATTTTGGTGGTTCACAAATAAACTTTCCATGTATGGATTTTTACATATATCGTTGTTGTTGTTAGTTGCCGTCCAGTCAGTTTTTACTCGTGGCTGGTCCCATGAGTGCAGAGTATACCTGCTCCGTAGGGTTTTCAAGACTGTAACCTTCTGGAAGCAGATCACCAGATTTGTCTTTCAAAGCGCCTCTGGGTAGGTTTAAATAACCAAACTTTCAGATAGTATTTGAGCGCTTAACCACTTATATTTAACTTTACTTTATGGGTTTATTTTAAATTTTGCACCACTGAATTTTAACTTTAATATATGCGCTGACTTGAAATTTCTGAAAAATACAACTAGCTCATCAAATTGCCATTATAAAAGCATGATTACTTAAGACAAAGTGAAAAAAAATCCTGAATTGATTTAAATTTAATTTAAGGAAAAATATTAAATAAACATTTTTATGTGATATGTGGATGTGGCAAAAAAAAATAATAATAATATTTTAAATATGGAAAAGCCAGAAGCAGTATTTCTACACCCCCATGTCATTCTGCCTTATATCTTAAATGTCACCTGAAAATTATTGTAATAGATGAGTGTTTTCCATTTTAGACCATTCTTTCAGTCTATCAGCAACACATCACTCACTATTCTCTGCTTTTTTTGGTTTGGCACTATTCCATAGAATGGTCAAAGTACAAGAGAAAGGGTGTGTATTTACCAAAATGCATAATGTAGACTTTAATCTCATGTTGGAGAAAGATATTGCTTACAAAGTATTGGTCTATAAAATTTGAATTTTTATGAGGAAAAAAAAGATAGAACCTCGTAAGAGCAAAGATGTAACAATGAAAAATACCAACATGGTTTCTACACATGTGAAGATTCCCATAATTTTTCCCAACATATAACATAAAGGAAGTTATGAAAATATGAGACGTATACCCCTAACTCACGAGCCTATGGAAGATGTTGTTAATCCATGATGTTCTTCTCCTAGTTTTGAACCAGATTTTATCTAAAAAAATTCTTTTCTAACAAAACCCCTGGAAATGTAAATAAAAAATAACAAGAAAAGCAAAAAGAAATATAAAACAACTTTTGCTCTTTCTAGTAAAATGCTACTTTACAAGACTTTCCTGAATAAGAAAAAATATTTTAAATTGTGAGTTCTATAAATAATTTGCAAAAATAATTTTGCATTTTCATTCATTGTTATTTTAGAATCTACTATATATTAAAAGCTATCAAGAAATGTTCTGTCCTTCTTCCCTTCTATTTTCTCTCCACATTTTTCTTCTTTTTTCCCTTTTTATTTAAAGAAAATAAAACTTAATTAATTTACAGACTAGATGATTATAATTGCCAAGGATGAATACTTTTTTAAAGAAGTTATCCAAGTTTAACATTTAATTGGTATTTTCTCATCATACATTATTATTTCAAATACAGTGAAACCTGTGAGAGCTGGAATTCGACGAGGCTGCCTTGTTTTTACAGATCTCGCAAGTTTGCCACCTTTGACAGGGTGCAGTCTTACCACTTTTCTGTTGCTCTCTAATAGTGGAAAAGATTTGAGTTTCCCTTCTCTTACAGGTTTCTGTCTTATAGGTGCCGGCTTTCACAGGTTTTACTGTATATTTCCTAACATTAAGCATTTAGTAAAATGAAATCTCTAATTAACTTCCATTTAAAAAAATATTTCACAATTTATTTGAAAATTGTGATACAGCTGTAAGGAAGAAATTGCAGGTGACACAAAAAATAATCCTGCATAAAAATCAGCATACAGGGGATTAAACTATAAACATATCTTCAACACAGAATAAAAAAGCCATAAAGTATATTCATGGAAGAATGTGACCTACCAAGAGAATTATGTTGATGTCTCACAGGGGAAGTGGTACTGATCTGGTCCCTGAATCCTTAGCATCTTTATGCAAGACATCCAATCCTATCACCCCATATGACAGCAATGCAACATAAAATTCTTCAGAGTCATATTTTAATGTGGTATCTGACATAGCAAAGGCACTCACATATTTTTGAATGAATTATTTACTAAACAGTAATAACTATTTACTAATTATTTACTAAATTATTTACTAATGCATCAATACATTACTAAGAACTATATATTCTAAAGATAGGCACCTATTAGATCATCAAAGAAAAGCTACTTTTTGTAAATAACTCAGAGATGAATACCTCATTGTCATGAACCAGTCTTTCTATAAAGCCAATTTTTAATAAAATTACAAATAATTCAAATGTGATAACGTTAAGACAAAAAAGACAATTTCCACTGTCAGAAAATAAGTGGGACTTCAGTTTGTACATTTTCATCAAATACTCCTTGCAGTAAAATATTTTGATTATCAACCATTCTTTGATCAAACTACTGAAAAATGCTAACATCTATTCATTTAGTATTTGCTATATTTAGCAGTGTATTAAGCAAGTATTGGTTGTGTGTAGTGGGGGCAGGAGAGATGTGGCCTTTAACACATAACCTGAAATTATATAAAACTAGTTTTAAAAAATGAGTATGAGACAGACATGCCAATGTTCTGATTTATTTTTGTGGCAATGTCATAAGAGCCTTGGAATAAACAGACTTCCAAAATTTAAATATTCAGTATTCAAGTGTTCAAGTTTGTATTTTTACAAAATGGCCAGCAGCACCTACCAGACTCCCTCATAGATACAGACATTAAATACTATTCCATTACTTTATCGGGCATTTGCAGCATAGAAAGAAAAAAAAAAGCAACATTATTAGACTTGCCCTGAATATGCTGGCATTAATTCAGTTACCTAATGGTAAAAAGATATATCGAAATTTTCAACGAAAGTAAAATCTATTGATCTTTATATTTCCTTGAACTTCCTTTTATTAGATTGCGTTTCCTCTTTTTTTTTTTTTAATTAATCATTTCCCCACTGTATAGTCATATTAAAATAATCAGTGTGGGTAATAATGTTGCAAGCATTTTTACAAATCTAAATGGTCAGTTTTGTAATGTGTTTTGTAATGTGTATTAATCAAAACTCATTCAGCTTAATTAAGAATCATAGCATGTTCACACTGATAAAAAGAAACCATCCAAATGCATGTAATTTAAAGGGTTCCTTTTGAAAATCAATCAACTCTTCGTGCCATAAGCAGGGAGGTCAAAGCTGAGTAATGTTCAATAATTTATCCTCAGCCCTCTAATTAGCCTCTTAGATACCAACTACTTTAAAGTCAACGTTGATTGCTTATATTTCAAGTCTCCTTATGATTCCAGGAGAATATGTGGGTTTCTAATGTAAGTTGTTTGGAGCCTCAGTGACGCAGTGGTTAAAGCATTCAGCTGCTAACCAAAAGGTCAGCAGTTCCAATCCACCAGCTGCTCCTTGGAATGTCTATGTGGCAGCTCTACTCTGTCTTATAAGGTCACTATGAATTGGAATTGACTCATCGGCAATGAGTTTGGTTCTTTTGTTTGTTTGTTTTAATGTACATCATTTACATTATACATCATTTTACATACAAAAGAATAAAAAACAAAGAGAAATTAAAATAATAATAATTAGAAAGATATTATAGAGACATGGCTATCATTATCCCTATAAACATGAAGCTATAGATAATGGTATGTGGCAAGAACAAGTGATTGGAGAGTGGGCAATACATATGAGGGATTCAGAGAGTGAGGATATAACAAGTGGAAAACATCTCCCCATCCCAGCCCATCCTATCCACCATCTAGAAGAACATAAAATGCAAATTCCACTGAGGACAGAGGTGACCTGTTAAGGGCAAAAATTACACCAAGAACTCTAAGAACACTCATTACATTTTGGACGAGTTCTTTAGTTCATAAACTCACAGGCATAACATTAGAGAAACTGAATACTCACATTAGCTTGGATGATGACAAAGTAGCGAGTCTTATCTTCATAGTTGAGCCTCTTCCTTAACATTACATTTCCCGTCAGCATGAGGGGAATTTCAAAGGTGTCGTTGGACGTCTGCAAATATTTAAGGATATAGACTTTAGATAATCTGAATATAAGATAAATTAGACAGAGAACTCGATATTGTTCATTTAGTCCCTTGAAAGTTATAGATAGCATGCTTATTGTCTGAAAATAGAATGTGATTGTAAGTTTCAGAATGAATATTCTTATCATTTCTCAAAATGTTTCACGAGAGGGTTTCATGAGCGTCCTCTGATAATAATAAGCAGGAAACGTATTTGTTATTAGCGTGAGTCATCAACTGCCCTGAGATATTGCTAAATCAAAGTCAAGGTATCTGAAAATCTTCTCCATTATCATATTATCTTTTCATCATTTTTTAACACCAAATATTCAAACAATAATCTGTGATTTCTACATAATATCCCTTTTCAACATTGGTGCCCATTCTATATTCAAGTATTTTCAAGCATTAAATACAAATATAAACTTGAAACTGATTTTGTGAAAAGGACTCTGGGCTAGAGGTTACATTTCTTTTAGGCCCCAGCAGCAATGCTGCTCATTAGTTAAATTTTACTCTACCCTCTCTGGAATTGAATTTCTTCTCGGTAACCTGTAGACCATACAAGGCAATCCTAAAGCGAAGGGCAATGTATTCACACTTTAAACCAGCTGCTGTCCAGTTGATTCCGTCTCATCGTAACCCAGTGTGTGTCAGAGTAGAACTGTGCTCCATAGGGTTTCAATGGCTGATTTTTTGGAAGTGGATCACCAGGCCATTCTTCTGAGGTGCCTCTGGATGGCTTCTAACCGTTAACCTTCTGGTTAGCAGCAGAGCCATGTTAACCCTTTGCACCACCGAGGAACTCCATTTACACTTTAAGAAAGAAGTAACCAGGACAAGGAAGTAACAGTAACATGCTGAGGATGGCAGAGTAGAAAATGAACGTGGATCAGTGATGTCTTTGACTTACTGAACTAAGAAATCCTGCTACCACCTTGTCTCTCAAAAACTTGTTATGATTATGGCCTTATTAAAGTTACTTTTCTTTCAATTTTCTATTATTTGCAGCTGAAAGACTTTCATGCCTAAGTATCTCCTGTCTATTGTCCTTACATTGTAGTCCCCTCTCTTTCCTTTGTAGGCCATGAATCATCACACCTGACTTTTGTTCTTATTTTTCTCCTGCCTGAAAACTCTATTCCTCATTTCTCTCCATATAAAATTCTGCAACTCCTACACAGAAAAGCTTTCTTTGTTCAATTTAAGATTAAGCCTTGCTCTGATGTTACATTATTTTTTTCAAACAAAATTTATTCTACTGCCTTCTATTTAATTTTGTCTCCCCTCACAGATTGCTCAAGGGTGTCTGTCTATGATATGGGGATCTTTATCTTTATATCTCCAGCAAAGCAAACTGAATATAGCAGAGGTTTAGAATATATTCATTATGTCGCAGCGGTGACGATTGTTGGGGCGGTGAAGACAGTAGCAAAACACAACTCTTACAGAGAAGTGGGGCCAAGGAGGGTCACTCAGAGGAGTCGACCCGGCTTCAGTCCCAGGAGTTTATTTATAGTCAATACAGCACGCAGTGAAGCAAATAACAGAACAATGGGCTTTGGGTGAATAACAATAAGTTTCGGGCAAGGGAGAAGGAATTCAGGTAAACAAGCCAATCAGTAACGGGACAATAGGTTTGGGAAAACAAGTCGTGCCTAATCTCCTCCTCATCGCTGACAAGTCTCAACATGTCCTATGCAGGATAGAGGCCTTTGAGGGGCTGAAGTTGTCAATAGTATAGCCATGTTTAAATGGCATATATCCCCACACATTCAATAAGTGTTTGAAATCATTTTTCATTTAAGTTGACAGTTCCATTGAACACTTGTTGAATTATTACAAACAATGCAGTAGTACAAATTTCATTGCTCTTCAGAGCTCTTTTCAATTGAACTTAATTCTTATTAGCTAACCCATCCTTTAGAATATCTAAGATTTTCATTTTGCTAAATTTTTCATAAACACTTTTGTTCCAAGAAACATAAAGAGAACATCTGGTTAATGATTAGTGTTACTTATGAATTGTTGCATATGAAAAGCCTCTACATTAATTAATTAACCAATGTATTAATAGACAATTACTCATTCAGTATCTATTATGTCTCTACAATTGTAGAACAATAATCATGAGAAGAATCAGAAGAAACAAGAGTATATATCTTTAAGATATTCTCTCTCTCTCTTTTTTTTTTTTTTGGTCTAGTAAAAATAATAATGAATTAGGTAAACTCTAAGTTCACATCTTACTCTAATAATATTTCTAAAGTTTTTACCTAAGGAGAAAGAAAATAAAATCAAAGTTAAATTTAGTAAGAAACCACAGTAATTTTTTTTTTATTTATGCTAAGGCTACTGAGAGAATGACACAATGATATTCAAACTTCAGAATGCATAGGATCACAGAAATGTATGATTTACATTGCAGATTCCCAGCATCCATTCCTAGATATTCCAGAAATTCACAGAAGTCTGCATTTCTAACAAGTCTTTCACGTGATTCTCATGCTGATGGTTCAGATCTTACTTTGAAAAACACTAGACTAGAGGGAGCAGCAAGTTAAAGAAATAAGCAAGAGTTTGGCAGTTGCATATAAACTCAACTCAACAATAACTTCTATAATATATTTTAAGGATACATAATTATTTTAGTTTTTCATTATTTTGTAGCTAGATAAGTTAGCCAACTGATGTCAGATGAGAATGAACTTTTAAACAGACTTTGAGTGAGGATTCTCAACTCAATGTGGTAATAACCATTAAACATACTCATTTTTTCCAGTAAGTACTAAAAACTGTACTTTATATAATCCTTCTGACTCTCATATTATTAAATAATATGTCAGTAAAATCCAATAACTTTTCAATAATTCTTGGTTATTTAAATAGCTCAGTGATTTTCTCAGTCTTATACTCTTGTTAAATAGCTGTTTGAGGTAGAAGGAAAGTAGAGCCTTCTTCACCCTCTTTCTCCCTACCATTTGTCTTCCTCTTCTCTCATCCTTAAGAGTTTAGGTCCACCAACAAAGCAGAGAGCTGTGGGAGAAGAGCAACATCCATTTCCTTAAGTTACCCTAAATTTCTGGAAGCAAAGCCATTGCTTTACGGATAGTTATGGACACTTCTCTGTAAAACCCTAAGTGGCACTGGTTTCTTTGTGTGACAGGAATTTAAATGCTAACCTCTATCTGTGCAATACTAATGAGGGAAATCTAACTGTGGCCAAGCCCCTTAATACTCACAGGCGCCAAATATGCAGCCTCCATCTTTGATAATAGAAAAATTCCTTTTAATCCACCAAGAGTGGCATAGTCCACAACTACCTGGAGAATTTAATTACTCAGTAACTGTCAAAAAAAGTGATAGTTCTCTACTTAAGTAAAATGAGGAGGTAGGATGGTTTAAACAGTTTTATCCCTGTTGTAAGAATGGGGAACAGGTTGGGATGTGTCCACCCTCAAGCACATATACTGCACACACGTATGAAAGGGAGGCAGAAGGGATGTTGACCCTCTATCAATTCTGTTTTCCCAGAAATTCTGTTTTTTTCTCTCTGTTATGGATTGGATTGTCTTCCCCCCAAATATGTGTTGCAATGCTAACCCCTGTATCTGTGGATGTAATTCTATTATCCCATTTGGGAACAAGGTTATCATTGTTATATTAAGGAAGCCGTATCAGTGTAGGGCACGTCTTAAACCTAATGATTTTTGAGATATAAAAAGAGCAGATTAGATGCGGACAGAAGCAAGCACAAATGGGGTGAAGATAGATGCCAGGTGAAGATCTCCAAGCAACCAAAGAAGACCAGGGCTAGAGAAACTGAGAGAAGGATTTTTCTTCAGGGGGGACAAAGAGAGAGCCTTTCCCAAGAGCTGGTACCCTGAATACGGACTTCTAAACTCCTGAACTGTGAGAAAATAAAGCTCTGTTCTTTAAAACCACCCACTTACGGTATTTTTGTTACAGCTGTACTAAGAAACTAAGGTATACATATATATATATATATATATATATGAGAGTGATCTAGGAGTGGGCCTGCAATGGGGAAGTAGTAGGAATTTAGTTAACAAGGCTTCTCATTCTGTCTCTCAGGGAGCTATAAGATCTCTTGTTGTTTTCTTTTTTTACATCTTTTTAAAATAAGTGTCTCTCACTTTCTCTCATCTTCTCCTGTTTTCTCTTCTTGTACATGATTGTGACTTTTTATCTGTTAGTTTCAATAACCAGCACCAATTCTGTGTCCTAATCGGTCACTGTTACAAAATCCCAGAGGTAGAATCCAATCAGCCTTAAACTTGTCTCTGCCTAAGTCAGACCACCATGCCATCAGCTGCTAATCAATCTATAGGTTGGTTGCCCTTGTTTGGGAGACTAAACCAAAACAAAACCCAACCTGTTGCCGTCGATGTCGACCAATAGTAACCCTATAGTACAGGGTAGAGCTGCTCCATAGGTTTCCAAGGAGCAGCTGGTGGTTGCAAACTGCCTACCGTTTGGTTAGCAGCTGTAGCCCACCATAGCTCTTAACCACCACACTACCTCTAACGGAATTACCTAAAGTGAGAAGTAGAGGGCTAAGCAGAGTTAAGTGATCCTTGTCCACTCAAGAGGAACTAAAGGTTTTGCTGGTAATGTTAAATCTGTTCCCAGTAGAAACTATCAACACTTTGATTATGTTTTCTGTTTCACATCAACTTAACTCCTCCCTTTCCCTCATACAGAAACACATACACGCACATTTAAAGATGCATTAAAGAGTGCAATGGAGCTCATTCCACCTTTTTCTAATCAATTTCTTAGGAAATTATATTTCGAAGTGCCTGGTTGGCTTCAGAGGCATGTGTATGTGGAGTTAAAAGGTGGACTTGAATTGCGAATATCTGGGTTCACATTTTTACACAAAGCAGTACTTTAGACAATAACTTAATTAAACCTCAGTGGCATTGCAAGATAAAAAAATATTATGACTTTATGAGCCTAAGGCTCTCATGTTACAATGCACCCTATAATGCATTATTTAAGTATAAAATAATGCTCTTAGTAACCTACTTAAGAATAAGCAATAACAGTTTTTGCTTAGCTTGAAATACTTTAATAGCATCTAAAAGTTGGGCTTTGACTTATACACTAAACTACTTCTGGATGGTGATTTGTTAAAAATCTTTTTGCATTTGAACAGTGGTTTGAACTTCCTGACTCAGGAAATTCAAATGCATTACAAGCCTACCCACTGCAAAAGAAATTATACCTCATTTTTTTCTCATTTCCCTTAAAGATATAGGAAGCCAAACATTACAAAGGAAGGACAGTCTACTGAGGAGGAGTTGATAAAACACGTTATCACCCACCAAAACACCCTCTAATACATCCAAGAAAGAAACTGCCCATACATACTGCTTAAATGTCCTCAGTGTTTTTCCGAGTGGCAGGTATAGTTAATAGCAGCAGCTGTTCTCCTACTACAACGGACATGCTATCAGTTCCTTCCTTATTACTTTAAGTCAAAACACTTAACACTGGTGAATAAACATCACTCGTCTGGCATTAATGAAAAGGATTAAGATAAGAAATGCAATGTGATAACCTATTGTATGAATAGACTTATTAAGCTCACTAACAACTGGGATTTAGAACATTCAGAATGATACCTACTTTATAATTTCATTTTTGCATAAAGGATAGCTCAAAACTGAAAGTTTCTGCAGAGCACATGATGAAAAACTCTGACCCACTTCAAAGGGTCTTTTTCTTTTAAACAATCTCATTAGTTCAGATGGCTTTTCTTTGTATTAGTATGAGGGCACTCAAAACAGTATTTCACAAAAACTATAATGAGCATAATACAAATTCTTTTAGTCCATAGTCTAGACGACCTTAATAATGAGGGATTTATTAAATTATTATTATTTTTCTAAATGTATCACCAAGAAAGGATAAAATATGCTGTAGGAACAAACACTCCAAAAGTAATGGCTTAACATAAAAAAAAAAAAAAAGATTAGCATGGTATATATTCTTGTAGTCTAGAGTCTATGATAGTTATTAATGGGTATTTATTAATTGTTAATCATTTTTTTAAATATACCAATCAAGAAAGGATAGGTGATTACGCAGGAACAAAACCCCAAAACAAATGGCATAACATAAATGTTAACAGAAGACATAAATCTAGATTTGAACGCGAATATCTTGACTTTTAGATATTGGTTCAAACAATTTCTAGTCAAAGTACCTGTGGGTTAAACAAAACTCTAGATCACTAGTTTGTGACTTCTGCTAATGAATCCTGTGGCATGAGATAGAAAATAATAATAATAACTGTGAATTTTAAATAGAACAGAACAATCTACACTTTCTGTAATTTACCATACAGTGTGAGGCCATTTGTTAAGAAAATATAATTATGGCTACAAAAACCAGAGGTGGTCACACATTCATGTTAAATACTATGTTCACTGTACATACAAATTTGTCGTGAGATTAAGAAATAAGCAGGAAAACACTATAATGCTATTAATATGAGAAGAATTTCTAGAGATTTAACAGTGGTAGAATATAAAAATCATCAGGTATTTCTCTAGCAGATGTTATAAGAGAAGAAACTGGTACTAAGCTTTAAACTAAGTCTCTGTGATGGCTCAAGATGGATTCTCTCCCTAAGGAAGTGACTTAGTTAATGCTTTCTCCTGCAGTATATCCTACACTAAGTGCTGTCATGATGTCTTATTCTTTTGCCTCACTGAATTAGGACTATGACCAGAGAACGTCTTTATTTATTGCACAGCAGTGTTGGCTTGCTAAAATACATTTTTCTTTTCTTGTTATTTGGAAACTGCATGTGGCTGATTGGCTTATCCGTTCAGTAGGTAGTAAAAGGTACATATTACATTTAATGATAGGCCCACAAATCCCCAAAAGGGGGAGATATTCAGACAGACTACTACACAGCTAGCAATAAATTTCAACCCCATAAAACTTTGAAAAGATAGCTTCTAAGTAATATATTTTTGTCTTATACTATATATAAACGTTAAATAATTTTTTATTTTATTTTATTTTATGCAATGCAATAAATATTTCTCTAAAATACATGGCCTGGCTATTCTATACTTGCTGGGAGGTTTCTTTTTTTATAACTTGGGGAGTAAAGATTAGGAAATGACCTTCATAAAATATAAGGTAAGAACATGGCACACACATACAATTAATACTTAAAGAAACCGTAATAGCAAATAAAATAAATGGTTCAGAAGCAGAATGTGCAGTCAGCTGTCTTTTTTTACTTTCAGGCAAAAAAGTTTCTCTTGTCCTTTTCTCCTATGCTGTTGGTTTGATCCTTTCCACTCCAATTCCTGTGTAATCCTATCATTCTTACTGTCTGTCTTCCCTGTCATTCTCATTCTCTCTCCATCTCTTGGTTTCATTGCCTCTGCCTATAAACATGTTGAGACCTACTGTATTAGCAAAAAAGCAGATAAACAGACAACATAAACATTTGTCTCAGCTATGTCCTTGCTTTTTTTTTTCTATTTTTTTTCTTTTTTTAATTACCACCCATACCCCACTGCCGTCAAGTCAATTCTAACTCATAGTGACCCTATAAACAGAGTAGAACTCCCCCACAGGGTTTCCAAGGAACGGCTGGTGGATTTGAACTGTCAACCTTTTAGTCAGCAGCTGAGCTCTTACAACACAATAGAGGAAGAGTACAGTGCATGCTACTCTCAAGTTGGACTATGTTTGAATCCTGACTCTACATTTTAGAAGTGGCTCCCTCGGTGGTGGAAACTGTTAAAGTGTTTGGCTACTAAATCATAAGGTTGGAGGTTCTAGCCCATCCAGAGGCGCCTCTAAAGAAAGGCATGCTGATTTACTTCCAAAACATCAGCCTTTAAGAACCCTAACAGTTGTGACACACAAGGAGTTGGCGTGAGTTAGAGTTGACTTGACAGTTACTTTTTTTTTTTTTTTTTAATGTAATATCAAGCACATCCTTTCATCCAGGAGTCTTTTTTTTTCTCATCTATATAATAAAGATACTCCTACTAATGAACTGATTTGTGAGAATAAAACGAGAAAATGCATTCACAATTCACTTAATTCTCACAATAAATTTGTGAGGTAGATCTTGTTACTAGTTAATAATTCAGTCCCTACAAGTTTAACAGAGGTTTTTTTGTTTGTTGGTTGGTTGGTTGAATTGTGGGTTTGCTTGTTTAAAGTTTATATAAGGAACGTGAAAGGTTAAAAATGAAAACAATATTAACTGCACCATATTTTATATTCTTAGTATTTCACATTAAAGAGAGGCATTAAATTAGATCATTCACTTAATAAATGATTTTAAAATTCTGCCTTGGGGAGCCCACAGTATTCTGAGAAGCTGCCTCCAGGGAAGGGAAAGAGAGAATGGAAGATAGAGCTACCAGATCTAGCTTCAACCAAAGAATTCTGATTTTATCTTTTTTATGTATATTCCACTTGTGAAATTGCTTAACAGCTTAAAAAAAGAGTCAGAGAACCAGGACCTAAGGCAAAAAAAAAAGAAAAGAAGAAAAAGGCCTATAGCTAAAACTTTTGATCTCTACCTACTTTAACTTCCTTTAATGAGATTGCTGGGATTGTTGGGATTTGTCATCACCAGAAATATGTTTCTAAGTGTGTTTTTGTGGAGAAGTGCAGGTGGTTGTATTAATTTGCAAGTTCCATAAGGCATATGTATTACACTGGTTATATCATCTTCATTGTTAGGATTAGAATATATAGGAATCCACAAACACAACAGGAATTTAGTAAAAAAGACATGTTAAACCTATAAATATATTTAAAGCTGCAAATGCCAATAACAAATTAGTTTTCAAAACCACAGCACACGATTTTTTAAAAATGCAATATTGAGATAACTTTAACAATAATATCATTACTAATGTGACTCCAAGGAGCTAAAAAAGAGTCATACAATAAACATCAGCTGAAATAAACGTTGATTTTATTCCTTGTAGTGAAGCCACATTGCAAATAGGCATTTACATACCGGATCATCTGGATTATATTGGATAACATATTCTATCTGTCCATTGGGGCCATCATCTATGTCTGTAGCTCCATTGTCTCCTGAAAATCCTGTAAATACCGTGGTGCCAACTGGAGTGAGCTGAAAGAAAAATAAAAGAAAAACTGTCAGTTCTCACTTCATCAGCTGCACACCAAAAGTGTTTCAGCACAAAAACCAGCCATTTTTTACACAAAGGAAGAGTAGGCAGCTGCTCACAATCCCCAACCTGAAGTATTTCAAAAGACCCCTTGCAAATCTTCCATAGAGGCTCTTGTAAAGCCTGAAATTTCCAACCTCATGTTCCTTGCTTTGGTAAAGAAATAGAACACCCTGGTGCAGAGTGAAGCACATTTGCACCCATTTACAACCATTAGCATCTTAGCTCCTATGGAGACAATGCACCTGATGTTTCTCCTCTAAAAAAAAAAAACAAAAAATCTTGATGCATTAAGTTATCAACAAGCTAGGATTTAAATCGTATGAAGAAGTTAGATTCTTTACTTTAAAATAAAAAAACACTGCAGAGAGATCAGTGAAAGTCAGGGTTGTAATTACAGGCAAGAGACGAGTTTAAGGAAGAGGAAAAGTTGGGGACAACAGATGCCCTTCTACCAGAGGATACAGAAAGCTGGGAGTCTCTTTAGTGCTTAAATATTGGTTAAGTAGAAAACAGTTACACGGCAGAGTTTGAAGAGATGGTCACATCTTTTCATTTAGGATGGAAGAAAAAATAAAATGAAGTGGTATACAAGACTATGATTTGAAATTCTGTCTATAGATCTCTCTTTAACTCTTATCCCTCTCCACCACAGAAACACTGCTATTTTGCTTACCTCTAGGTCTTTGCAAAATCTGTTCCTACATCCAAAAATATGGTTCATAATCCTTCATTCCCATTCTTCAAGCCTGAGAGGGAATCCTACTCATTGGTTAAATTCCGACTTAATTAGACGTCACCTTCTCCTAAAACATTTCCTTCCGTAGCATTCCCCACCCCAAGGCAGAATATGGTGCTTCTTACTGTTGTGCTTGCATTTTATACTTTCCTTCCTTCATTGCAGCACTGTCACAATAAATATAAAAGTGAAAAAATTCTAGGAATAAATATATACTGTGTGACTTCTTTTTTTTCTGAGATTTGTTTATTTTTGAATGGGATTCCTTCATGGAAAGACAGTTCGAGAAAAAAAAAAGGGGGCGTATGGTTCATAAACTTCTGTTTCAGGAGCTTCAAATTTGGCCCAAATGCCAAAAGGGATCACCACGTAATGTAAATCAGTGGAGCAAGCCTGATGGGAATGGCAGCAAACAGGCGAACGCATGCTCTCTCTAAGTGGTTGCTGCTCCTCAACCCCAGCAAGTGTTTTCTATAGTGGATTATGGACCAATTGGTACTAGGTCTTCTAAAATTCCAGTTTCGTAAGAACTCTCTGGATTCTAAGGGTGGCAAGTGATTTGGAAAATTAAACTATGAACGGGCCAAACAAAACACATCCACTGGTCCAAGAAGCATGCCAGTTTGCAACTTCTGATTTAGAAAAAATAATTATGATTAAAGAAATAAACTATAAGTACAAAATACTTAGTTAATTATAAAGTCTGCCCTCTTGTTGGCTTTAAAGGCAAACTTTGGCATTCTGCAGCTCAAAAGGAGCTGAGAATGTAGTAAGAGGAGATGGTTAAATATATACACATAAGAACACTAAGAACATTGGAGAGTTGGTTTAGTGAAAATGTTAGATAACTAAATGGCTTCCAAGCCTACAGTTTTATTTTATTTTATTTTTTTATGTAATCCCTGTCTCAAAAGACAATTTTTTCCCTTATAAAAATTAACTCATTCTTATATAGCTATACTTTAATTTTTTAATTATGAAATACTAAAATTGGATGACAATAATGGTTCTAGATATCTAATAAAACAAACTTAAAGTATTTGATCACAGGGTTTCATTGCCAAATGAAATAACTTGGCCATAGAGTTCAATTAAAAAATCAAAACAATACCTTGAAGAATAGCTATCTGTGGAATTTGGGGGGGGAAATGTTTCCATCTCTTTCAGTCTACTTATTGAGGTAGGATATACTTTTGGGCCAAATTCATTTTAAAGCAGGATCCTGAAGTACTAGAACCAGAGGCAAGAAAATCAGTGTTGTGGGAAAGGAATAGGAGATACAAGGAGAGTTCAGAGCATATGCCAGAATGTTGAACATCTTGGGATCAATGAATAATCTGGAAGCCAAGGGAAGCAGGCATTACAAAAAAAGTGAGTGGAAAGAGTGCTGAGAAAAATAGCAGCAACTTTTCCTACTCAATCAATTGTGCTAGCCCATTTTATATGCATTTTATAAGACAAATGTTCTAATTGGATGAGGGAAACATTTTGATAGAATAAGTAGGACTTTTTCAAAACAATTTATAAAACTTTCAAACCTATATCTTTGATCTCATATCACAGTTATTAAATTGTAAAAAAAAAAAAAAATTCCAAAAACTTTACAACCTTCTTACCAGATAATGTGACAAGACCACATTTTTACTACAAAATAACATCTTATTCCTTTGGAAAATTAAAAATTTTATAGAAATATGTTGACAGTTTCTTGCTGGTTTGATAACATGAGATTCATTTTGATTATACATATAATTTGAAGTGTCATCTATATACGTTAAAAAAAAAAAAAGGAATCAACTTGGCATTCGAATACAGGGGTCCAAGGTATAAATGAAACCATTCTGATGATTTCGCATAAGTAATAGAATAGCAGTGGTAGAATAACAAAGGAGAAATGGACTGTTTTCAGTCAAGGTGAAAAATAAAGCATAATATTCTCTAAATCTAAACAACATTTTCTAATGTCCCCATTTTTATTCAAAATTAAATTTCTAGAAATATCTGTCTGACAGAAGTAGTTTGCAATAGTTTGAAGGGCTTCACTTCTTTCAATGTAATATTTCACTTCTTTCAATGTAATATTCAGTGTAGTCCAAAGACATGTTTGCAAATGTAAAGACCTAGTCTATGAAAAAAACAAACAAAAAAAACCCCTGTATTTTCCCCTACTGTCCAAATATTTTCTAAAACTACTAAAAAGGCAACATAAAAGTGCTATGGTGCATTACTATATTATCATCAATTAATGCTTTTCTTCTTTGTCAATGACACAAATTCATATCTTTTTTTTTTTGCCATTTAGAAATCTGTTTTAAATAGGTAGAATGACTAATATTTACTCATTTAAAATAAACGCTACATTGCATTTCTGTGATTGCCTTAAAATAATTACACTTGGTGACAAAGTTAATGAAAGATGATAGTTAGACTACATTGGAAAGGACTTACTATGCATTTGATTATGATTGCAATTTAAGTCTAATCCAAAAAGTAATTCCATTTCAATCACTCTCATTTTAGTATTTGAGCTGATTTTTGGGGTCCTCTACACAATTCCCCCAAATAGAATTTATGTGCCTAGATTTTTTTTTTATTATTCCTTTAAATTGCAAGTAGAAATATGTATCTACAATAAATTCTATTAGTTGATATTCTTGAATGGAAAATAAAAGAGAAACAATTACCTAGCTATGGGAAGAGGAAAAAAAAAAACCTTACAATTTCTACAATACAGCATATAGAGGTTCAAATGATCTCTAAATAGAATCCTAAGCTCTTTAAAAAAAAAAATTAGGTCCCTTGAAAGGAGCCCTGTGGCACAACTGTTAAGTGCTCGGCTGCTAATGGAAAGGTTGATGGTTTGAATCTACAGCCGCTCCAGGGGAGAAAGATGTGCAGTCTGCTTTTGTAAAGATTTACAGCCTTGGAAACCCTATGGGGAAACCCTATGGAGAAACCCTACTCTGTCCTATGAAAATTAAATGGAAATTATTAGAGCAACAGTAGTAGATTTTAGCATGTTATTTTATTCATGGTGCCATCTCTCGTTCACAATTTCAGTAAAAGCTAAAGACTTTATTCCCCCAACACTGAGAATGTGTATTTAGTTGTTGACATTGGAAGATGTGTAGGCTTAGGCAGCGCACATTGGTAAAGAAGCCAAAGTTATCAGTTTTGCATTTGTATATTGTATAAACTTCCACAGATTTATATTTACGTCAAACATATTAGCAAATAATTTTTCTGCTCATTTCCTCTACCAGAATAAACAAGCATCCACATAAGATGCACAAATGTAAAAAAGCAATACTAAAAGGGATCAGTAATTAGGCTGGTTTATGCGCAATCTACCACTCAGATGCTGGGCCTATTCATATATAGGCTGAGTTTTGGAATATTTAAAGTTAACATAAAAGAAATAGTTGAGAAAAAAGAAAGTAAGCCATTATGTGCTGATATGGGAAGCCTGATGAGATTGAAAATGCCCCATTCAAGAAGTCCTGTACTCAATATAAACAAGCAGAAGAGAGTAGGAGCATCCAAAAAGATTAAGAAAAGTTAGGAGACTAGCATCTATTTCATTTTCTCTTTGTTTATATACCAATAGAAATATACATATACATATGTGTGTGTGTGTGTGTGTGTGTGTGTGTGTACATAAGCCCTGGTGGCACAGTGGTTAAGTGCTAGGTTGCTAAACAGAAGGTCAGTGGTTTGAATCAAAGATTACAACTTTGGAAACCCTATGGGGCAGTTTTACTCTGTCCTACAGTGTCACTATGAGTTAAAATTGTCTTGACAGCAATGGGTTTTATACTTACATATGCATATATATATTAAATAACGCATAAATATAAATACACACACTATCCTGAATTTAAAATCACTCATTCTCTGTACAGGAGACATGACAAACTGATGCTTTGTTTTTTTTGAATATTATGTGGGGGTTGAAAATCTTTACATAGCAGTCAGATTGTCTATTATAATCTGTGTAGCTCTATACATTATTATTCACAGTTTTCAGAGCACATCTGCCATGCAGATGGCCATGTTCTGTGTCTTTTAACATTTCAACAAATCTCAGAAATACAAATTTGGTTTTCTGAAGGACATTCTACGCATTGGGTGATGATCAGCTTGTGCAGCTGTCTGGGGGTGTCATTTATTTACTTAGTTAATGCCTTTTTCCACAAATGATTTTAGACAGTAATTGGAAAATACACACAATGCATAGATACATTTAAATGTAAAAGTTAAATATAATCATAAGCAAGAAAATTAAATATTTCAAGAAAATTTCAACAGTAAGGGAAATTAGAATGTGACTGTAAAAGGTAAGCAGTGCTCAGTTTATTGTCCAGATATTTAGTGAGCTATAGCTATTTGAGGCAACCCAAAAATTATGACTAGTGCACCAAAAAGATTTTGTCCTCACTAATCTTACTTGCAATATCTCCCCAAAGAATCACAGTATTCACTGCTTCATATAAATAAAAAAAAATTATAATAGTAATTCATTTGGAGGGTAGCTGAAAGACTCCACTGACCAGAAATTATGAGCACTCTCTCTGTCTCTATATAACTCTGTGACCTCTGCTTTATAGCTTGTCTTCTCTGAAACTCAATTTCTCTGCCTATGAAACATCAGAAACATAGCTGAGCGGCCAGTCCTGCCCACCTGAACAAGATGTGAGAAGTATTATGCCTACAAACAAGCATGCAACAAAGGACATTCAGCCTGCATGCCCGGATATAACCAAATAAATAAAAAAGTAGGACAAAACAAACAAATCTACAATCAATAAATGAAGAAAATAATTCCTGAATGTCCCAAAGACACCACAAAACATCAAACCATATAAAAACACAGCAAAGAATGGCTCCAGAAAGTGATAAAAATAAAACACCAGATAACCTTCCAGTAGAAGAAAAAGTACTGGAACTACTTGATAGGGAATTCAAACTCTAATATTCAGGGCTCTTCAAGAGATGAAGGAAAATGCAGACAAAAATAAAGAAAAAATCAGGGAAAACACAGACAAAGCAATGGAAGAATTCAGGAAAATAATACAGGAACAAAATGTCAAAAGAAACAAACAACTAGAAATTATACAAAAATAGCAATTACAAATTAAAAAGATTACAAAATTTCAGAAATGGACAGTGCAATAGAAGATTTTAGGAGTAAATTTCAAACAATGCAAGACAGGATCAGTGAAACTGAAGATAAATCTTTGGATACCACTTTGAGGAAAAATCAGAGAAAAGAATGAAGAAAAATGAAGAAATGATGAGAACGATATGGGATGCAATCAAAAGCAAAAATCTGCATGTGATCAGAGTTCCAAAATAGGTGGAGAAAATGGAAAACACAGAGAGGATCACTGAAGATTTTATGACAGATAACTTCCCTAATATCATGAAAGATGAAAAGCTGACCATCCAAGAAGCTCAACGAACCCTATATAGAACAGAACCCAAAAGAAAATCACTAAGACATACCATAATCACACTTGCCAAAATCAAAGACAAAGAAAGAATCCTAAGAGCACCTTGAGAAAAACAAAACGTTACATACAAAGGGAAAACAATAACACTAAGTTCTGATTACCAGGCAGAAACCACGCAGGCAAGAAGGCAATGGGATGACATATAAAAAACCTTGAAAGAAAAAAATTACCAAACGAGAATAACACCTGCTACAATAATCTCACTCAAATATGATGGAAAAATTAGGATATTTCCAGATAAACAGAAATTAAGAGATTATGTAAAAGCCAAACCAAATTTACAACAACTAATAAAGGGAATCCTTCAGTTAGAGAACCAATGATATCAGACAACAACTGAATCCAGGACATCAGTCAGATACCAACCTAGGTAATGAACTCTCAAGGATAAAACAAAACTAAAAGATTTACAATAGGGAACCAGATAGGTCAATCTGTAAATGACAATGTCAGAACAATAAAAGAAGGAATAAGTAGTGTAGGTATAGAACTTTCAAATGGAGAGGAAGTCAAGGAGGTATCAAGTAATAAAAGAGTGGTTTAAAATTAGTAAGACAGGGATAAATTTCAAGGTAACCACAAAGAAAGTTAACAAACCTACTCATCAAAATAAAGAAGAAAAATAAAGTCTCAGTAAACACAAAATATACAAAAAGGAAAGAAATGAAAAAAAAAAATGTCCACAAAATAAAGGAATTCAGCACAGGAGAGTAAGAGGAACAAAACAATCATTACAAAATGACAGCAATAAACTCATACCTATTAATAATCAGACTGAAGGTAAACAGCTTAAACGCACCCATAGAGAGGCAGAGAGTGACAGAATGGATAAAAAAAAACAGGACCCATCAATATGCTGTCTACAAGAGACACACCTTAGAAACAAAGACATAAATATATTAAAAATAAAAGCATGGAAAAAATATATCAAGCAAACAACAACAAAAAAAGAGCAAGAGTGGCAATACTAATCACAGACAAAATAGACTTTAAAACAAAATCCACAATAAAACACAAGCAAGGACATTATATAATGATTAAGTTGACAATCTACCATGAGGACATAATCATAATAAATATGTATGCACCCAATGACAGGGCTCCAAAATACATAAAACAAACTCTAACAGCACTGAAAAGAAAAATCTATAGTTCCACAGTAATAGCAGGAGACTTCAACATCACACTCTTGGTAAAGGGCAGAACATTTAAAAGAAGCTCAAGAAAGATACAGAAGATCTAAAGGCCACAATAAACCAACTCGACCTGATAGACATATATAGAACACTCCTCCTAACAGCTGTAACGTACACATTCTTTTCCAGCGCACATGGAATGCTCTCCAGAGGATACCACATCTTAGGCCACAAAGCAACCCTTAACAAAATCTGAAACATTGAGGTAATACAAAGCATCTTTTCTGATCACAATGCCATCAAAGGAGAAATTACAACAGGAAGAGTAAGAAAAAAGAATCAAATACATGGAAACTGGAAAACACCCTGCTTAAAAAACCACTGGGTAATAGAAGAAATCAAAGATGGAATCAAACAAAAAATTCCTAGAATCAAATGAGAATGAAAACACATCATACCAAAACCTTTGAGAGGCACACATCAAAAAAGAAGAAAGAGACAAAATCAAAACATTAGCAACATAACTTCAACAAATAGAAACAGAACAGCAGAAGAAGCACAGAGCCACCAAAAGAAAGGAAATAATAAAGATCAGAGCAGAAATAAATGAAATAGAGAACAGAAAAACAATATAAAGAATCAACAAAACTAAAAGTTGGTTCTTTGAAAGGATCAACAAAATCGACAAACCATAGGCCAAAATGACAAAAGAAAAACAGGAAAGGTTGCAAATAACCCAAATAAGAAATGAAATGGAGGACATTAAAACAGACCCAAAAGAAATAAAAGGATCAAAACAGAGTGCTATGAAAAACTATACTCCAAGAAATTTGAAAACCTAGTGGAAATGGAAATGTAGAAACATACTACCAACCAAAACTAACATAAACTGAAGTTGAAAATGTGAACAGATCTATAAGAAGAGATTGAAAAGGTAATAAAAAAAGGAAAAAAAAAAACCTCCCCCAAAAAACCGCTGACCCAGATGGCTTCACTGGAGAATTGTACCAAATGTTCATAGAAGAGCTTGCAGTAGTACTACTCAAATTATTTCAGAACACAGAAAAGGAAGAGATACTTCCAAATTCATCCTATGAAGCCAGCATAACCCTGATACCAAAACCAGGCAACGACACCACAAAAAAAGAAAATTGCAAACCAATCTTTCTCATGAATATAGATGCAAAAATTCTCAACAAAATTTCATCGAATAGAATTCAGTATCATATAAAAAAATGGTACACACTGACTAAGTGGGATAAATACCAGGTATGTAAGGACGGTTCAACACTAGAAAATCAGTCAATGTAGTTCACTACATAAATAAAACAAAAGAGCCACATGATCATCTCGATTGACACAGAAAAAGCATTAGATAAAGTCCAACACCCAATCCTGATAAAAATTCTCAGTAAAATAGGTATAGAAGGTAAATTCCTCAACATAATAAAGGGCATCTATACAAAACCAACGGCCAATATCATTCTTAACGGAGAGAGGCTAAAAATACCCCCTGAGAACAGGAACAAGACAAGGATGCCCTTTATCACCACTATGAGTCAGAATCGACTGAATGGAAACAGGTTTTTTTGTTTTATTTTAAATTTAACATTGTACTGGAAGTCCTAGTTAGAGCAATAAGGCAAAAAGAAAGAAAGAAAGAGCATCAAAATTGGTAAGGAAGAAGTGAAACTGCCAATATTTGTGGATGATATGATACTATACATAGAGAACCCAAAAGACTTCACAAGAAAACTACTGAAATTAATGAAAGATTCAGTGGAGTACCAGGATACAATATAAACATACAAAAATCAGTTGAATTCCTATACAGCAATAAAGAGAACTATGAAAAGGAAATCAGAAGAGCAATAGCATTTACAATAGCCCCTAAAAAATAAAATAGTTAGGAATAAATCGAACCAGGGATGTAAAAGACCTATACAAAGAAAACTACAAAAACACTACTGCAAGAATCCAAAAGAGACCTACATAAATGGAAAAATATGCCATGCTCATGGATAGGTAGACTCGACATTGTGCAAATGTCAATTCTACCGAAAGCCATCTACAAATACAATGCAAACTCAATTCCAATACCAACAGCATTCTTTAACGAGATGGAAAAACTAATCATTAACTTTATGTGGAAAGGAAAGAGGCCCTGGATAAGCAAAGTACTACTGAAGAAGAAGAGTAAAGTATGAGGCCTTGTACTATCTGACCTCAGAACCTACTATACAGCTACGGTAGTCAAAAAGCCTGGTACTTGTACAACAACAGATATATTGATCAATGGAACAGAATCGAGAACCCAGATGTAAATCCATCCACCTACAGTTACCTGATGTTCAACAAAGGCCCAAAGTCCATCAAATAATGAAAAGACAGTCTTTTTAACAAATGGTGCTGGCAAAACTGGATGTCCCTCTGCAAAAAAAATGAAACAGGACCCACACCTCACACCATACACAAAAACTAATTCAAAATGGATCAAAGGCCTAAATATAAAACCAAAAACTATAATGATCATAGAAGAAAAAATAGAGTCAACACTAGAGGCCCTACTACATGGCATAAATAGGATACAAACCATAACTAAGAATACACAAACACCAGAAGATAAGCTAGATAACAGGGATCTTCTAAAAATTAACTTATACTCATCAAAAGACTTCACCAAAAAAGTAAAAAGAGAACTTACAGACTGGGAAAAAATGTTTGACAATTACAACTCCGACAAAGGTCTAATCTCTACTATCTACAGGAAAATCCAACACCTCTACAACAAAAAGACAAATAATCCAATTAAAAAATGGGCAAAAGATATGGACAGACACTTCACCAAAGAAGACATTCAGGAGGCTAACAGGCACGTGAGGAAATGCTCGTGATCACTAGCCATTAGAGAAATGCAAATCAAAACTAGAGGGAGATACCATCTTGCCGCAACATGACTGGCATGAATCAAAGAAACAGAAAATAACAAATGTTGGAGAGGCCATGGAGAGATTGGAACTCCTATGCCCTGCTGGTGGGAATGAAAAATGGTACAACCATTTTGGAAAACAATATGGTGCTTCCTTATAAAGCTAGAAATAGAAATACTATATGATCCAGGTATCCCACTCCAAGGAATATAACCTAGAGAAATAAGAGCCACCACACGAATAGACATATGCACACCCATGTTCACTGCAGCATTATTCACAATAACAAAAAGATGGAACCAACCAAAGCACCCATCAACAGATGAATTAATAAACAAACTATGGTACATACACACAATGGAATACTACACAGTGATAAAAAACAATGATGAATCTGGGAAACATCTCACAACATGGATGAATCTGGAGGGCATTAAGCTGACTGAAATAAGTCAATCACAAAAGGACAAATACTATATGAGACCACTATTATAAAAACTCATGAAAAGCTTTACACACAGAAAGAAACAATCTTTGATGGTTACCAGAGAGGGGAAGAGTGGGGAGGGAAAAGCACTAACTAAACAATAGATAACTGGTAACTTTGTTGAAGGATAAGACAGTAGACAATACTTGGGAAGGCAGCACAACTTGACCAAGGCAAGGTCATGGAAGCTTCATACACACATCCAAACTACCTGAGGGACTGAATTACTGGGCTAAGGGCTGGGGACCATGGTCTTGGGAGACATTTAGCTCAACTGGCATTAACAGTTTATAAAGAAAATATTCTATGTGAGTACCTACTTTGGTGAGTACCTTTGTGGTCTTAAAAGTTTGTGAGCAACCATCTGAGATACTCCAGTTGTCCCACCACATCTGGTGCAAGGAAGAATGAAGAAAACCAAAGACACAAGGGAAAGATTAGTCCAAAGAACTAATGGACCACAACTACCACAGCCTCCACCAGACTGAGTCCAACTTAACTAGATGGTGTCCAGCTACTACCACTGACTGCTCTGACAGGGATCACAGTAGAGGGTCCCAGACAGAGCTGGAGAAAAATGTAGAACAAAATTCTAACCCACAAAAAACGACAAAACTTACTGGTCTGACAGAGACTGGAGAAACTCCGAGAGTATGGCCCCTGGACACGCTTTTAACTCCATACTGAAGTCACTCCTGAGGTTCACCCTTCAGCCAAAGAATGGACAGGCCCATGAAACAAAATTCGACTTAATGGGCACACCAGCCCAGTGGAAAGAAGGAGAAGGCAGAAGCAGACAGGAAAGATGATAATGGGAAACCCAAAGTAGAGACGGGGAGAGTGTTGATATGTCCTGGGGTTGGCAACCAATGTCACAAAACAATATGTGTAGTAATTGTTTAATGAGAACTAATTTGCTCTGTAAACCTTCATCTGAAGCACAATAATAATTCTTAAAAAAAGAAAACAAAAGAAATACCACAAGTAGATGGCTTTAACAAATAGAAATTTATTCTCTCACAGTCTAGGAGGCTAGAAGTCAGAATTCAGGGTGCCAGCTCCAGGGAAAGGCTTTATCTCGCTGTTGGCATTAAGGAAAGGTCCTTTTCTTCAATCTTCCCCTGGTCTAGGAACTTCTCAGACCAGGGACCCTGGGTCCAAAGGACATGGGCTCCTGGCTCTTCTTGCTTGGTAGTAATGAGGTCCCCTTGTCTCTCTGCTTGCTTCTCTCTTTTATATCTCAAAAGAGATTGACTGAAGACACAGCCTAATCTTGTAGACTGAGTCCTGCCTCATTAACATAACTGCCTCTTTTATGTGCCTCATTAACATCATAGAGGTAGGATTTACAACACCATTAGAAAATCACATCAGATGACAAAATGGTGGACAGTCACACAATACTGGAAATCATGGTTTAGCCAAGTTGACACACATTTTTGGGGTACACGATTCAATCCATAACAGTCCTTATTCTTTAAATATAAATAAATATTTACACATGGATTGATATCATATTTAGAGTTTGCTTCAAGATAATCTTTACCAGGGGTGAATGAGGGGGGACACTGATTAAAACAAGTTTGGCCAGTACTGATAATTATTTAAGCTAGGTCATGGATATTGACCTTTGTATATGTTTGGAATTTAACTTAATAAAAAGTTAAACAAAAACAAAACACTCAAGTGAACACTTTTCTGTTTGTCTAGTCTCTTTTCCCTTTTTTGTTTTTATTAATCCAAATTTCCTGTTGATCTTTTTCATGTCAATGTGGGTAGATTAAAAAAATTAAAAAAGTATGTCAAGTGCCTAGCATAATGTCTAGCATAATGCATGCTAAATATCTTGAATACATGATAGAATAGTGCTAGCATTTATATTTTTATTTCCATAGGCTATTAAAACTATTTTTTCTTTTTATCAAAGTGAAGTAAAAAAAAAACCAAAGTCCACTTTTTTTGCAAGCAAATTGTTTAACATACTTGAAAAAAAAAAAAAGCCTACCTTGTTTCAGCAGGAAATATCAATAAAAAACCAAAAAGTAAATATATTGCCGTCAAATATATTCTGACTCATAGTGACCCTATAGGACAGAGTAGAACTGCCCCACAGGGTTTCCAAGGAGCAGCTGGCGGAGTCACACTGTTGATCTTTTGGCTGGCCATCAAGATCTTAACCACCTTGCCACCAGGGCTCCGGAAATAGCAATACAAACATAAAATACCATTTTTTAAATAATAAGTATGCTATTTAATCACCAAGGTACAACATTCCTTTATCCAATATTGTCCACTTGTTACAAATAAATTTAAAAAAAAAAACTCAGTAACATTAACTTACTAAAACATAGGTATCACTTCACAAACTTCAAAGCATAGAAACAATTCTGAAGAATAGTATTTCAGTATAAAATAATTTAGGGTCAGAGTAGGGAGTTATAAGAATATTATTTTTAAAACAAAGTCTGACTATACATTACAGAAACTAATAAAAAAGTAACATAAAGTAAAATTGGACAACATATTATAAACCAATGGTTAAACATGGTATTTGGAATTGCAAATAAAATTGCATTAATTATTTACTCTTTGCTGTATTTTGTTTTGCAATATATTTTGGAGACAATGTATATCTCCAGCAATCTTTGGAAACGTGTTGAATTGTGTTTATTATACATATATATATAATTAAAATATATAATATTGAGATTTTATCTTCCAATTTTGTAAGTTTACTCATTAGTTCTGTTTGCAGATTTCTTTGGCTTTTCTATGTACACAGTCATGTCATCTGCAAATAAAGACAGTTTTATTGCTTCCTTTCCAATCTGTGTGCCTTTTCTTTCCTTTTTTTTTTTTTTTTAAGTTACTGCACTATCCAGATATATTGTGAAGAGGGGGGGACATCTTTGCCTTGTTCCCAATAATTAAAATATATAATATTATATATATATAATTCAAATACAATAAGTAAATAAATAAACATACATATATATACATACGTATAAAACCTGTTGCCATCGAGTTGATTCTGACTCATAGGACAGAGTAAAACTACCTCATAGGCTTTCCAAAGAGTGGCTGGTGGAGAAGGAGGTGCTAATGGAACATAATTCCAATGTATTTTCTAAAGTGTCCATGTCACCAGAGCGTGCCAGGCATAAATGGATTTGGTACATAAAATCTCAACAATAACAGCAACAGCAGTAAGAGCAAAAAAATAGAAAAACAGGAACAAATGATTCATAATTCCTGCTCTACTATCTTTATTTCTCTATTGCTTCCAATGGACAACAGAGGGAATACAGGCTAAGCAGATAGTGGTTTTGACCATGGATTCGGGACATAGGCTCTCTAGAAAGAACTTTTCTCTTTATCTCAGTTTATTATTAACCCCTGCTGTTTATACCATACACTTGCATGGTACATATTAATTTAGGCATATGCTTTTCATCGCTTCTTTTGTTTATTTCTCTCTGTCATGATAAGTTAAGGGAGCTGTTGTTGTTGTTAGGTGCCTTTGAGTAGGTTCTGGTATGAGTCGGAATTGGGTATGGTACAGGTCTCCATTTAAAATGGCCATTTTTTAAAAATAATTATTTCAAAAGTTTATTTTGGAAACTAGAAAGTGCCAAGCATTATATGTTAGAAATAACTGCATTCAAATCAAACCATAGCTAATTTATTTTTCTTGGCCTTATTGTGCACAAAATGAAGATCTGGCTCTGATCCTTCAGAAATTTATTTTTAACACATTATCACTAATCCTGAGAAATCAGAGTCAAACCTAAAGACAGGATTTGGTTTCGGTTTCCTATAAAAGCACTTGGTTATGAGTAGCTAGACGGTCTCTTGAACAACTCTATACATCTTTTTAAGAACCAAGAGAAGGGATTCCTTGTGGGGGATTCCCAAAAAAACCAAATCAAACCCGTTGCCGACCAGTCAATTCTGACTCATAGCAACCCTACAGGACAGAGTAGAACCGCCCCATAGGGTTTCCAAGGAGCGCCTGGTGGATTTGAACTGCTGACCTTTTGGTTAGCTGCCGTAGGTCTTAAGCACTATGCCACCAACGTTTCCATGTAGGGGATTAAGATTACGTAAAGTATCAAATTTTATCGAATTTAAGTCGATTGATATATTCTAAGAGTAATCATTATTTATGTACCACAAAATATCTCTATTAAAATATGATCTGATGTATTACAAAATTCATTATTTTAATTGCAGATACATTAAAAATGGGGAAAATGTGCATCCTAGAACCAAAAGAATAAGATATTTGAGAATTTGCGTTGGAAAAAAAATTGACGTATAACCTCTTAGGCACAGAAAAAGATGATGGGAATACAGGGATGAAAGTCAAAGTATTGCTTTAATGTTCTCAGTCTAATGTGTCAGACATAACATTAAGAACAATCTTCTGAATTTAAATCTTTACATACATTCTTTGCTTAAAAAATTGACCTAGCAAGAACCCCTCAATACAATACTGCAAAAACCAAAACAAAACAAAGAAGAAACCACTTCTGTACCATTTAATAGGAGCCCTGGTGGTGCAGTGGTTAAAGCGCTCAGCTACTAACCAAAAGGTCTGTGGTTCAAATTCACCAGCTGCTCTGAGGGAGAAAGATGTGGCACTCTGCTTCCGTAAAGAATCACAGCTTTGGAAATCCTACAGGGCAATACTACTCTGCCCTATAAGGTCACTATGGGTGGGAATTGGCTTGATGGGTTTTAATACTCCCAATCACTGGTCCTTCTGTCTAAATCTCTGAGAACATTCCATATTGGGAAGCTTATTCCATTTGTGAAGCCTTACCTAGTATACTCAACACCCACCAAAATGTTGATCTGTGTCCTTTCTGTCTAGTTTCATTCTAACTAATTTCCATGCCTGGGAATGTGAAGATTTTCTTTCATTTTTTTCTTTTTCTTTTCCCTTTTCTCCCTTCCTCCCCTTTCTTTTTGCTTTTTTTTTTCCTCTCTCTTTCTTTCTCTAACTCTTTCTGAGCCAATCTCGTATTCAAATGTAATAACCTTGGTAACCCCACAAATTCTATCTGTCTCTCTCTTTTTATAAGCAAAAGTAAGAAACTGATTCTTGGATCATATAATTCCCACCCACCCCCAAAATGACATTAGTCATGTGGTAGCTGCATAATCACATTATCCTTGGTACCAAATGAATGAGGGCTCATTTCTTCCCCTTCCTCAATATTCTTTTTTAAAATTTTTTAGAAAGAATTTTTAGTATTTTATTTCCCCAAACTGACCAAAAGTTCCTTGAGGGTTGTTGTTGTTATTAGGTGCTATCAAGTCAGTTCTGACTCATAGGACCCTACGCACAACACAACGAAACACTGCTACACTGCCCAGTCCTGCACCACCCTCACAACTGTTGTTATGCTTGAGCCCGTTGTTATAGCCACTGCATCAATCCATCTTGTTGAGAGTCTTCTCTTTTTCGCTGACCCCCTAATTTACCAAGCATGATGTTCTTCTCCAGCGAACAATCCTTCCTGATAACATGTCCAAAGTATGTGAGACGTAGACTCCCATCCTTGCTTCTAAGGAGCATTCTGATTGTCCTTCTTGCAAGACAGATTTGTTTATTCTTTTGGCAGTTTGTGGTATATTGACTATTCTTTGCAAATGCCACAATTCAAAGATGTCAATTCTTCTTTGATCTTCCTTATTCATTGTCCAGCTTTTGCACGCATATGAGGCAATTGAGGGTAGACTACTTATATTTACTGTGTACTAGAGACCTTTCTCATGTCCATTAGTTTCTTAAGAAATCTCATCCATATTTTGTACAAATTATCACCATTACTGAAACCGCAGTTACCTTCCATGTTTAATTAACGAGATCTCAATTTTATGATTTATATCACACACATTGTGTAGCATAAATCCATACCCCCGATTCCATCTCTTCAACTGACAAATAAAGTTGAGTATCTGAATTTGCAAAGGTAAGGAAGGACTGGGCCCCTGAAGTTCTGGCTCACCAAGGTCTATACACCCTTGTGTGGCCCACTGCTACACAGTTCCTGGTTTAACTGTAACAGGAGTCACACAATCTTCTAGTACTTCAACCATACTTAATGATTCTTCAAAGATTACTCACAGTGGTTCCATAGTCATCTATACAAGGTGTTACAGATACGTGAATTTCACTTACACAGTCCTGGAAAATAGACGTATTTTCAGTTGATTGGACTATCTTCTTCTCTACACCCTACAGTCACTTTCATGGTCTTCTCAACACAGTGTCTGGTCTGAAGATCAGCATCCATAAAAACAACCTTTACAAATCTGAAACTATTCATCCCTCATCTATGATTTAGCCTTTAGAATTCTCCTATAAAATACTTTTATGAATCTTTTCTTGCAAGTCATTCCTGCCCCAGAAATATGTTTTAGAAATAGTGATAGTTTCAAAACCCAAAGGTGTTTCCACAAAAAAAAAAAAAAAGAAATGCAGATATGAATTTGTAAACAGGCAGCAATTAGTCAAACACCATTGAAACTTCAGCTCTTCCTTAAAATGATAAAATTACATTATGTCTGAATCTACCTGATTTGAGCTTTAACTTTCCTAATGCAGTTCTCTTAGTTTTGTGCCATTCTTTTGCTTTTCTCCTTGGTTGTGTCATTCTTTTCGTTTAACACATGTATTTTTGAACATCTGTTCTTATCAGAGTCATTTCGGTAGACTAAGAGCACAGATGGTCTTCATGATGAAAGCATAACAATGAAATTCCATATATACCCAAGCACTTTTTAAAACAAAATTTTTATATATTTTCTTTACACATTCTAGGTGTAATCAAGTGATTTCTAAAAACACAAATTAAATAAATAAAATTTTAGAAACTTGGCCCAAGTATTTGGAAACTTGCTCAATCTCTGAACTATTCAAAGAATAAAAATCACTGGACCTTCAGAGCCATTCCCACCCACAGAAATTATGTGAATAGACAGTAATATCTTTTAATATGTATCACACAAAAACATGCAAAGACAGGAAAACTTAATCCCTAGTTCTTTTTACTGGTCCTCACTATCCTTGTCCAGGATATGAGACATATTCTCTCTAGGAAGTGGTAGACAGAAAAGGATGGAAAATAAAGAAGATGATTAAAGTAAGGGAAAGAAACACATCTGAAGATATTTTCTACTGCAAGCATGTAAGTGGGAATTTATCTGCTGGGTACGAAAACATCTAAACATTCAACAAATTCCAAATTTAATAAACTCCTCTCTCTCTCTCTCTAGCTATATACACAGAGAGACGAGTTTATTAAATTTGATATATATATTATCCTCAGTTTAAGCCTAATTGCTCTTCAGTTTTGAGTAATGATGAGTAGAGCTACTTATAACTCTTTTTAATAGTAATAATCCTTTCTATTATTTGGAAGATACTTATCTACATGAATTTGCCTTTAATAACTTCTTTGGTTGAAGTAATCTTCAATATTAATCATTTATCCTTGGGGATAAAAAAATAGTCAAGACTTTAAACACAGTTAGATGCAAAAGTATATTATGTTACAGGAAAAATCAGGAACAAATGGAATGCCTTTCTCATTTTTTCCTCTTTTAATAAATTCTTGCAAGATGACTTCCAGTGAATATGAATTAAATAAAATGTATAGTTTTCTATAAATTTTTAAAGTTCTAAGATAAAATCCAAATAGATATTTGATCTGAATAAATTATTAATTAAAACAAATGTTATAAAGAGTTATATCACAGATCATGAGGAGAACTGGTAGAGCAGTGGTTAGGCACTCGGCTGCTAACCGAAAGGTCAGCGGTTCAAATCCATTAGCCATTCCGCAGGAGAAACATGTGGCAGTCTGCTCCTGTAAAGATTATAGACTTGGAAACACTATGAGGCATTTCTACTCTGTCCTATACGGTCACTATGAATCAAAATCCACTCGATGGCAACAAGTTTTTCTTTTATCATAGATCATAGAAACAATGATTATTTATTAACAGCTTACTATGAGCCAAACCCTGTATAAAGCACTTTAAAGTATTATGTCTTTTAATCTTAAATACAACCTCATAACATTTACTTTTTATTGTTGCTTTCTAGGCAAGGAATCATAGGCTAAGAGAGCTTCTTCCTGATGTCATACTTCTAATTAAAGGTAGATGAGAACTGAAACCCAAATTGTGTGGCTTCCAAATATTAATTTTCAAGCACTGTGCAATATATTATTTGAGAAATCACACAATTCCCTATTGATAAACTTTTGAAAAAGGGAGAAACAAAGAAGAAATAAATATAATTTGGCACACTGGCTGTCTTAAGTTATCTAGTGCTGCTTTAGCAGAAATAGCACAAGTGGATGGCTTTAACAAACGGAAGTTTACTCTCTCACAGTCTTGTAAACTAAAAGTCCAAATTCAGGATGCCAGCTCCAGGGAAGGCTTTCTCTCTCTGTTAGCTCTGGAGGAAGGTCCTTGTCATCAATCTTCCCCAGTGAAGGAGCTTCTCAGCACAGGAACCCTGGATCTAAAGGACATGCTATCCTATTGGCTCTTGTTACTTGGTGGTAGGAGGTCCCCCATCTCTCTGCTCATTTCTCTCTGTCTTATATCTCAAAAGAGATTGGCTTAAGACACAATCTAATCTTGTAGATTGAATCTTGCCTCCTTAACATAACTGCCACTAATCCCACCTCATTACAACATAGAGATAAGATTTACAACACATAGAAAAATCTCATCAGATGATAAAATGGTGGACAATCATGCAGTACTGGGAATCATGGCCTAGCCAAATTGATACACATATTTTTGGGAGACACAATTAAATCTGTAACACTGGACCACATAACACTGCGTGCAATGGATCGCTTTTGTGTGGCCTTTCTCCCCATGGTCTTGTAACTCCTACCCAAGTGATTGGGTGGGACTATGCAAATAGGTTAACTGTGGTCCACCAAGGGGATTGGTTCATTTTTGCCATCCTGCTGGGCTTGATGTAAGCCATCTCAGAGGTGAGACAGAGAGGATTCCACCATCATCATGGAAGGAGAGCCAAGAACTGAGTGTGTCGTTTGGACCTGGGATCCCTGAACTGAGAAGTGCCTGGAACCAGGAGACTGAGACAGAACAAGAGTGAGAGAGAGAGAGAGCAGTTACACAAGATGGCGAGAAGCGGTGGCAGAGAAAAGGTACAGTGAGAGATTGGTAGGAGACAGTGCGGTGAGCTTCCCAGACCACGGAGTGAGAAAGCTGAATGCTTTTGGGCCAAGGCTTATAGGCAGAGTTGGGTGTCTCTGGGCACCTATCAGCAGAGCTAAAAGAGCTTTGTAACATTTTCCTGAGCAGGGGAGAGGCCTAGGGCCAGGGAGAGGCCTGCCTGTGGCATGGCTGGGAAGAGGCTGTCCTGATGCAACAACAGTATCCTGAGTGTACCTGAGCCTGAATTGTAATTTGTTACTTCCCTTATAAACCCCATAATCATGAGTATGGTCTGTGAGTTCTGTGTGGCTACTGCAGTGAATTATCGAAACCAGCACAGAAGTAGAGAGTGCCATGGGAGGGACAGTTGGTGTCAGAATTGGTAAAGATGGCGGAGAGAGGAGGTATGTCTGACCTCCACCTCATAGGAATCAGCCTTGGGCTATTGATCTTGATTCTCCTTCCCCCTTGTGAAGTTAGAGGAGGTCGGACATGACCCTCACACCATTTTTACAAACAGAATTCAAAATACACAGATAATCTAAGCTGATACAATCTGGATAACTATTCCATCAAAGATATTTTTTGTCCCTCAGGAAAAATACTTTTGAATTACTTTACAGAAAGAGAAAGGACTTCAACTCAGTTGTAAAAAGAACAGGGTCAGCTTGCATTTTAGAAAACTCATATTATATAACCATTACTGTTGAAAAAGGTTGGTTCTCGACAAGCAAATTATTTCACAACTTCCAAAATTCACTATGATTTCAAGATGTTAACCTTTTCATTAGTAATGAAATATTTACCATTAGTGTTTTACATGAGGCCTGAAAAATCACTCAATAAATTCTCAAACTTCAAAAGAAAAAAGGAAGAGACTATATCAACCACAGTAATTTACATTTTTATCAATAATTTTTACACATTATTGATTTATTAATCACTAATAAAAATATTACTTGAATGTCTGATGAGGAACAAGATGCTTACAAAGTCTTATAATAGTTCTCCAAAAGAGTTTTAACTACTTATCAATTAATAAGTAAAAATAATTAGTTAATACTTTACAGTGGGGAAAACTGGCAAGCGTCATCTTATTAAAGTGATAGAAACTACCATGGTCAGTGATGAGACAAATTAGCATTGTGTGCCTCTTGGGTGATGTACTATGAAGAACACAGTATCACTTTTATAGTATTTCTGCACAAAATGCATACATCATTAAGAAATATCAAGCGAACTTTAACTAGGAAGCATTCTGTGACGTAAATGACCAACTCTTAAGACATGTTAAGGTCATAAAAGTCAAGGAAAGACTGAGGAACTGTTCATATTGAGACTAGAAAGACATTATGATTAAATGTAATGTGTAATCCTAGATAGAAACGTTGACCTTTAGGACCTTATTTCAAAAACTGGCAAAATTTGAATGAGGTCAGTGGACTAGACAGTGATATTAATGTCATTTCCTGATTTTGGTGATTGTACTGTGGTTATACAGAAGAATGTTCTTAGAAAAACCAAAAACCAAACTCAGTGATGTCAAGTCGATTGTGACTCATAGCGACCCTATAGTTAATGTTAACAACAGGGAATCTGATTATTAAGAGATTTTCACACGTGCAACTTACTCTTCTTTCATACAGAAAAACACACATATATATATATACACACACACGACTATATAGTTTTATGTAACTATTAATATACCATACAATATATACATATAGTATATATGGATATAATTATTATATATATTAGAAAGAGAGAGGAAAAAAGATAAGGCAAATGTATTAAAATAATGTTAAAAAAAAAAACCTGTTGCGCTCAAGTCGAATTTGACTCACACTCACAGCAACCCTACAGTTAATGTTAACAACAAGGAATCTGAGACAAAAGTATGGGGTCTCTTTCTACAATATTGTAAATTTTCCATAAGTTTCTAATTATTTCAACATAGAAAGTAAACAAAAACTACAATGTGGAAAGGGGGGAGGAAAGAGTAACTTTACAGTGGAGAAACCTGCAAGCACTATCTCTGACAGGTGATCAAGGTTAAACATCGACATCAATGTCATGCTGTTAGTATGTAACCTATGAGAGGATATACCAAACAGCAAGCAATAAAAATCCCCACTTTTCACTTCTCCACTACTTGTGTTCCACCACAAGCTGCACATACAGCACTTCTTCCTCTGACCCTAACCACTTGGAACTAGGTCAGATCTCACAAGCTGAAGGGCACAATTCTCCAGACTGCCAAGTCAGCCCAAGACCTAAGATGCCAACTACAATCTTCGGAGTCCCCAGGGCTTCCCTCGCTTATGATCTGCTGGTTACAAGTTCAGGGCTTTCCTACTGCCCCTTCAGGATGCCAGCTGCAAATGCAGAAATCCTTAGCCCCCTCACTTCTGATCTACTGACTCTGACTAGTCCCCTGCGTCTGATAATTTGCCGTAATGACTGACAGAAAGCTGTATACTTGCAATTGCAGCTTTATTATAAAGGCCAAAAAATCAGGATCAGCACAAAGAAGAGACTTATAGGGTGAGGTCTGGGAGGATTCCTAACAGGAAGCTTCCATGTCTTGAAGAGGGCATGTCACCCTCCCAAGAGCAGATGTCTTTCACCAACCAGGAAGCTAATGGAGTTTCCGTGTCCAGAGTCTTTACTGGGGCCTCATTATGTAGGCATGATAGTCTGAATCAACCCACCTTCCCTGAAGTCAGCTGGTATCACAAGGTGATCTTTCTAGCCTAGCCAGCATCCACCAGAATAACTTCATTAAAACAAGCTCTCAGGTATGGTCAGGAGGACTACAGTAGTACTGTGGTGGCTTGGGTATTGCTATGATGCTGGAAGGTATGCCACCAGTATTTCAAATATCAGCAGGGTCACCAGTGGTGGATAGGTTTCAGCCGAGCTTCCAGAATAAGCCAGACTAGGAAGAAAGGCCTGGAGATCTACTCCTGAAAATTAGCCAGTGAAAACCTTATGGACCAAAATAGAACATTGTTCAATATAGTACTGAAAGGGGATCCCCTAGGTTGAAAGATACTATGCAACAGCTGCAACAATGGACTCACACATACCAACGATCATGAAGATGCTGTGGGGCCTGGCAAGGCTTCGTTCTGTTATGCATAATGTTGGCATTAGTTGGAGAAGACTTGATGGCAACTAACAACAACAACTCAGGAATCAAAGACAAAGACTAAATTATTTTAGGTAAAGTTAATGGAGACCGCATAGTATCCCTGATATGATGTGATTAGAATGACACTTTACCTCTGTGTTCTTCCTTCTAAAAACCCATAACCTAAGTCTAATCATTAGAAAACATCAGACAAATCCAAATTGAAGGACATTCTGTAAAATATATTTCCAGTACTCTCAAAATTGTCAAGTCATTAAAAACAAGAAAAGTCTAAAAAACTGTTACAGTCTAGAGAAGCCTAAAGGGGCACGATGACAAAAATGCAATGCGGTAACCTTGACAGGGTCCTGAAATAGAAAAAGGACATTATGTAAAAACTAAGGAAACTGAATACAAATGATAGGTTTTTGTTAATAATAATGCATCGATGTTGGTTCATTAGGTGCAACAAATGTACCATACTAATGTAAAGTGTTAACAATAGAGGAAACTAGGTGTGGGGTATATTGGAACTCTCTATATCATCTTTGCAATTTTTTCTGTAAATCTAAAACTATATTAAAATAAAAAAATTATTTAAAAAACATCATGCAACTAAATACAAAATAATGGTATTCAGAAGATATTTTTATTAAAATATTATTCTGGTCTAAATATTTTGATACTGTGTAAATAAATAATAGATAATTCAATCATGAACACCCCCCATTTACATGATGATTTTCAATATGAAAATGTCCAAGAATTGAACATATATTTACTATAAGGAAAATTCTATTTTTAAAGAAAATTAAGCTTTGTTACTTTATAATACCTTCACTTTTTTATAAATATGATATGCACTTGAACCAACCCTTAACCAAATAACTGAATAAAGGAGACTTGAAGAAAGAGAGAGAGAGAGCAAAAGAATGAGAGAGCAAGAAAGAAATCCTCAAGTTCTCCTATGGTTTAATTTGGCTGAAGAACTTTGGTTTCTGCTAACTGATGTGATCATTACAATGTTTTTAATCATTCTCTTAAACCTTCACAAAATCTAAAATATTTTAGAATCTTTTTTTTTTTTTTAAATTAATGAGGACATTAACTATCTTAATAGGTTTTGTTGAAGGGCATGATCATGCCATGTCAGAAGACATAAGTATAACAGCATTTAAAGTAAAATAAAAAACCTAATTAAACCAACATAATGAAGCTTATGAATATGAAATACTATCAATGTTATGCCGACTACTATATATATAGTTCACTAAGATATATTTCCTCATATTTTAGAATTTTTCTTGAAATTCTGAAGAACAGGGACATTCAATAGAAAGAGTAAAACCTGTAAAAAACCAAACCCTTTGTGGTAGAGTCAATTCTGAGTCATAGTGACCCTATAGGACAGAGCAAAACTGCCCCATAGGGTTTCCAAGGCTGTAATCTTTATGGAAGCAGACTGCCTCATCTTTCTTCCATATAACAGCTGGTGGGTTCAAACCACCAACCTTTCAGTTAGCAGCCAAGTGCTTTAACCACTGTGCCATCAGGGCTCCTTATAGAAAGAGTTGCTCATATAAATTATCATCGTCTGCTTTTTTACCATCTAATTCTGATGTACATCATTGTAATATAATCTACTTTATATTTTATAATTATTATATCATAAATAAGGTATTGTAACGTGCCCTTTCATAATGCATTAAAGACAGTTTTCAAGGCTATTAACCTCATAAACCCCTATGTGTATGTCAGTTTGTCGTACTGTGGGGACCTGCATATTGCTGTGATGCTGGAAGCTATGCCACTGGTATTCAGATACCAGCAGGGTCAACCTGTGGCACAAGTTTCAGCTGAGCTTCCAGACTAAGACAGACTAGGAAGAAGGACCCAGCAGTCTACTTCTGAAAAGAAATAGCCAGTGAAAACCTTATGAAACATTGTCTGATACAGTGCCAGAAGATGAGCCCCTTGGTTGGAAGGCACTCAAAATATAATTGGGAAAGGGCTGTCTCCTCAAATTAGAGTCAACATTAATGACATGGATGGAGCCAAGCTTTCAGGACCTTCATTTGCTGATGTGGCATGACTCAAAATGAGAAGAAACAGATACAAACATACATTAATAATTGGAACATGGAATGTATGAAGTATGAATCTAGGAAAACTGGAAATCATCAAAAATGAAATACAACACATAAACATTGATATCCTAGGCATTAGCAAGCTGAAATGGACTGATATTGGCCATTTTGAATTGGACAATCCTACGGTCTACTATGCTGGGAATGACAACTTGAAGAGCAATGGTGTTGCATTCATAGTCAAAAAGAACATTTCGAGATCTATCCTAAAGTACAATACTATCAGTGATAGGATAATATCCATACGCCTACAAGGAAGGCCAGTTAATATGACTATTATTCAAATTTACACATCAACCACTAAGGCCAAAGATAAAGACATTGAAGATTTTTACCAGCTTCTGCAGTCTGAAATTGACAAACATGCAATCAGGACGCATTGATAATTACTGTTGATTTGGAATGCAAAAGCTGGAAACAAACAAGAAGAATTAGTAGTTGGAAAATATGGTCTTCATGATAGAAACGATGCCGGAGATCGCATTATAGAATTTTGCAGGACCAACGACTTCTTCATTGCAAATACCTTCTTTCAACAATGTAAACTGTGACTATACACATGGACCTCACCAGATGGAATACACAGCAATCAAGTCAACTACATCTGTTGAAAGAGACGATGGAAAAGCTCAATATCATCAGTCTGAACAAGGCCAGGGGCCAACTGCAGAACAGACCATCAATTGCTCATATGCAAGTTTAAGTTGAAACTGAAGAAAATTAAAACAAGTCCACGAGAGCCAAAGTGCGACCTTGAGTATATCCCACCTGAATTTAGAGACCATCTCAAGAATAGATTTGACATGCTGAACACTAATGACTGAAGACCAGACGAGTTGTGGAATGACACCAAGGACATCATACATGAAGAAAGCAAGAGGTTATTAAAAAAACAGGAAAGAAAGAAAAGACCTAAAAGGATGTCAGAAGAGACTCTGAAACTTGTTCTTTAACATATAGCAGAAAAAGAGAAAGGAAGAAATGATGAAGTAAAAGAACTGAACAGAAGATTTCAAAGGGCAGCTCGAGGAGACAAAGTAAAGCATTATAACGACGTGCAAAGAGCTGGAGATAGAAAGTCAAAAGGGCAGAACATGCTCAGCATTTCTCAAGCTGGAAGAACTGAAGAAAAAATTCAAGCCTTGAGTTGCAATAGTGAAGGATTCTATGGGGAAAATATTAAATGATGTAGGAAGTATCAAAATAAGATGGAAGGAATATACAGAGTCGTTATACCAAAAAGAATTCATCGACATTCAGACATTTCGAGGGGCAGCATACGATCAGGAACTGATGGTACTGAAGGAAGAAGTCCAAGCTACACTGAAGGCACTGGCCAAAAACAAGGCTCCAGGAATTGACGGAATATTAATTGAGATATTTCAACAAATCGATGCAGTGCTGTAAGTGCTCACTCGTCTATTCCAAGAAATTTGGAAGACAGCTACCTGGCCAACTGACTGGAAGAGATCCATATTTATGCCTATTCCCAAGAAAGGTGACCCAATCACATGTGGAAATTATTGAACAATATCATTAATATCACACTGAAGTGAAACTTTGCTAAAGATCATTCAAAAGTGGCTGCAGCAGTATTTTGACAGGGAACCGCCAGAAATTCAGGCCGGTTTCAGAAGTGGACATGGAACCAGGCATCTCATTGTTGATGGCAGATGGATCCTGGCTGAAAGCAGAGAATACCAGAAAGACGTTTACCTGTGCTTTATTGACTATGCAAAGGCATTTGACTGTGTGGATCATAACAAATTATGGATAACGTTACTAAGAATGGGAATTCCAGAACACTTAACTGTGCTCATGAGGAACCTGTACGTAGATCAAGAGGCAGCTGTGCTGACAAAACAAGGGGATACTTCGTGGTTTAAAGTCTGGAAAGGTGTGCATCATGGTTGTATCCTTTCACCATACCTATTCAGTTTGTATGCTGAGCAAATAATCCAAGAAGCTGGCCTAGATGAAGAAGAACGGGGCATCAGGATTGGAGGAAGACTCATTAACAACCTGCATTAGGCAGATGACACAACCTTGCTTGCTGAAAGCGAAGAGGACTTGAAGCACTTACTAATGACGATCAAAGACCATAGCCTTCAGTATAGATTTCACCTCCACATAAAGAAAACAAAAATCCTCACAACTGGACCAATAAGCAACATCATGATAAATGGAGAAAAGATTGAAGTTGTCAAGGATTTCAT
>NW_004443943.1:9975956-10033781 GCF_000243295.1 Trichechus manatus latirostris | reverse complement strand
ACATAAAGAAAACAAAAATCCTCACAACTGGACCAATAAGCAACATCATGATAAATGGAGAAAAGATTGAAGTTGTCAAGGATTTCATTTTACTGGGATCCACAATCAACACTCATGGAAGCAGCAGTCAAGAAATCAAAAGACATATCGCTTTGGGCAAATCTGCTGCAAAAGACCTCTTTGAAGTGTTGAAAAGCAAAGATGTCACCTAGAGGACTAAGGTGCACCTGACCCAAGCCATGGTGTTTTCAATCACCTCATATGTATGTGAAAGCTGGACTATGAATAAGGAAGACCGAAGAAAAATTGACCCCTTTGAACTGTGGTGTTGGAGAAGAATATTTAATATACCATGGACTGCCAAAAGAACAAACAGGTCTGTCTTGGAAGATGTACAACCAGAATGCTCCTTAGAGGCAAGGATGGCGAGACTACATCTTACATACTTTGGATGGGTTACCCGGAGAAGTCAGTCCCTGGAGAAGGACATCATGCTTGGTAAAGTAAAGGGTGAGCAAAAAAGGGGAAGACCCTCAAGGAGATGGATTGACACAGTGGTTGCAACAATGGGCTCATGAATAACAACGATTGTGACGATGGCGCAAGACTGGGCAGTATTTCATTCTGTTGTTCATAGGGTCATTATGAGTGGGAACCAACTCGAGGGCACCTAACAACAACAGCAACCTCACAGAAGTTTGAAAAGAATCATTATTGACTGGGAAGTTGAAAAGCAACTGCCCATCTGTGAATATAATGAAGTTTGAAACTATATTAATTAACCTCAATGTTACAATGGATCTAGTCTTTTTCATATTACTTGATTATTCAAATACACTAACCAGTTTTACTTTTGTTTAAAAACTATGAGTACCAGCAATATAATCAGAATTGATATATGGCATACTATTATCACCATAAAAAAGAACGTGGTAAAATGTAAATAAAATTTAATAAAACATTGCAGCAAAAAGAAATGCTTCGTGGTGAAAACATTTAACACCCTGGATTAAGAATGATGGGGCGGGACCCCCGCCCCCCCGCCTGTGCTGTGTCAAATGTTTGTAAACACTTTGAGAGTTATTACTCTGGAAAGAATGATTTGATGAAAGTGGAGGCTGCTGAATGTAATTAAGACTTGCATTGTTATCATCATTCCTACCTTTCACTGAGCGCCTAGAATGTGCCCATCATCATAGGTTGCATTTTACATTCCCTGTATCCTTTAATCTCTACTAACTACTCGAAGTTAGTATTATTATTTCTTTTATTCCTTGACGAAACTAAGGCTAGTAGAGATTAATCAAATCATCTGTGATTACACAGATAGAAAGCGGTCATCCTGAAATCAGAACCTAGGTTATTGTAGTTCCAAGGCTATACTCTTTTTTTCATAACACTCTACCTAACACACCATTATTACTCTAAACTGTAAACCAAGAGGGTAATTTAGACCAAATGAGAAAGTGAAACTCTTTTGAAATTAACATTGACATTTTTCATAACAATGATCTTACTTATTAACTCCTTATTCTTTCAGAAAACCTGATTTTAAGATATGTGGAAGATACATTAATTTTCAAAATTTCACGAACTCTTATTTAAATGCCATGTTCTCTCATCTTCTTGCTTGATGCAATTTGTACAATACAGTAATCAATCACTCACTTTCGAGTGAAGCTGACTTGGTATCTGGCTTAGATCTGCTACTTACTAGCAGTTAGATCTTGTACTAACTGACTAATGCTTCTCTACTTCTACATCCTCTCATTTATAAAATGAAAATACTAAATATTTATAATTTGAATGTGTGTGTAGGTATATATGTGTGAGTTTTAAATAAGATATTTTATGGAAAATAGGTAGCGTTTGTGTGGCACACAATGCACTCAATAAATGCCATTATTAGAATTAAAATTATTATCATTGCAATCCAGCTCTTTTCTATTCAACTTCAGGAATTGTGATGAAACCAAACTGGCAAGGAGATCTATGCAGAAATCTTACTATAAACAGTTTTTAGATAAGAACAAACTTAAAATTGGTTGGTTATGAAATTAGTTTCCTCATTAATCATTATATTTTTGAGGCCCTGGTGGTGCAGTGGTTAAGCATATGGCTGCTAACCAAAAGGTTGGCCGTTCGAATCCACCAGCAGCTCCTCGGAAACCACATGGCACTATGTGTTGGAATTGACTCAATGGCAACAGGTTTTTATGAGTTTAATGATTATATTTAATAATAAAAGAACGAAGGAAAAAAATGGTAAAATGATTGCAGGTCTAAAGTTTACAGGTTTTAAGCTGTTAGGACATAATTTGTGATATATTTTTATTATCAATATTTATGAAACCACTTGATGGTTAGTGAAGCCCAAGGTTATTTCAACTAAAAACTGTCAAAGAGAAAAAATTAATAATAGACATCTTACTTTGATTTTAAGTTTTATCTCGCCCATACCAAAGAGTAACCATAAAAAAAAAAAAAAAAAAAAAAATTCCTGACCCAAAATTAATCCCTCCAGAGGTTTTTTTTCACTCAAAATTGCTAATCTTTTCTTTCCTGTTTGAAGCCAGGATTACTTAATTTAAATTTCAAAAGTAATCATGGTTGCAGGTGGGTGGAGGGCCAGAGAACACCTCATAGCTTTAAAAGGGGGAGAGCAGGATTCAGTCAATCCTGTTAAGATTAACCAGTGGTTGAATTTCTACTCTCCCACCTCTTTTCTTTACAAGCTTCATTGTAACTCACCTATGTCCAGCCATTTCTTTTATTTTGTTTGGAATCAGAATAGTCTCCCTATAAGCATATAAAATAACTGCTCAGAATAAACCTTATGTTTCAATTTCTTTGAGTTTTTATTATTTGTAACAAAATTTTCACCTTCCTAAATTGTAAATGGCATTGTAAATTTACATTTATGATGTAACCCTTAAAGTTTCATGTTATTAAGAACTGAAAGAAACAGAACTTGATCAAACATAGATTCATTAAACTCACTGTTAAGCTCTTGGGATTCTTTGCACTAAGTCAAATAAAATTGAGGATGTCAGAAATTCTTGAAGAGTAAAAGGGACATTTGGTCACAAGGGAACAGTATTAATGTTGCTCAATCAATATAGCTTTAGTTTTTCTGGAACATAAAAAGTAGGGTAAAGATTCTCAAGTAGTATATTAGGCATGTCAAGAATAAATACATAATTTTCTTCTAGAGTTATAGAAAATAAACATTATTATTAACCAAGTTTAAGCAAAAAAAGTTTTTCTCATCATTGTTTTGTTGTTTTAAACTATGTAAATTATCACAATCATCAGAAAAGTTTTACTTGTTTCTTTAAAATAAAAAACAAGTTTAATGTATGATTTTTTTCAGTTTAGCTCAAATATCTGATTAGTCCAAGGTCCCAGTATAAATATTGCTATACTAAGGTAGCATGAAATTTTAATTAACATACTTTTTATACATTGAACCCTAGTAATTTGCCATTTTTATAGGTCAAAACAGCTGAACATTGGCAATTTCCTTGGGTTCAACCTATTACTTCTATCATTTTGTCTCTAAAGTAAGTATTAAGACTGATATGTGTTCTCTATAGCAGGTGATATCTTCTTAATGTATCTCAAATACACTTATCATAGAAATCAGCAAACTTCCTGTAAAGGTCCAGATAGTAAATATCCTCAACTTTGTGGGCCATACTAGCCCCTGCGGCAATTAAACATCTGTGCTACTGTAGCCCAAATGCAGCCATAGACAATATGTAAAATTATGGGCCTCGCTTTGCGGCAAGAAAATTTTATTGATAGACATTGAAATTTGAATAGTATACAATTTTATATGTTACCAAATGTTATTTTTATTTCGGTTATTTTTTAAACATTTAAAAATATAAAATCATTTTAGCTCATGGGCTATACAAAACCAGATGGATGGCCAGATTTGGCCTGTGAGTCATAATTTCCCTGATAAATCTGAATCTCAAAAGGCTGTCCTGAAGTCCTAAAGCTTATTTCTATTAGGAGCAAAAAAGTAGATTTCTAAATTCTAATTTAAAGCCTCCATTGTAATAAGATATTTTATATTAAAACATCATCCTTAGAAATTTGTATACTCTACAGGCAAAATATCACTTCGTTATGAAAATTCAGGAAATCATAGAAGTTTTAAAAATCACTCATAGTCCTACAACCCTAGCTTGACTGCTGTCCTCGTAATATATATTTTTTCATGTGCAACAACTTTATCACATATACAACTTTTTTTTATTTTAATTTCTGAAACAAAGATTTTATCAATTTTTAAATTCATTAAAAGTGAGGTGCTCATTCCCATGGCACTTATTGGAATAGAAAAACAGCAATTCTAGATGTTTATTGTAATTGTTTAAACAAATTATTTAAGAAACCATGTCTTAGTCATCTAGTGCTGCTCCAACAGAAACACCACAAAATGAATGGATTTAACAAAGAGAAGTTTATTCTCTCACAGTCCAGTTGGCTACAAGTCCAAATTCAGGGTGTCAGCTCCAAGGGAACACTTTCTCTGTTGGCTCTGGAGGAAGGTCCATGTCATCAATCTTCCCTTGCTCTGGGAGCTTCTCTGTGTGGGAACCTCAGGTCCAAAGGACACGCTCTGCTCCTGGCACTGCTTTCTTGGTTGTATGAGGTTCCCATGTTTCTGTGCTCACTTCTCTCTTTTATATCTCAGAAGAGATTGCATTAAGACACTATCTAATCTTGTCAACCTCATCAGTATAACCTCATCACAGTGATAGAATTTACAACACATAAGGAGATCACATATAATCTCATCATAGTGATAGAATTTACAACACATAAGGAAATCACATCAGATTACACGATCATACAATACTGGGAATCATGACCTAGCCAAGTTGCTACACACTTTCTTTGGGGGACACAATTCAATCCATGACACCATATAAGGACTAAATAATAAAAAAAAAACTTAAGGGACAAATATAGTGATTGAAGCATTAAAATATAGATTATTCTCATTCTATTGCATTAAATATTTTAAGAAAATAATAATGTATGAAAATACACTTTATTGTGATATGATTTTTTAAAAAACTGAATATTTTTCTTTGTTATTGATATTTGAGCCTCAGTAAATAACCTCTTTAACAAAGAAAATAGAATATAGAATATTAAAACATAATTAATATAAGCAACATATGGAATTTAAATATTTTTAGTAGTAAGATATGAAGAATGGCAAATTTTCTAGAAAATACTGACTTTCTCTGAACTGAGTCCTTTCTTTTCTGAAGCTGTAAGAAAGAAATAACTAAGTAGATTCTAATTGGTCTCAATTGGAGGAGGAAAGGAGAGAAAAATATCACTCCAATAAAGCACAGTTCACATAATACAATCAAAATGTGTACTACTTTTGATCTATTAAAGATTATAACAGTGTAGGTGTTATGGATTGAAGTGTGTCTCACAAGCATATGTGCTGTAAATCCTAACCTCTATGCCTGTGGTTATAACCCCATTTGGCAATGGGTTATCTTTGCTATGTTAAACAGGATTAGTGTAGAGTGTGGCTTGAGTCAATCTCTTTTGAGATATAAATAGATTAAACAAGCAAGTGAAAGGCCAGAGATGGAGGAAAAGAGATGCCAAGCCACGTGAAGATTGCCCAGAAGCAGAAGGTCAGAAGAAACATGGACCTTCCTCCAGAGCCAACAGAGAGAGAAAGCCTTCCCCTAGAGCCAGCATCCTGAATTCAGACTTCTAGCATCCTAAACTGCGAAAATAAATTTCTGTTTGTTAAAGCCACCCACTTGTGGTATTTCTGTTACAGCAGGACTAGATAATTAAGACATGCAGTATACACATTTTGAAAGCAAAATCGAAGAAAATGTAAAGCATATCTAAATTGTAATTATAGGTTTAAAATAATTTAAAATTTGAAGGAAAAAAAAAGCATTGGTTGAAGGTCTATCAAAGCAAAATAATTTCCCAAAATAAAAACATAGGAAAGTCTGAAGCTTACAAAGCAAAGCATATTTCATTAAAAAATATTAAAATATGCTATGGTGAATACTCAGCACTATCCTCAAGAGTTGAGGCTGATTATGATTAGATATAATAGGTGGTGTTGTTAGTTGCTGTCAAGTCGGTTTCGACTTATAGCGACCCTCTGAACAACAGAATGAAACACTGCCGGGTCCTGCACCATCCTCATAATTGTTGCTGTGTTTGAGCCTGTTGTTGTAGCCACTCTGTCAACCCATCTTGCTGAGGGTCTTCCTCTTCTTCACTGACCCTCCACTTTACCAAGCATGATGTGCCTCTCCAGGGACTGGTCCCTCCTTATAACATGTCCAAAGTATGTGAGACGATGTCTCACCATCCTTGCTTCCAAGAGTCACTATGGCTGTACTTTTTCCATGACAGACTACATAACAGGTAGATGGAATTAAAATCTATTAAGAATGCACATGTTTCAAAGGAAGCTATTACTGGTCACAGCATTATAAATGCTGCAGTAAGTAAGAGCTTCCCTTTAGATATTTGTTTTATCCTTCAATTGAGATACATACAACATGGTGGTTACCAGCACATTTTCTCCAGGTAGACAAACTTTGGTTAAAGTCCTCGTTCTACTACCAAGTGGACATCCTTGGGCAAGTTATGTGGCCTCCCAAGTCTCAATTTTCTTATATTTTTAACAAGAATGGCACTATCCAGTAAGGTTACTATGAAGAGTAAATGAGATAATATACAAAACAAAAATCTTTGCACAGTGCCCACTAGCTGCATATTTATAGCTCAATAAATGCGTATATGCATGTTTTACTTATTTTAATAGCTAAAACATGCTATTAGAGGTTTTTATCCTCTCTCTATTTCTAAGAAAAGACTGAAATCGTCAGCCTGTCAAGAGAAACACAAGGAAACCTTCTTCCGGAAAGTGGTAGCCAATTATCTTCAATAAATAACATCATGTCACAGCAGCAAACTACATTTAAAGTGATATTCAAGGTACTAAAAACAACAAATTAATATTCCCATCTGTGAAGAGATCATGAAAGACTGAGACAAATATAACCTCTATATTAACTTGAGATAAATTATTTGCAGCCCCACCAAAAATATTATTTCTGCCTTTACTTGCCCTTGTTTGTTTTTTTTTTTTAATATTATGTCAAAATGAATTTTGGGGGATGGAATGCATGTGTTATTAAAGATAGCACTGTCCAGAAGATTTATCTTCCAAAAATTGCTTAAGAATGATTAGCAAAAATTGTACTGTGCAATTTGGTCTTCAAGCCAGCTAGACTAATTATTTAGTGATACAATTGTCCAAAGTTAATTGAAACTCTTCAGTTAGCCAGAGATAAAAATACTTGTATACCTTGAGTCTTGTTCACACACACACACACACACACACACACACGACACAAATAGGAATTATAATCCTTATCATAATCCTTGCTGTCATTTAGATACAGGCATTTATAAAGTTTTGGTGAATTTTCAACACACTAATAGAAGAACGTGCATACAAAGTATAAGAGGCTAACATTTAACATATTTATCATAGGGATGATATGATTATAATATTAAGATATAATAACATAAATACAAACCCTGAAGTTTATTTTTAAAATCAGTTACAAGGAAGCATAGTATAATGCAGCATACTATATTTTCTATTCATAAGTAATGAAGGGATGATTGAAAAGAAGGACTTAGGTCTTATTTCCAACTTTGGGACTAGTTTACTATGTAACATAGGCAATTCATGCCACTGTTTTAGGTTTTAGTTATTTTATCAATGTATGATGAGGGTGACTAATCAGGAACTTAAGTTTGGAAGCTTCTTTAATAAATTGGTGATAGTAACTTTATATCTGTCTTTTAGATTTTAATGAAGTGTGAAATATTTTGACAAAAATTTATTAAACCATGAATAATTTGTTTTAACATTTAGATCTTTCTAGCCTTAACTGTTTTATACCAAATGGAGAGTGTTATGAAAACTCTCAATGTGTCATAGATTAAAATCTATTTCATTCAGTTTTATTTTACAGGCAATATTGTAGATGGAGGAGGCAGGCATGTATATATATATGTATGTAATTATATATAATGTATTTGCTCCATTGTTTTATAGTGGCGTCTTGAACAGTCCATAATACACGACAATTAGATTAAGAGCTACTACTATGGAACAGCCACTCAAATAAGTGAAGGATGAAAAAGTAACTAAATTTTACTTTGTGTTCTGATGCAGTTTTGTTGCTGATTTTGTTTTTGTTGCTTTCTGACTTAGGAGACCTTGTGTGTTACAGAGTAGAACTGTTCCATAGGGTTTTCTTGGCTGTAATCTTTATGGAAGCAGATCAGCTCTAGGTGGGTTCAAATGGTAAATCCTTTGATGACCAGGTGCAAACCACTTGTACCACCCAGGGAGTTTCTTATTCTGATGTTGTTTTGAGGTTTAAATAAGCCTTTGGGTATTTTTTGTTTGTTTGTGTTTGTTTTAAAGAAAATAGATGTGAGAGAGTATAAGCAAAATGTTCATCATTCCTTAAAATGGGGAAAATCAAGTACACATGTTCTGGATAAATAAACCACAGATGATATGACCATAGCATCAGTAGGATGAGATTGCCTCAGCTGGCTACAGGAAAATGCATTAAGAGAAAGGTATCATTTCCAATCATTTATGGACAGCTTTGTAAAGAAATCTTGGACTCTCGAATCAATGTTCAAAATAAAATATTTAACTTTTATATAAATTACATCAATCTAGTTGATATTTGTCCAAATGCTGTAGGAGTTTGGTGTTTGAAGAAATTAAAGACTAGTCCATGTGAATAGTCAGGAAGGACTCCATGGAAATCGATTTTCGACTAAACTTAAACAATAAGTAGAATGTGAATACATGCAAGGTAGGGAGAATCAAAGCAAGATGAATAGTAAGAGCAAAGGCCAAGAAATGGAAATATTTGTGAAATGTGATGAAACTTATGTGAACAGCGTCAGGCATTAACAGAAAGAATTTAAGTAAAGAGTACATTAACAAATGATCAGATTATGGAAGACCTTGAAAGTAAGCCAAAGGAGTTGACCTATTTCCTGACAATAATGAAAAATTATACAATTTTTGGACAGGAGAGTGACACAATTAAAATAGTATTAGAGAAAGATTTATTTTCAACAAGGTACTGAAAAAATTGGAGGGGGGAGTGGGGGTAGTCAAATCATATAGGATGTTTTGACATCTAAATTGCACACTATTAAATTCATTTAAGAAAAATGAACGAAAGACAAGTATCTAAGAGCAGTTAAATATGGTACAAGAAGAGATTTTACAATTAGCTCTGTTGTCTAAGATAGTTGACTCTCACTTTATACTCAATGAAGTTAGCATGCAAAGAAAATCTAATTCAAAGGGTACAGTTCAGATACTACAATAAGACCATCTATATCTATTTCAAATTAATTAAATGGTGAATAATTAAGTTCTATCTGTTCTAGCAGAAACCTATTACACAAAAGCAGCTCAAAGTTTTTAATTTGCTATGAGTTGGAATCGACTTGATGGCAACAGGTTTGTTTTTTGTTTTTTTTTGAACTTGTACTACTAAACTTAAATCCACCACCCCCCCCCAAAAAAAAAACAAAAAACTGTTGCTGTGGAGTTGATTCCAACTCATAGCGACTAAATTTAAAAGAGAATTTTATGTTTTCTTTCTATTAAATATAAGCTTAAGACTCGGATTATGTAAAATGCCATTTCATTTCCTTTTTGTGTTTACTAATAGAAGTTGAGATATGTTAAATATACATTTAAATAATTTGAGAAAAAAGCGTGTTGAGAAGAAAAGTTCCAATGCTCTGTTTAATACCCAAAATATGTTGATTTCCTTTATTAAGTAATATACATATTTTTAAAGGTTAAAAGTTCATTTTGGAGGTAAAGATGATCTGCTAAAATATGAACTACCATGTTAATATCATTCATTTTTATTTATTATCTAAAGTACACACACCCACCCACTGCCCTGGAGACGATTTTGACTCATAGTAACCCTACAGGACGGGGTATAACTGCCCCACAGGTTTCCAAGGAGAAGCTGGTGAATTCAAACTGATGATCTTTTGATTAGCAGCAAAGTTCTTAACAAGAGGTACCCAATATTTTCTAACTTAATGTACTAACAAAAAAATAATAGAATAACCATGGTTTAAAGAAACAAAAAAGGGGTTCTTAGCTCATGATTTTTATTCACAAAGGGAAATCAAAACAAAGCAAAGCATTAGTCCAATGTCTTACAATAAGAATAAATAACTTCTATTGAGTCTCAGTAAGCATGGATGTGGATTCAGGAATTAGATGTTCTAAGACGATCAAAAATAACAGTTTATTTGGTCATTATTATAAATAAACAGACTTTTTTCCTTTAGCAAAGCAAATTTCTGAAATCACATCACATGTCATCCTAGACTTTATTTCTTTTAAAGTACTATTTGTTTAAAATGTTTTCTTAGTATTTGTAGTAAGTTAAGCCTGTAATTATACAGCAATCATTTTAAATCAGCTATAGGATACAGCTAACTAAACAGATCAACAAAAAGAGCACAAGGGAGTAGACAGAAACTGACCTCATTCACAGTGGCATAGTAGCTCTCATGCTTGAACGTGGGTGAGTTGTCATTCCTGTCTCTCACCACGATTCGCACTTCATGGTAGATAACAGTGCCGACTTTTTTGTTGATGCACTGGACTTGTACCACGAGAGAGTGGATGTTCATTGGTGGCTGCAATGTAGAAATTGCATCTTCTTTAAAAACAGTTGAAACTGAACCTTCTCATCGCTGTCAAAGCATTAATTATTCATTCAATAAACATTTCTATACTTGTTTATTTATAAATTGTTGAAAATTTGATCCTTTTTTGCACAATTTAATGATAAGAGACAACAGAATTATTTCATTGTTCAATTCCATATCTCAATGCATAGGGCCTCAGGTATCACTGTGCTCATGGTTACAGGATCGATAATGAATACACTAACAAACTACGAGTAGAAATTGACTCTACAGCACCTAACCACAACAACAATAACAAAACCAAGCTGAGATTTGATAGGATGAAACAAACTTTGTCTCTTCGAAGGCTAAAGAAGCAATAGTATGAACCGCTAATTTATAAAAAACATTGTGTTAACGATAAAAACCCGGTGTAAGACAGACTGTATAATTCTGTGTTTATATTTTTACTAAAATGTGATATGTCCATAACTGAAAAAAAATTTCTTTACCGTTTTGGTGTGTACTCCTATGTAGCTATGTTATACATATGTTTTAACAGTATTCTATTATAAATCTAGAGGATAATTGATCTAAGTAATAATTTATAATGGGATATTTTAAGTTTAGGGTTATTCATCTTATTTTCTCTCCCTTCACTAGACTGGAAGCCCCATAAAATCTGGGTGTTATTTTGGTCACAATTATGTCTTCCACCCAGTAACTAGCACTGTGTTTAGAACAGGTACGTGAATACTAACTGGAGACATAATGCTTGGTTTCCAGTCCTAGTCCCACAACCTACTAACTGTATGAGCAAGAGAAAGTTACAAAATTTCTTTTTGGTTTCTTCATCCCTAAAATTGGGGATAATAATTTTACTAATGTGGTAGAATTGCTGTATTACATGGGATAATCTGGTGCCTGGCATATGTGAAGCACATCATGGATATAAATGATTTTTATTATAAAAGGTTAATTTTTTTAAAAGGTGAAAAACATGGAATCTATAAAATATGGACCAACAGACTTACGTTATAAGTTAAATTATTAAATATTTGGTTTAAATCAATCAAAATATAGCAATAATCACTGAGAGCAAAAGGCGGTTCAGTAAAATTTCCACATGCCACTTTTGTAAGTGAGAATGCTGTAGACTCTAGAACTAAATTGAAGCAAAACATTCTTTAGTCTCAAGATATTTGTATGATTAATAAACACAAAGGTACTTGAATTGATTTATACCTGGCTGAATAATAGCACCTAGAAAGAATAAATTGAAGCATCATTAACATATACTAAAGTGCCACATGGCTTTATGTTCCAATAGTTATCCAATTTTGCTTTTAATTACTGACATGAATGAAGGCATTAAAGTCATGTGTTTGAAATCGTGAATGTCACAAAGTTCAGAAAGGCATATAATGCATTTTATGATAAAAGACAAGGTTCAAAAAAATCTTAATGTCTGAATAATAAGTTACGAATAGAGTGATGTATTTTTGCATTAATAAAGTTTAATCCCTCCGTTTATAGTACAAAAAAAACCTAAATCACTTAAATGTAATACAGAGCTACAAATATTAATATGAAAATAAAATCATGAAAGTGTTATGGTGAAAAGCTGACTGTACATGTCAACACTGTAGTCAGTCTGCTGGAACACTAAGACAAGCTTTATACTCATTAATAAAAGGATCAGATGCAGAAATAGGTTAAAATAGGGACCATTTTAAGGGTGATAGGATGGAAAATATGAACACCTTGAGAAAGTATCATAAAATTTGAGGATGTTTAAGTTAAAGAAGACAAGATGTGCCAGACATCTCAATAGTTCTTATGAAGAGATGTTATCAGTTGATTCCTTGAAGTTCCGGAAAGCAGAAATAATGACAAGAAAAAACAAATGTAATGAAAAATCACAAAGCACGTATTTTCAATATAAGCAAGGTTTTCTGTTAATCCAAGATGTCACAGAACAGAATGAGCTATTTTATGAGTTCCATCCCGAAAATAGACAAGCTTGTGGCTAAATGATTATTTAAAAAGACCCTTTAGAGGTTTTCTGGAGAGAGTTTGAATTAGATGACTTCGATATTTACCACTTCTAAGGTGTTTGCTTTATTAGACTTTTTAGAAAAGTCCTGCATATTTCAATGGCAAAGTAAAACAGAATAAATATATGCACTATTAGCCCTTGGCACACCTTTAGGGAGATAATCAGGTATATTATGTTCTTCTAATCTTATTTATCTTCTTAATATTGCAGATGGAACCTATAAAACCATTCCACCTCAACTTCTAATTGTACCTTGGCATTGGGACAGACAGGTCACAACTGTTGCAAATAGTGGATAAAATGCAATATGCACTAAGCCCCCACTTAGTCTTCTAAGTACCCATAAATTAGATACAATCAGGTCATGTGGAACATTTGTCACCTGCAACTTCAGCTCCCTGTGTAACTAAAAGTAGCATGGATAGAACCTAGCTGGCAATAAATTACAACTATAATGGATCACACTAAACGCAAGAATTCCCCGTGGCTAATATATAACACATTGTAATCTTGTATTGGCATAGATTCTATTCTGCTGTTTAAGAAGGCCATAAATATATCAAATGCAGTTCCACTAAGTTGATTAGCGAGAGTTTAGGGACTCTAAACTCCTTAGGAATCTGTTAGGGAAATTTTGGGTTATTTTTCATAACTAGTGCAAAAATAAGTCACGGTAACCTTACCTTCTCTAATTCTCTTTAATTCTTTCACTCATGAAACAAAGAAGAAAGAAAGCTGCATTTAAACTGTGTGGGGAAAGTCAATTAAACAATTAACATTCATATATACCTAGGCATGCAAACTATTCAGTATTCTCTTGATTTAAAAAAAAAAGCAATGCTTAGCATAATACTCTGAATGTGTGTCTATATACTTGTATATTACCGTGTATGTGTGTGTATAGATTTTTATATGTATAAGTACAGTTCAGGAATGATATACACCAGCAGTTAATTAAAGTTACTTTTGAAAGTGGGGCTGGGAGTGGGAAGTAAGGGAAGAACATTTTTCAATAAACACTGAGGTAACTAAAAAAGTATTGCTACTAGATTTCCAGTTCATACATGCATGAGTTTATTCCAAACAAAATCTGTTTAAACATGTCTCTGCAATCAGTGATGGCTGTAGATAAGTTCTCTCAGTAATATACTTGTCTTAGTTCTTCAGGGTCCCTTCAAAAAAAACAGGATACTTTTTGTGCCATGGAAATAAACAATTTTGAGGTCAGGGCTAAGATTACATTTTTAACAAAACTCAAGTGGACATCTTCCCAAATCCTTGAAGCTTTGCAACAAGGTTATGGGAATGCTGCTGTACATAAAACAACAATCTTTAGATGGATCAAGCATTTTAAGGAAGGTCAGGAAGACCTCAAGGATGAGCCAGGAGAGGGAAGACCGCTCAGAAGGTTATGGTGACTCTTTTTATAAAATTTCAAAACGGGGTAATCTTTTTTTTAATTGCTGTGCTTTAAGTGAAAGTTTACAATTCAAGTTAGTCTCTCATACAAAAATTTATACATACATTGTTATGTGACCCTAGTTGCTCTCCCTATACTGTGACAACACACTCCTCCATTCCACCCCTAATTTTCTGTGTCCACTCAACCAGCTCCTGACCCTCTCTGCCTTCTCAGCTCACTTCCGGACAGGAGCTGCCCATTTAGTCTCATGTATCTACTTGAGCTATCATTTTATGTCCCACAGTCCAGTCTAATCTTTGAAGAGCTGGCCTCAGGAATAGTTTTAATTTTGGGTTAACAGAAGAGTCTGGGGGCCATGTCTTCTGGGTCCAAAGGGGTAATCTTGATAGATTTTCTCGAAGTTCACAGGATGATCATGGGGGCTTATTATGAAGAAATTTTAAGAAAATTGAAAAGTCCATTGGTGAAAAAAAGGCCAGGAAAGCCGCACTGAGAAATTTTTTTTTCCATCACAACAATGCACCATAGCAAGGGCTGTCCTGAGAATTTCATCAGGAAATCTTACCCCATCTGCCCTACAGCCCTGATCTTGCCCCTTCAGACTTCTTTTTGTTCCCAAAACTCAAAGAAAATACAAAAGGAACACAATTTGAGTCTCTCGAGGATGCCAAAACTGCCTTTTTGATGTGATGTAAATCGTAAATCAAAGAGAGCAGAAGAGATGGAAACACCACCTTCAGAAGTGTATAGACATAGATAGAGGATATGTCGAGAAACAATAGTTTCACATTTTGCAATTTTTGTTTAATAAATGTTTCTATGATTTTGTAGCAATATTTTTTGAGTTACCTTCGTTTGTATGAATTTTATAATTTAAAGAAAGATAAAATTTAAAAAAATAGAAAGTTTTGTTATGAGTTTTGCAGGCAGTCACTTAGGATTCAAAATGCAAATTAAACTTTTATAAGGAGATTACTGATGGAAACAGTGTAGCTTATAGCACATATTTTCAACCTAAGGAGAATTGGGTTTTTCTAAAAACCATATCACTTGAAGAGCTTAATGATTTGGGGAGAAAATAAATTTTTAACAAACTTGTATAGGGATGTACTTTATCTTTCATAAAGTGTAAGCAAAGTTTATCCAATCCTCATAGGCATGAATGTTTCTTGTCCTAATTTTTCCTCCTCTGCATCTACCACCTTTAAAAATTGAAAAATGTTCATTGTTTAACAAATAAACTGGGAGACAATGACAGGAAATAGTATGTGTTCTATAAAACAATTTAAAACAAAGAAACAAAGGAAATGACCAGTCAGAGTGATGACTGTCCTTCACATATTAAGCTTTACATAATGAATGATGTTTGCAGAAAAACTTGCCTGAAGAAGAAGCACATATCTGAAAATACAATTAGGTATATACGATATTTAGACTAATTAGTAGATATTTCAAAATGATTTATTAAGGAAATCGCAGCCCAATGATCATAATACAGAGCTTGGAATCATTAGTAGGGTCAAACCCTGATCATTGCCTCTGCTTTGCTACTCAGGGCATTTACATTTTTATTACAATTTTTTAGTCTCAAGCTTGCAGATTTTCAGAGCTGGGATCCACTTTTTAAAATAGTCCAATGTGTTCTATGTCACTTTGGATTAATAAAAATCTCTGCTTATATTGAAACCATATTGGTATAACATATCTGGAGGACAGTTTAGTAAAATTCATATAATTCATTGATCTAATAATTTAATGAAGATAAATGAGTTTATCTTCACAAAATAATAAGACATGTGTACAAAGATGTATTTACAACATTTTTCATGTAGCATTTTTGTAATCATCAAGAACTGCAAATAAACTATGTCCAAAATAGGTGATTATTTTAAAAAATATTCCTGTTTTTTATTTTTATCCAATAAAAGATTATGTGGCCATTAAAAATGATTATATTCACTCATTCATAGAGAAATATTTGTATTACAAATTATGTATTAAAAAGCAGGCTGGAAGCATAATGTATAATATATGATAATGTATAATCCAATAATGTATGATCCAATTTTAATTAAAAACTTGTATAAATATATATGTAACTACATACATATATGCATGAAATAATATATGGCAGGATAAATATTAAAAGTCATTTTCTCCAGATAGCAAAATTAATTTATGTGTACTGTTACTTTCTCCTATGTTTACTATAAACTTATATTATCTTATAATTAAATAAAACTATAATTTCCAGTTTTGATTAGATTTGGATTTAAAGAACAATTTACCACATGACTTGTCTAGCAGCAATGGTTTATGCTTTACACAAAACAGATATGCACTGGGTTAAGAATTTCCAGCACAAAAGCATTTATACTGTGATGAACAAAGCCCTAAAAGCACTGTGGCTGCATAAAAATTGAGTCATAAGAAATTTTGAAATTCAAAGCTTATGTAAGACATAGTGAACTACAGTAAAATAAGTTTAATTGAGACCTTTTTTCTATGATGGAAAATGTGACAGGTATCTAATATCTAAAGAAAACTCATTCAGATTAGAGTAAATTACTCCAGTGGGATTGTCTCTTAAAGCATATATGTGGTAAATAAACATTCTTTTTCTTATTTGTATAACCAGGGCTCCACTTGCATTTAGAATTTCTAATTTTGAAATGCAAGATTCTTTAGCTACTTGAGATTGAGAAAAATTGAAAGATTATGTACCCAAGGCAAGACCTGTAGCCTGAGGTCCATGTAACCTGGTGTCCACGTAACATTGGCAGTCAGGAAAAAAGACAAAGGCATAACTTCTTTCTGTTTATCTCTGACTCCTTAATTATGACCACAAATTCCATTTGTAAACAAAGCAAAACAAAAAAAGCTAAAAATGCCTCTACTTCCATAAGGCTCAAGGCCTGTATCTATTTTAATTCACATTTTGTAACCCTCACTACCAGGTGACACTACTTGTACAAGATGGTAATATTGGATCTTTAACATGACATTCCTTAACTATAGAGGCTTAAATTCACATATCACTAAGGCTTAGAGGATGTTTTATTTAATATCTTGTCATATTTCAACAAATGAGTTTGCCAAATTTCCAAACAACAAATACATTGCAAGTGAGCTTTACTTTTTTTTTTCTTTCAGAGATTTTTCCCCTGCAATATCCATTTAACATTTAAAAACTGTAGATGTCCTAGTCTGCAGCTTCTTTAATTTCCATTAGGTTGGTGCCATCTGACAAATTCTTGCATACAAACTATCTGTAAGTTTAACGTGACTATAGCATCCCTAATAAGAAAGAACATTTTGCATAGAAAGCAAATCAGTTTTGATTACTGCAGTAATTATTTCAAGAATCAACCTGGATGCTTCTTAAAATGATACTTGTGCATAGTTTTGCAATTATTAGTTTAGGGTCAAATCAATTTTAAAGGTGCTCCTATCACACTATTGGAGCCCTGGTGGTGCAGTGGTTAAGAGCTATGGCTACCAACCAAAAGGCTGACAGTTCAAAACCACTGGCATGTCCTTGGAAACCCTATGGGGCAGTTCTACTCTGAGTCAGAACTGACTCGACAGCAACTTTTTTTTTTTTTTAATCACACTATCGCACTTCAGCAAATGTAAAAAAATACTGCCCTTACCATAAATAAAAAAATAGTACTAATAAAACAGATACTGTTTTTGAAAAGTGAAGCTGATGTTTGACAAGTAATTAAAATTAAGACAATTTATAGGCTGGGAGATGAAACACAGTTTATTGATAATGATAGGTATCCTTTCTCTCTACTCATAGCTATGACCTAGAAGTTGTGCTTTCAATATTAAAATAAAGAAAAAAAAAAGGTTACAAAATGAAAGTAATTTACTAGTAAACCAGTAAATAATTATAAGTCAGCTTTTAGGTGATTTTAACAGAAAAGAAACAAAGAAAAAAGTATAATATATCAGTGGTCTAAAATAGATGACTACTTTACAGTTTTCCTAACATATTATAAAACTTCTGTGATCTGGATAATCCTAATGAAGGCCCAGTAAAAGATGCCATGTGAATAATGCAGGTGGGTGGATGCTTGTACCTAGACAGGTTATACCATTATTTTCATAAAAGCCAAGCCTTCTCTTCTAAAATATCTTCAGCCCATTTTACACCATTCAGACACCCAGACGAAGGTGCAAATTGTGGTACATGAAGAATGTTGTCCCAATGAAAAGAAGTAGTGAGGAGTCATTGGTGGGATGGGAGAAGCATCAATAGTAGTTTATTTCTGTGAGGAAGAGCCTATTCTGAGCTCAACCCTACCGTATCTATTCTCCATTGCTACTCACATTTAACATCTATCACCACTGCTCAGCTGAATTACGGGCCTCCCCAAGTAATCCAAGACCACATCCTGGTGAGGCAGTTCTATGTACTGTCCTCCTCACTACACAGTTCTTAAAGACTGGAATATAGAAATGAAACTGTTTAAGATATCATCTACTCCACACTCTATTTTAAAGAGAACATTAATGCTCAGTGATGAAGTGATGAACCAGTGTTTACTGTTTGTAAGAGTAGCCACCTGTTACTTCACCCACAAACTTTTTGTCCTGAACTCAACACCTAAGTAGCACTCTCACACTTTGCCACTGTTGGAAAGAAATGGATTATGGCTATGATTATGCTTTTTTCAACGGTCACTACCCTTTTTTTCTAAGTACTGTATTTTCTCCTTGTTGGGAAATCTAACAGCTTCCAGGATTCTAGAAGGGCTATATAATGTTTCTCTCAGCCACAGATGTTCTTTTCCTTTCTCATTCTTTTTTCTAAGGAGTTAACAAAAAGTTGTTTTTACCCTTTTGTTGATGTAGCCAGAAATAAACTTAAATTATATCAAGACAATTTTACGCCCCATCAACAAACCATGCAGATAATTAAATTATAATAAAGTTGTAACAAAGAGGCAAGGAAAAAAGAAAGAAAAATCACTAACATCTCTATCCAGAACTCTGCCTGTGCTGTTCAGGAAAAGCATTTGCTTAACAGGATCCAACAACACCCAGTAATCCACGTTGTCCTTTAAAGAGAGTTCTATAGTGGGATTTGGTCCTCCGGCTGTCCCTTTGATCATCATATTGTCCACTATAATCGTACCTGCAAACCAAAGACAGTTATTTGAAAACATTCTACTCGTATGCATTTTTTTCTCAAAGGTCATGTGCTCAAATACCAAGTTTCTAATAAATTTGTTTTAAAGCAGAAAATATTCCATTTTACATCTAGTGTGAGATAGAAAATGTTCTTTGTCAAAAAGCCAACAATACTTTCATTGTACTATTTAGAAATTATATTTTTGGGAAAAGAAGGTGGGAGGCAGAAATTTAAACCCTTGGTGAGTTTCATCGTCTATTTCTTGTTTTCCTTTAACGACATGAATCTGTTCCCCTCCCCGTCCATCACTTCTCACAGGACTTATCATTGAATTTTATCATGAACAAAAGGAAATGTCTGCAATAACAGAGCCTGGTACTTAAATTCATTCAGTAAGACTTCTGATATGAAAAGAGATATCCTGGAAATAGAGAGGAAGAAAAAGGAAGAGATAAAGAAGTAGCAGAGTATCCCATGGTGAAAGCTGCTTTTCTTTTTTCTCTTTTATCTTAAAGCAGATCCATAAAACATAAATCTTAATGTGAAAGAAAAAACTAGTGTGCAGACACACAATAGAAGCCATTCTTTAAGACATGTCTCGAGTACTTGACTAGAACAACACACATCCCAATGTAACATTTTGATGCCTCTTCTTGTATTATTTTTCCAGCAAGCTGAATTGCAGGCATTTGTTGAAAAAGAGTTGCAAAGAGAGTATGTCTCTAATCTTTCCTACCATGTTAAAGATCCTATGCATATTACAAGTTGATGCAAACAACACCGATGCTACTCAAATCGCCTTTCCCCCCCACCATAACAATGATCCCTTTGTCAAACAATAATGCAGTATACTTACTGGAATAATTTTCAACTGATCTATTTTATTAAACTTATGACATACAGAAGAGATGTGGCCGTGCCAATAAAAATGTGCCCTACTGAAAACACTAGAATAAATGGCAACTATCTAGGGAACTCATTGCCTCAGTTTACAATACAGGAATACACACATAACCCATAAGTGGAAATCTGGTTTGAAAAACATGATGCAAAATTTATCAGCTGTATTTTCTTAAGGCATAAAATTAGCCTAAAAGTTATACCATTGCATAACGAGTAAGGGGAGGGCTTTTATGGAAGATTTTTTTAAATCAAATAAATAATAATAATAATGGTCTATAAGATTTTCTTATCATATTGTTATTGATGAGTTATATCTGCGTAAGAAATGTTGAAAAGAACCATGTTTTTGTAATAACAAACTTAAATGTACAAACACACACACACACACACACACACACTTATGTAACTGGTGGGATTTTTCTTCTATTTTTTCATATACTAAACCAAAAAAAACCAAACCTGTTGCCCTTGAGTCCATTCAACTCATAGTGACTCTATAGGACAAAGTAGAACTGCCCCATAGGGTTTCCATGGAGCGGCTGGTGGATTTGAACTGCTGAGCTTTTGTTAGCAGCCGTAGCTCTTAACCACTGTGCCACCAGGGCTCCTTTTCATACGGTAAAACCTATTGCCATCACGTTGATTCCGACTCATAGCAACCCTATACGACAGAGTAGAACTGCCCTACAGAGTTTCCAAGGAGCGCCTGGTGGATTCGAACTGCCGACCTTTTGCTTAGCAGCAGTAGCTCTTAACTACTATGCCACCAGGGTTTCCTTTCATACACTAGCAACATATAAATGTTTATATCAAGGGAAACTGATGCTTCTATCTTTTGACTGAAATGGTAAACAGATAACTTAGAACACACCTGTAAGTTAACAACATTTTCTGAACCACCCTAAGAATATTTTCAAGGACCGAGTATGTACTTCTTTGCAAATACTTCACACATTTAACCTTTGGAAAATTGTTTGGTCTGTATTTCAAGATGTAATTAAGAAGTTAAACATAATTCTATTTTCTGATGAGAAAAAATTAAGAAACAGACAATAGGTAGGTCAACTAACATTAGCATGTATTCCTTGACTCAGTAGTGCATCACAGCAGCAACAGCAAATATCCTTACAATGTTCATACACACCAAGCAGGCACATTGAGGGAAGGAGGCATTTGACTCTCGTTTACAATGCAACTCAATTATAACAATGCAACTCAGTTATAACCTGAGCAAGTCGTAATAGTTATATTAACCACTAAGTCATGAAATAAAAACATTGTATCTGGAATTATCTTTCATTTAATGGTTGATTTTATTTTTTTTTAATTTCATGGAGAGGACTAAATATTTTCTTGCTCTCAGATTGTTGTGTTCTTCAATGGTTGAAACACAGCAATAAGTGTTCCTAGTGCTAGTGTGCCGAAGAAAAAAAAAAGAGCTTAGCTATTATTGTTTCATCAGAATACTCCATTTACATTGCTAAAATCTCTCCAGAGTATGATATGCTGTATTACTTTAGATCAAAAGTTTGGAGGACAGAGGGACGAGAGCACAACTAAGGCTGACATGATGCAAGGAGCAATAAAAAAAAAAAATAACCTAGGTTTTCACTCCGGCATGCCTGGATGATGTCCCCCACCTGTTCGCTCTAAATCTAGCTGAAGAGTGGATACCCAAGCTGAGATCAGCACTGAGCTAGGAGCTGTTCTGCTACTTCACCACAGCAATGGGGACTACATCTTCTATAGCTCCTAAGATTTCTGGACGTGGGCACCTGGTGTTCTGCAAGCAGTTCACCAGCAGCATACCCTGGTCATATGTGGAGAACGTGGTTCCATGCCTCTTCTCTTGCTTTGAAAACTGTTCCTCCCTCTAGTAAAAACCTTTTGCTTAACCCGTTTCATTCTTGACTTCACTTTAAATATAAAAACAGACAGGCTTAAAATAAAAAGGACAAAATAAAATGCACTATTAAACATTAATGAGAAAGCTGAATAGCTCTATCGATATCAGAGAAAGTAGACAAGAACAAGAAACATTATTAGGAGTAAAGAGATATATTTCATGATGATAAAAGAGTCAATTCTTCAACAGGTGTTGACCCTGAAGGCACTTGTCTTACAGAATCTGTGGTACCCAAAGATGGGATTCTCTGTATATGAAAATTTCCTTCCATCGTAATAAAGAATGGTGGCAATCAGAAAAAAGTAAACAGTTTGATACTGTTATAGAAGAGAACAGGTCCTGGACTTGCCAAATCTAGAATCCAATCCTGGATCCACCATTTACCATCTATGTGAAAAATGAATAGATGACTTAACCTCACTGACCTTCAATTTTCCTCTTCTATAAAATCAATGCCACAATAAAACAGGCATTTCTGCTATAACACTTTATGTTTGCTCCTGAATTTAACAACAACAAAAAACACTCATGTTCTTGTACATAAAAAACAATACATATGCCCTGAAACAGAGGTTAAGCACTCAGCTGCTAACTGAAAAGTCGGCAGTTTGAATCCACTGGCCACTCTGCAGGAGAAAGATGTGGCAGTCTGCTTTGGTTAAGATTTCAGTCTTGGAAACCATATGCGGCAGCCCTACTCTGTTCTATAGGGTCACTATAAGTCAGAATCCACTGGACGGCCATGGGTTTTATAAATAAATAAACATATATATATATCTATTACATATAATAAAGAATACTTGGACATTTAATGTGTTTCTCTGAAAAAGGTAGTTGCTTGTTTAAATAGGGAGTTATAACACAAATAGATCACTCTTTAAAAATACTGTGGAGGTGGTAGTTTGGGGGGATCACTTCCACTGGAAAAGCACTTCCATTGCCTTTCTAATTAACCTAATACAATGAAGCTGAGAGAGTAAATTCTGCAGGGATAGGCAGAGTAATTGACTATTTGGGTTTAGTCCAAACATTAAAAAAAAAAACAAAACAAAAAACACTCTATGCTTATAACCTACCACTTGTTGCTATAGTTAATAATTCAAAGTTGTGTAACCAATATGTATTGCATAAAAACTCTCCAATATTTTTTTCTCCAGTTTAAGCCAACTAGAAGTATGTTTAGCTACATCATATAGTGAGAAGCACCCATGGCTTTCCCCTTCTTTTCTCTCCCAACTATAAAAATAAAAACAGAGCTTCTAAATATATATTATTTTATTAAAATAAACTCTGAAAAAGTCAAAATGGAGCTAACACATAATTTTTCAGTTGAACAGTTAGCATGGCTATAGTTGTTTGTTATAGATTGAATTATGTCCCCCAAAAATAAGTGTCACAAATCCTAATCTCTGTGTCTGTGGTTATTATACCATTTGGGGATGGGTTATCTTTGCTATGTTAAGGAGACAAGATTATTGTAGGATGTGTCATGCGTCAATTTCTTTTGAGAAATAAAAGAGATTAAACAAGTAAGTGAAAGAGGAGAGATGGGGGAAATGAAATGCCAATCTACATGAAGATGCCTCGAGAGCTGAGAGAGAAAGCCTTCCTCTAGAGACAGCACCCTGAATTCGGAGCCTCTGAAACTGTGAAAATAAATTTCTGTTTGTTAAAGCCATCCACTTGTGGTATTTCTGTTATAGCAGCACTAGATAACTAGGATACTGTTATTGAGTGAAATTTTGATTACAAGTTTATTGCACTAAAGTAAGCCACTTTGTATGTTCAAATCCCCCTTCTTTGTTTTCTCACTTCTTGGCTTTCAATTTTATAAACTGTGCATTTCAGCTACACATAATGTACATATTGGATCTAGGCAACTACATGTCAAACTCTTATAGAGCAAAAAACATGTTATGTATGTGTTTTTTTGCCCACAGTGTCTAACTACTTGATAAAGAGAATATTGGTTGGCCTGTGTTTGAATGTTGGGGATATATTAATTGTATGTTACGCTTGCTAAAGATAAAAAATGATACCCTCTAAGTCAACAATAGTCAACAAAACTTACAAGTGTTAAAAACATATTGCTTCGCAAAACTATTGTTGGTCCTTACAATTTGTACTTTGTTTATCTAAAGGGAACAGACCATTGCAAAACAGGAGGAAAAGCGAGTAATAAAAGTGGACTTTGCTAAAGTGTAAAAACCAAAACTAAATCAAACCGTTTGCTGTCGAGTTGATTCTGACTCACAGCAACCCTACAGGACAGAGTAGAACTGCCCTACATGGTTTCTCAGGAGCTGCTGGTGGATTCATACTGCTGATCCTTTGTTTGCCAGCTGAGTTCTTAACCACTGTGCCACCAGAGCTTTATATATATGTATATATACGTGTATATATATACATATATATGTATATATATATGTATGTATATATACACGTATATATACATGTGTATATATATATATATATATATATACACATACATAAAGAAAATTAAGCTACTGCTCTTGTATCTCCCCACAACCCTATCCCAAGAGTCGAACTGACATGGCTAGGGTTTGAAGCTAGTAAAAGCACATCTAAGACAAAATCCCAGGCCTACAACTTCAGAGTTTAGAACCCTTTTGCCTATATCTTGCTACAACCTGGGAAATATACAAACATTATTTAATAAGAAGAGAAGAAAACCAAATTCATGGGAAACTTATACAAAAAGCCAGTAGATGTATAAATTCATTATTTGCCAGTCTAGCTTCTATAATTTTCTGGAAAAATAAAAGCTTTAAAGGGTGGGTAAATTAGTTCAATGTAATAATCAATGACCTGGCCCTATAACCAATTCTCCCAAATCATTACATACATCTATATTATAGCTTGCCACTCCTAGAAAACAAAAATCCTAGCAACCGGACCAATAAGAAACATCATGATAAATGGAGAAAAGATTAAAGTTGTCAGGATTTCATTTTACTTGGATCCACAATCAACACCCATGGAAGCAGCAGTCAAGAAATCAAAGGATGTATTGCATTGGGCAAATCTGCTGCAAAGGACCTCTTTCAAGTATTAAAAAGCAAAGATGTCACCTTGAAGACTAAGGTTCGCCTGACACAAGCCATGGTGTTTTCAATAGACTCATACACATGTGAAAGCTGGATGATGAATAATAAAGACCGAAGAAGAATTGATGCCTTGGAATTGTGATGTTGGCGAAGAATATTGCATATACCATGGATTGCCCAAAGAACAAACAAATCTGTCTTGGAGGAAGTACAACCAGAATGCTCCTTAGAAGCAAGAATGGCAAGTCTCAGATACTTTGGACATGTAATCAGGATGGATCAGTCCCTGGAGAGGACATCATGCTTGGTAAAGGAGGAGGTCAGAGAAAAAGGGTAAGACCCTCAGTGAAATAGATTGACACAGTGGCTGCAACAATAGGCTCAAGCATAACAACGATTGTGAGGATGGCTCAGGACTGGGCACTGTTTTGTTGCATTGTACATAGGGTGGCTATGAGTTGGAACCAACAACAACAACAACTCAAAGAGAGATAATAAATAGAATTGACATTAAGTAAACCAAACCAAACGCATTGCTGTTGAGTCGATTTTGACTCATAGCACCTGTGCAGGACAGAGTAGAATTGCCCCATAGGGTTTCCAAGGAGTGACTGGTAGATTCGAACTGCTGACATTCTGGCTAGCAGCCAGTCTCTTAACCGCTGTATCACCAGGGCTCCTGGCATTAAGTATAACCCAATAAAACTGCAGTTCGGACTGGAAAGTTCATGTTAAAAAGTGAACACACTGACCTAGAGTCCTTTAGGACAAGGATGGTACCTCTTATCCTCTAAGGCAGAAGAATGCCGAATACAAAAGCTGGATTCAGAATAGAGAAGATGCAAAGGCTCTGTGGTAAATAGACTCTTAAGGGTCTACGCAACCCACCCCTCCTCACCCCTACCCCATGATCCTTGCCTCCTGGTGTTTATGGCTCGTGTGATCCCTTTCTCTTGATTGTGGGTGAGGCTTGTGACTTGCTTCTAACCAAAAGAATATGGCAAAGGTGATGGGATGTCAATGATTACATGCATGAGATCATGTGTTTACATTATGTGAGATTCTAGTGACTGTCTTGAGTTTCCCTCTCTCTTCCCTTCCCTTGCTAGCTTTGACAAAGGTTCACATGGCAAGGAACTTTATGAGGCCTCTAGGAGCTGAGGGTTGCCTCCAGTTAATAGCCAGAAAGACACTGAAGACTTCAGTCCCACCATCACAACGAACAGATTTTTGCCAACACCCTGAGTAAGCTTAAAAACAGATTCCTCCCTAGTCAAGTCTCATATGAGATTGTAGCCCCTACCAATACTTTGACTGCAGCCTTGCGAGACTCTAAACAGAAGACCCAGTTATGCTGTGCCTGTACTCCTGACCCACAGAAACTGTGAACTAATACATGTGTGTTGCTGCTAAATTTTTGTTAATATTGTTATGCAGCAATAGATAAATAATACAGAGTCTAAAGCCAAAAGATCTATATTCAAAATCCTGACCACATACTAACTAACTCTGTTATCTTATGCAAGTTACACAGATTCTTGTACTTAGAAATATGGATTATTATGAAGAATAAATGAGATTCTGTATATAATAAACCCCAAAACCAAACCCGTTGCTGTCAAGTCGATTCTGACTCATAGCAAGCTTATAGGATACGGCAGAATTGCCTCATAGGGTTTCCAAGGCTGTAAATCTTTATGGAACCAGACTGCCACATCTTTCTATCACAGAGTCAGTGACGGGTTCGAAAAGCCAACATTTCAGGTAGCAGCCAAACGCTTAAACGACTGCACTACCAGGGCTCTCATTTTGGATTAGGCCTTGTATTTCTATTTGGGCTGGGAGCTAACTTTTCTTAGCCTAGAAGCAATGAGAGATGGTAGACGTAGGTACTGAGATGAATTCTCATTAGCGCCTGAGGAAACAATCCGGGTGCAGTCCTTGTAGGGCTATTAAAAAGAGGAGGGCTGATTTCCTGAGAATTAGAGGAAGAAGGTCTGCCTTGACTGGGCATTGAGATTTATAAATATAGAGATTTATCATTCTCAGTCTCATTCATTTTCCCATCTCATTGACTAATGGTCTCTTTTTTTCCCATTCCACATCATTTTTTTGGTTTAAGAGACCTGGAAGAGTTGAGAATTCAAGTGGCTTTGTATCTCTGCAACTGTTACATTATACCCTTAACTAGTTCTCTGTAACACATGACCTGCATCTAAAAAGATGTGGGACTCCTTCAAAGCTGCCACAGAGAACTTCTCACTTTCCAAGTGTATTCTTATTGTATTTCATAGCTCTTAATTGAATTCTTTCCCTATGTATATTTTCAAGGGTTGTTCGAAAAAACCAGATGTAATCCTACTTATTACTGTTGCCATAGTGACTAAATGCTTCAGCCACTTGATCTCCCAATACCCTACACCTCCATTTCATCCGAAGCTACCACAGGTACTAATTTGAGAAACTGTGATTCCACTGCTTGCAGTGGATTAGCCATATTCCATTTTCATCCCCCCCATCCCCATAAAATTAAATTATCCTTGACTCCCCAAATAGATAAGCAATATAATCCCAGAAGCTCATTTTGAGTTTTTGACTCTTGAGGCCACTTCATTTACCAATACTATATTACTTGGTAAGGAGCCCTGGTGGCGCAGTGGTTACGTGCTCGGCTGCTAACCGAAAGGTCAGCAGTTCAAACCTACCAGCCGCTCCGTGGGACAAAGAAGTGGCAGTCTGCTTCCGTAAAGATTACAGCCAGAAACGCTGTGGCCAGTTCTACTCTGTCCTATAAGGTCGCAATAAGTTGGAGTTGACTACATGACAATGGGTTTGGTTTGGATATTAATTGGTGTACCAAGCAGGAAGATGCTGGCGCCCATAAATTAGGCTAATTTGATGAAGGTTTAATAAAGCAACAATTAACAAAGGTTTGGGCAGGGAGCAGGAAGATTCCAAGGGATAATGTTGTATACTAAAAAACAAAACAAAAGAAGCAGCAGCAAAAAAACAAGGAGGGAGAAAACAAAACAAAACAAAAAACCCAAACCCGTTGCTGTCAATTTGATTCTGACTCACGGTGTCCCTATAGGACAGAGTAGAACTGTCCCATAAGGTTTCCAAAGAGCATCTGGTGGATTCTAACTGCCAACTTTTTGGTTAGCAGCCAAACGCTTAACCACTGTGCCACCAGGGCCCCAAGGAGGGAGAAGTTACCATAATCTGAAAGAAGAATTCACATAACAAAAGGCACATTTACAGCAGAAGGCAGCCAGTTTGAGGAAGACCTACAGGGAAAAGCCAAGACAATACTTACTCAAAATTCACTCTCTTCCTTTCCTCCACCTTCTCTTGACTTTGGCCGTTGGTGGAAGCCAATATCAAGCCAGAGGACTCAAGAGTTTTCTAATGTAATACGTTCAGCACTAGACAGGTGGAGACTGGATGTGAAGGGCAAACAGACTATGTTTGCACATTGATATACCTCCTATCAGGTAGTTTTCCGAATAGGCCTTGTTGAGAGCAGTGAATTAGGAAACATAAGGCCAGGTGGAAATGAAGAGAAAATTGTGAAATAAAACTTGAGTGATTGGTTTAGGACAGCAAGGGCCATATAGATTAGGCAGGATAAAGGTTAGGCATTTGGTATAATTTAATTATAGTTTCCTCTGGAAGCAGACAGTGACTCCTTAAGATGAGCGTGTCTGTATAAAATTATTTCTCAGTTATCGAATTTGCATTGTATTATAGGTATTTTGTTTTCATCTATCTCTATTTCTACTGTCAGAATTGCAAACATGTTTTTAAACTTAGCTTAAGAAAACAGATTTATTCGTTTTTATCAGAAGCAAGATTCTATTATGAGCAAGAAAAAGTTATAAGCTTTGATTCTATTGACAGCACTAGTAACATTATTAAATCCTACATTTTCTTCTAACATGCCATAAATATAAAACACCTCACTAATTTTTTTTTTTTTTAATATGGGTATACACTATTCCACCTGACTGTATTGCTATCTTGTTTTAAATAATTAGGAGAGAATTTATAGGCTACCATTGCTAACCAGAAGGCTGGCAATTCAAATCCACCAGGTGCTCCTTGGAAACCCTGTGGAACAGTCCTAACCTGTCCTCTAGGGTCACTATGGGTTGGAATTGATGAAACAGCAATGGGTTTTGTTTTGGTTTTGCTAAAACAATCTTCTTATTCTCCTGTGAATGTCATTGAGGATCTTCCTGTGGCTGACTGTTAGTTAGAAATCTAGAATAGGGCAATGGGCTCATAAGTCTGTAGTCTCATCTTCCTGAGGAATACATTAAGGATGGTCTGCTTCAGATGACCACATATGGGATATACTCCACCTTAGAAGATTCCTTCTCTCAGCTCTAAAATACTTATACAACTTTCTGTGAGATTTGGCAAAGGTCGTTTCCTTCCAAAGCTGATGAAAAAATAACAGTAATCTAATTAAAGCATACTTAAAGCAGAATAAGTCATCATATGTCAATATTGTACTAGTCATTGTAGGATTTTATACTGACTATCCAGTGTTATTTCATCAGTTTTTATAAGAAATAAACTAGGGAGATACGACATTATGCTGCAAAAATTTTATTCATTTCATCATGTTGGGTCCTCATCCTTCTTCCTTCTTTATCACCAACTTTCGCTCTTTTCTGAATTATATCTATCAGTTTACATACTTGTTGCTATATCATCTGTCTTAAAAGAATCATCTTTTAATACCACTTTTTCTTTATGTTCTACCTCATTTCTCTCCTTCCTTTCACAGAATTTAAAAAAATTGCTCATATTTTCTCCTTCAGTACTGTCTAAGTTATCTAGTGCTGCTGTAACAGAAATACCACAGGTGGATGGCTTCAACAAACAGAAGTTTATTCTCTCACAGGCTAGTAGGCTAGAAGTCCAAATTCAGGGTATCAGTTCCAAGGGAAGGCCTTCTCTCTGGGTCAGCTCTGGAGGAAGGTCCTTGTCCCCAATCCTCCCCTTGACTAGGAGCTTCTCGGCAAAGGAACCTTGGGTCCAAAGGACATGCTCTGCTCCTGGTGCTGCTTCCTTGGTGGTATGAGGTCCTCAAGTCTCTCTGCTCACTTTTCTCTTTCACATATCAAAAGAGACTGTTTTACGACACAACCTAATCTTGTAGATTGAGTCCTGCCTCATTAACATAACTGCCTCTAATCCTGCATCATTAACATCATACAGGTAGAATTTACAACACGTAGGAAAATCACATCAGATGACAAAATGGTGGATAATCACACAATACTGGGAAGCACGGCCTACGCAAGTTGTCATATAATTTGGGGGGACACAATTCAACCCATGACAATTACCTCTCCTCACATTCTTTTGAACATATCCAGTCAGGTTTTCATCTGACTGGATATGTTTCACCAAAACATGTAATGACTTCCATGTTGTTAAATTCAATAGTGAGTTTTCAGTCATCAGTTTGCTTGACCTATCAGCAATATTTCACACAGTTAATCACTCTGTCATTTATAGACTTTTCTTCAGTTATCTCTCACTTATCTTTTGGCTTTTCGTCTACTTGTTTGCTCCTTCTTGGTCTCCCTTGCTTATTTATCTTTGCTTCTGTGATTTTTTTAATCTTCTTCCTTTTCAGAATCCCTGAGTAGTGCAAACAGTTAATGAGCTTGGCTGCAAACCAAAATGTCTGAGGTTTGACTCCACCCAGAGGTGCCTTGGAAGAACGGTGTAGTGATCTACGTCCAAAAAAATCAGCCATTAAAACCCCTGTGGAACACAACTCTACTCTAACACACATGTATCTCCATCAGTCAGAACTAACTCAATGGCAACTGGTCTTCCTTTCCAATTGTCTCATTCATTTCTATTTCTATCTCCATCAGTCAGAATTGACTCAATGGCAACTGGTCTTCCTTTCCAATTGTCTCATTCATTTCTATTTCTATTCTGACTTACGACTCCCAAACTTAGATCTCCAGACCAGATCTCTTTCTTAGACTGAAAACACATATCCTAACTGCCTCTTTCCCATCTCCCACTTATATAACTAATAAGCAAATAAAATTGAGATCTAATAAAAATGAGCTATGGATCTTTTCATATACTCCCAAACCTGTGCACTGTTTTTTCTCATCTTAATCAAGAAAATGTCATTTTTCCAATGGTTCAGGAAAAATTGTGTTGAGTCATTGTTGATTCACTTTTGCTCATACAAATCCTATTATATATAGAATATACTCAGAATTTGATTTTTTTTTTTTAACCTATCTTCACTGTTAGAATCTTGGTCCATGTAAATTTCATCTTTTGCCTGGATTATTGCAAGAAACTCTTAAATTATCTCCCTGTTTTTGACCCTGCCCAACACTTCAGTACATTTTCAACACAACAGCCAGAGTTAACTTTCTAAAATATACGTCAGCTAAAATTCTCTATTTACTGCTTACAGTTTCCCTCAGAATAAAAGCCAAATTCTTAATTGTTCTAAAATACCCAGTATGATCTGGTTCTTCTTGACCATTATCCTACATACTATTCCTCTAACACACCAAGTACACTTCCAACTTAGCACCCTTGCATTTTGTCCTCTGCCTGGAGCCTCCTTTATTCCCAAAATGAAAAGCTTGCTCCTTTACCACTGTCTGTTTTGTACTCCAGTATCATTTTCTCAAAGAAATTTTCTCTATTTAATAATATAACATGTCATATGTAACCTACTAATATTGTTCTTCCCCATCGAGCAATAAATTGTGCTTTTTTTTTTTTTTGTCCTCCTAGGGAAAACTCCTGGGGAAATTCCTGTATAATTCATGAATAATTGTACATTTCATGAGCAATGGATTTGTTTTAAACTTACAAACATTCTGAACTTTGTAGATGAAAATATATCTGTTTTCTGCCTATGAGAAAGCTTAGATTTAGAAACATATATGATCACTAATGGAAAAATATGTTATCATACATGCATTTTAGCTTCAGGTCTTAGTTTATATTATCCTCATCTCTATTTTTACCTTTTCCCTCAGTTTTCATTTATGTTATTGTATAATACTTTACACATTTAAAAATTATGCAGAAGAACAAATATGATATAAATATATGAATATTACAAAACAAACAAACAAACAAATCCATTGCCTTCGAGTCGATTCCAACTCACAGTGACCCTGTAGGTTTTCCAAACAGACTGCCACGTCTTTCTTCCATGGAGCCAAGGTGGTTTCGAACCGCCGACCTTTCGGTTATCAGTCAATTGCTTTAACCAATGCACCACCAGGGCTCCTTACAAGAATATTAGGCATATGTAATGTTTCCTCTTGTTTTGTTGCTGTTGTTCCCATAGCTGTGACATTAGATATATAATTAGCCTTTTTCAAAAAGTAATATCATACTAAGTATAAAACAATGAAAAGAACTTCTCAAATGTTGTTATGTGTCAAAATCATCTTAGTACTTCACTTTCACTAAGAATCAATACCTAGTATAACAAGAGGTATCTTTTACCTGTCCAGCGGTCACTGTTTCAGATATCCTCCCACTTTGAGCTCTATTTGCACCAAAGAACAGTTACTAAAACTCAAAATCTTTCTGTGATCCAACATTCTCACTTTTACATTAAGAATAAAGAGAAATTCTTGTGCATTTATAGCAGAAGGTGTGTGTCTGTGTATGTGTTTAATAAAAACAGCCAAGTATAAGGAGGAAAACTTAATATCTCTAAGTCTGAGAAAAATGAACATGAACACATATCCACTCATATGTATTATTGGAAACACATTCACATATACAAAAAGATCTTTTTCTGTTTGGAATGTAGAATTTAACAATGCGATAAATTCAGCAGTGAGTAACATTTCTTCCTCATGTCTCTGTAGTTGCCCAGGAACAACTATTATTTTATGTTGAATGATACAATATCCATAGACTCATCTGGGCATCTGGCAGTTTAGCAATCAGACAGCTTTGTCCAGAACTGTAAACTAAAATCCCAGAGAGAAGGATTACTTCCTTTTTGTGTGACTGCAGCTTAATTATAAACTCAAGTTTCCTCCTTTTTAGGAAACTTGTTCTAGAGTAAAAGAAACAAAAGCTAATACACTCAGCAGTATGTAGTAGTAGAGATATACTAGTATCAAGTACTAGAGATGAGAGTTGGAGAGAGGAAGGTCTCAGAGTGTGTGAGACTATATAATTCCTTTTGTTTCTGGGGCTGGAATGTTCACTGTGATACTTCTGTACCCTTATACCAGAATCCCACTTGAATATTATATCCTACCAAGGAAACATTTTGAAATATTTACGAATTACAAAATACTACATTTTGTCATCTACGTTAAGCAAGGAGCTGACTATTTTTAAGTATGTTCAAATAAATTTATTTGAAGTTTCATTAATATAATGCTATATGTCCATTAACAATTAGATAGGAGAAAAAAATCAAGATGAATAACAGAAGTGCATACTAAGCTATATTACCATTTCTTTATTAGCTTTTATTAGAAGAAACAGAAGGGGTTCAAAGTATTGAGTAAAAAAATATGCTACTCAAGATTGTTCACATTATACACAATTCATATTCCTTATGCTTAGACCAAGCATATCATGCTTGAGCAATAATTCCAATATAACCATGGACTAGAGGACCATGTAACAGAGGTTGGGAATTAATTGTACACGGTAAGTGTTTCTCTGTCATTGCTTTATGGATATTCAATGAAAATTTATTACCCTTAAATTCTACTTATTTTTCATACCTCTGTCTTCTCTGGATTTTCTTAATATTTGAGACATTGATGAACACATTACCTCCAATGCAATCTCAGAGCTCATCAATAGATATCAGGAACCTGTGGCCTTTTTTATATCCCATTCCATTCTCACACATCCTATTCTTTATCTTCAAGCTAAGAAACTCATCCAATAATGTAATACTTAATGTCAACGGTATTAAATTCCTCAGTATTAACCAAATCTTAAACCTATATCTGAATATAGAGATATGCTTTAAATATAACACATTATCTGGATACACATGTCACAGCTAACATACAGATACATGCATGTATTCACACACACAAACACACACAGACATACACACACATGGAGAGAGAAAGCGAGAGAGAGAGAATATATGAATGTTCTTGGCAAATGAAGAAAACTAAACTTCTCCCCAACAAAGAAGTATCGTGAGATGTGACTCGTTAACAAGAGCAGCAATGTGACTGAAAAGGACACGAAAAGACATGAATAGAGTTCTCACTTCCTCAAAATAACAGTGTATATTCATGGATATGTTGATAATCCCACTGTTACCTTAAATGTTTTGCCTAGGCAGAAATTGTATCTTATTGTGCAAAGGAGAAAACATCAGCAGGATGAAATGAAGATGGCTTTTTTCCTGTGTGAACTTAATGGCTTTACAAAAATGCTACTCTTCTCCAGTTCTGTAGTCTCAGATATTTCAGAATTGACTTTTTAATATGAAAAATGATGACCCATAGCACATAAGACATTTCTCTTGTTCCTGTGTCAATATAAAATATAATGAGATGCTTATCAAAGTTTTTGCTTTGTGCAAAATGAGAAAGCTTCTAAACCAGCTAGAGTACAGCTAAGCAAAGTGCATCGTAACTTTTTATCATCAATATGTGATTCAAATTCTTAATACAATTTTAAAATTCTCAGACCACTTTAATTAATCATTTATGTTTTTGGCTCATTTCTATTTGATTTTGATTCAAGCACTCTGCAACTTGTTTCAGTCTCTAAAATCTGTGTAAAATCTGACTCACTACATGTAAGCTGTCGGCTAACCCTGTTGTCTTCACACTGGAACTACGGAGCCAAGATAATTCTAGGTAAAGATAGTCAATGTATGACATTGCTGCATGGGGCAAAACAAACATCTACCCAGTTGTCACCTTATACAAGATATGGAAACTAGATGGAATATAACTCTGGAACAGGCCATGGCAGCAGCCCATAATAATGACACCTGGAGAGATGATAAAGAATCTTAAATATATATATGTATATGCATATACACATATATATGATGATTTTGCTTTAATTTTTAACCTGTGTAGAAACCTTTACATCAGGTGTTGAGACAGAGTATTAATGTTGTAAATTACATGAGTTACATCCATTTTTATTATCTTATTACTATACAACATACGGCAGACTTCTTAAAAGGTCCACATAAATGAAGTTGTTTTTAAGTTTTTTGGTGAATATCCTTCTTCCTTGTGTGTGTGCATACATAAATCTATATGTACATATTTATACATATGAAAAATGTGGTTGTACAAAACATATTGTTTTACAATTTTTTAATAATATATGAATACTGTACTTCCAATGAATTTATACTGTATCTTACCATCTGTTGATCAAGTCCCATAAGTATATAGCATATATAATGCCTTGAAAAGTATAAGTGCTCAACACATGATTGTAGGCAAATTATCTAAAACGTTAGTAGAGGAAAGTCATTTAAAAAAAGGTTCTTAGTGAACCGATACCGATTAAGTATTTTCCTGCTGAGAGAGCAACAGTATTGACTCTGGGGTCACATTTCATTCTATTTTCAACACTAATCCTTTTTGACGCACTTTAATTATAATTCTTAAAGTCATCTTCCCTTTTACAAGTTGACATGAAATACAGAAAGAAAGAAAAAAATAAAAGACACATTTTAAATTCTGAAAGTTAACGTAGTAATATAAAGCAGGAAAAAGCGAGGAAATATCTTGAAATTTTTTTTATGTCAAACGTAGATATAGCCTAATAAAATATAAGCATCAAGGAATACTTAGACTTGTATACTGATACTGTATGGAAGTTCAAAATAAGATCTTAAATGAAAGGGGATTTAAAAATCCAAAGCACTATTCCAATATGTTCTTATCAAATATACTCCCATAATGTAAAATGTCTAGACAAATAAAGTGGCAGGTAGCGAACGTATGCATTATTTACTTTTGCTTCATTATTTTCCTTGTGTATTTTAAAATAATTTTATTCTACAATATTATGTGTATCTTTGCATTCTTCAATAATTGCTTCTGAATCACAATGAAAAGTTGAATCTAGAAGGGCACTTAGTCAAAACGTGGTTTGGAATTGGGATTCTATTTTGGGACCTATTTCTATAACAATAGCAAAATGATCACAAAAATAAAATAAGATGCAAACATACATCTCTACAAAATTATACATGTTAAGCCAGGAACTTATAAAAGGTATAAGAGATATCACAGCAACTTTTGTGCTGGTAGTGATTTTTTATATACTCTAGATATGCTGATATTCTTTAAATTAAAATTCTTTGAAGGTTGGCCCAAAGATCCTTCTGTAATGTAAGGAAAAGGTTTTCTTCATTATTGCAAGGATCTTCTTTCAAAATTAAGGTAATCTCTTTGAATCAATGCACAAATTCCCCTTAGTCTTCAAAAGATAGGGGCAGTCTCCATGGTGATCAGCTCAGTATTCCCTTGCTCCTTGTATTTAAAATACTCAGCTGATGGCATAACTGGATATCCATCTGCACAACACTGAAAAAAGACAATACCTCACACCACGCACAAAAACAAACTAAAAATGGATCAAAGATCTAAATACAAAATTGAAAACAATAAAGATCATCGAAGAAAAAATAGGGACAACACTAGGAGCCCTAATACATGGCATAAACAGAATACGAACCATAAGTAACAATGCACAAACACCAGAAGAGAAACTAGATAACTGGTGACTCCTAAAAATCAAACACTTCTGCTCACCAAAAGACTTCACCAAAGGAGTAAAAAGACAACCTACAGCCTGGGAAAATTTTTTTGGCCACGATGAATCCAATTAGCATCTAATCTCTAAAATCTACAAGATACTGCAAACCTCAGCAGCAAAAAGACAAATAACCCAATTAAAAAATGGGCAAAGGATATGAAGCAACTTCACCAAAGAAGACATTCAGGTGGTTAACAGACACATGAAGAAATGCTCACGATCATTAGCCATTAGAGAAATGCAAATCAAAACTACAATGAGATACCATCTCACCCCAACAAGGCTAGCATTAATCCAACAAACACAAAATAATAAATGCTAGAGAGGTTGTAGAGAGACTGCAACACTTATACACTGTTGGTGGGAATGTAAAATGGTACAACCACTCTGGAAATAGATTTGGTGCTTCCTTAAAAAGCTGGAAATAGAAGTGCCATACAATCTAGCAATCCTGCTCCTTGGAATATATCCTAGAGAAATAAGAGCCATCACATGAATAGATATATGCACACCTATGTTCATTGCAGCACTGTTCATGATAGCAAAAAGATGGAAACAACCTAGGTGCCCATCAATGGATGAATGGATAAACAAATTATGGTATATTCACACAATGGAATACTACGCAATGATAAATAACAACGATGAAGCTGTGAAACATAAACATGGAGGAATCTGGAAGGCATTATGCTGAATGAATTTAGTCAGTCACGAAAGGACAAATATTGTATAAGACCACTATTATAAGAACTCAAAAAAAGGTTTAAAAACAGAAGAAAACATTCTTTGATGGTTATGAGGGTGGGGAGGGAGCGAGAGGGTTATTCACTAACTAGATAGTAGACAAGAATTATCTTAGGTGAAGGGAAGGACAGCACACACTACAGGGGAAGTTAGCACAACTGGACTAAACCAAAGCTAAGAAGTTTCCTGAATACAACCAAATACTTTGAGGGACAGAGTAGCAGGGGCAAGGGTCTGGGGACCATGCTTTCAGGGGACGTCTAGGTCAACTGCCATAACAAAGTGTATTAAGAAAATGTTCTGCATCCTACTTTGGTGAGTGGCATGTGGGGTCTTAAAAGCTAGCAAGCGGCCATCTAAGATGCATCAATTGGTCCCAATCCACCTGGAGTAAAGGAGAATGAAGAACACCAAAGACACAAGGAAACTATTAGCCCAAGAGACAGAAAGGGCCACATAAACCAGAGACTTCATCAGCCTGAGACCAGAAGAACAAGATGGTGCCCAGCTACCACCAATGACTGCCCTGACAGGGAACACAACAGAGAGTCCCTGATGGAGCAGGAGAAAGGTGGCATGAAGAACTCAAATGCTAGTAAAAAGACCAGACTTAATGGTCTGAGGTTGGAGCAACCCTGGAAAGCATGTCCCCCGGACTCTCCGTCAACCCAGAACTAAAACCATTCCCAAGGCCAACTCTTCAGACAAATATTAGACTGGACTATGGGACATAAAATGATATTCATGAAGAGTGTGGTTCTTAGCTCAAGTAGACACAAGAGACTAAATGGGCAGCTCCTGTCTGGAGGTGAGATGAGAAGGCAGAGAGGGTCAGGAGTTGATTGAATGGACATGGGAAATCAGGGCTGGAAAGAAAGAGTGTGCTGTCACAGTATATGGAGAGCAATTAGGGTCACATAACAATGTATGAAAATTTTTGTCTGAGAGACTAACTTGAATTGTAAACTTTCACTTAAAGTACAACAATAAAATAAAAAGCAAAAAAATAAAAAGAAAAGAAAACAAAATACTTAGCTGAGTCATGTTTTATCAAATCAATTTTGTTTTATATTCCAGTTGGCCACAAATATGTGATTTTTGTTATGAATGAAAAATGTTATTCATTGCCTACTAGAAATCATTTTTAAGTCTTAACCTGGGCAGAAGTTAAATGGTGATGTTTTTAAAGTAATTATTTGAATGTTGGACTTGTTCTCATGTAACAACAATTCTTAGTGGCATTCAGTTTGACCCCTAATGAACCTGATTTCACATATAGAAAGTAATCAAACCTAATTTTTTTAATGTCTTTCTAAAAAAAAAGAAAAAAATGCTTACAATATACATATATTTTTAATTTTTAATGAGACCTCAACAAAGAAACACTATTAAAGAAAATAACTCTTTAAATTATTCATATTATCCTCATGAAGTTAGAATATATAAACCAAAATTTGTATAACATATGAAAACATGGTTCCATAATTCTAAACCTCAATATAGACATGCAGAAAATCAGGGACAGTGTTGTATTATGAGCTAAGCATAAGCATAGAACAGAATTACAATAGATATCAACAAACTAAATGGACAACCTTTACTTTTATGCTTATAAAGCTTAAAATTAAAAATTATTTCAATGGATTATGTTGTCTTCAATAAATATTGTGTTCAAACGCTTCTCTATCATAGTAAAAAGCCTCAGTTGCTCTAAAAAAAAAAAAACCTAATGATTTATTTTAGGCTGATAATTATATTGCCATGCTCATTTTTTTTCCTTTCTGATTGTCTCAGAATTTCTCTTTTAGAAGGAAAGCACTGTCTTTAAAATAAAATTATATACACATAACTTACAAACATCTTCCCAAACGCATATGTAAAACAACATTAAAAAGACACTACTTAAGGCTTAATTTTAGGTGAGTGAGTCTCAAAACAAAAGGTGTCATCTATTTTCATAGTCTGAAGTCAGATTATTTTTATAGGACTTGAAAAAGAAGTGACTGAAAATTAGTGTCCGATATTAAGCCCCTCACTTACATAAAGGTTAAGCTTGGAAACTTGAGGATTTGAGAAAAGAGGGATGATAATGTGTAGTGGGGTGATTCACCATGGGAGAGGGATGAGCATGCTTTCTTTTCTCCATTACCTTGATGAGAAGGGCTTCAAGGAGGTCTGTCAGAGAAGACGTGAGTTTTTGGAAGTTTAGGCTAGTGTCTGTCTGGCTCACGTTTGACAATTTTAAAGGGTGACAAACTAGATAACGGGCCTTTTGCAAGAGGGTAAAGGGCTGCAGTAAGTTAGGAAGTAACTGTGCTCCATTTAGAAATCAGTAAGTATTTTCTGGCACTAGATGTGGGTCGTGCAAAAGAGTACTCAAGAAAGGTCCTGTAGAAAGGATGAGAAGGCTTGAGGGGACAGCAAAGCTGGACAAATGGAAATGGGGAACCCAAGGTCAAGAAAGGGAGAATGTTGACACATCGTTGAGTTGGCAACAAGTATCACAAAACAGTATGTGTATTATTTGTTTAATGAGAAACTAATTTGTTCTGTAAACCTTCATCCAAAGCACAACTGAAAAAAAAAAATTAGACAGGACTATAAAACAAACAATAAAACACATGAGAAATGTGCTTCCAATGTCACAAAACAATATGAGTATAAACTTTTGAATGGGAAACGAACTTGACTTGTAAACTTTCACCTAAAGCACAATAAAATTAAAAAAAGGAAAAAGAAAGTTCCTGCCCAAGAGAGCCACCAGGAGGGGCTGCTCAGGAGGAGTTGAGGAGATCGCAGCAGTAAGATGGTGAAGATGGTGGGCTGTATATCCATATACACAGCACTTGTAAAATGGTGCCACCAGACAGAGAGCGCACCACCAAAATGAAGACATTGCTGTGATCTTAGGGGTCGCCAATACCAGCCCAGGGCAGCAAGACACTAACAAGGTTTCTTGCTTTTTACCTCTCCTACATCTCCCAGGGTCAAACTGGAGGAGTAAAAACAGTAGTTAGCCAGTTAGAGGAACAGGCAGAAAAGAATAAGAACAAAGCTGTCAAATCCCAGAATTCAAGGCAAAAAAACCCAAAAAATCCAAACCCGTTGCCTGAGAGAATCCAAGGCAGCAGGGAAGAACTAGGCCCCCAGGAGCAAAAGTCACGTGAGAAATCGTAAAGTTGTTTTTCATCAAATCTTAAACTTCTACACGTTTAATGAATTTCAAAATAGAAGACAAAGTATGTGTTTGATTGAAGAAAAGTATCAGCAAGAAAATCTAGAAGATGAAATATGTATATGATTACCGTAAAGTTAGTGATTACCTGATCCAACAGATTAAATGGACTTTCATTTGACAATAATTTTTTCCTCTTAACCAAGTAGCTTTAACATAAAAATTATGAAGGTTAACAATACATTCTTGTTCCACAAATAAACAAATGAAAGAAGCCCCCTCCACTCTCGTTTTGTTTGTTTTTCAGTGTGTTAGTCCTAATTGTCCTAATCAACCATCAATTGTTCTGTTATAAATTAACCATCAATAGTTATAGGGTGCATATATTTCCATCATGTGAGTATGCCATATGCATCACAAAAGATGGTTCTATAAATCATTCTCAGTTATTAAATCAATTTTTTGGCCAATATATAATTGTTAGGCAATGAATATGCATCAGAAATCAATTTTCTAAATAATATGTATTCTTCCAGTTCCCTGAATAAGGCTAAAGTAGGAGCCTGATATAATTTGTTATTCTTGCAAAGAGAAAATTAATCAAAAATCATTTATTCATCATTGAAGTATCATTTCCATGACAAAGATTAGAGAAAAACAAAAACAAACAAACAAACAAAAAATGGCTTTGGGTCCAGATTCCTTCCAGGTGTTTATCAGCAAGAATTCATGAAAACAAAACAAAGGGAAACCATGTTCGACACAAATAAGGCTGAGTTGAATCAATTCATTTTATAGACACGGTACATTGTTCATTCAGTTTGTGTTGAAGGGAACACGGCTCTACACAGGGAACTGTCATTAACAAGAATTTGGTGCTGAAAAGTAATCAGTGATTTTCACTGCAGAGCATGTATCTCTGGAACAATTGATAATTAACAGGTTAAATATATTTTAGTCACATTTACAGAAAATGGAAGGTATAAAATACTAAAGTGCCATCAGTTCACAGAGGCATTGCCTGCCTTTTGTAGATTTCTCCATCTCTTTGCTATGCTACAGTCTTACTTTATCTGAGAGAAACTTTAGCTCTCTAGATGGTTATTTCCTCTGATTTTTTTTCTATGTTGGTGGCATAGCACTAAAGGCATTAAAGAATAATGACAACTTCAACATCACCTACAAAGAAACATACGAACTTTTAGGGAAAATGAGGGATTTGTGGCAAGCAAAATAAGGGAGTCCGTGTAGATTCAGAAAAAAAGACATTTTAGGTTAAGCATTTTTTTCAGTGTTTCAACAAAAATTGTAAAATCATAAAAAAAGGTAGACGTAGCCTCATCACAAATAACATTTTATTTTAGCAACAAAGAGAAAACTAAAATATTAAAACTAGAACTGTTGAAAATGGCATAAAAAAATCAAATACCAAGTTAGAAATCCAAAGATGTTTAATAACTTTAAAGCAAAAAACAAACATTAAATAAAACATTAACGGGAGAAATTAAAGAAATCTAAAATACCTAAATTTAAAGAAATGTAAAAAGTGGATTTAATGGATTGGAAAATTATTTTAAACATATTAATTCTCTCAAATTGATCTGTACCTTCAATGTAATCTTATTCAAAATCCCAGCAATTTTGTAGAAATTGAAAATGTACATACATTCTAAATTATATGATTTTAATATTTAAATTAAAATTCAAAGTGCCAAGCATATCTACTATAATCTTGAAGAAACAGAACAATATTGGAGAACTGAAGTACTAGATATCAATATGTATTCTAAGCTACAGTAATTAAGACAGTGTATTGGAGCAATGATTTACAAATAGTCAAATGGAACATAATAGAGAGTCTAGAAATCCACTCATAAATATACACTTGACTCATCATGTGGAATCAGTTGAATATGGATATTTAAAATAAATTAAAATTGACTGCTACCTCACAAAAGCACAAAACACAGCCAGTTATACAGTAAAATAAATGTGAAAGATAAAAAAATAATAATTCTACATGAAAATTTAGTAGGTTATTTTCAAAACCCTGGGAGAAGTAAGATTTACCTAAGTTTTATAAAAAAACTAAAAGCATTAAAACGAAGGGAAAGTTAAATAAATTGCACAGCAATAAAATTAAGAACTTCTCGAAAGTGGATAAGGCTATCAAAAGATAGCATTACAAAGGTAAAAAATAAAATGAAACAAAAAAATAGGTTATGAGAAGACGCATATAAGTAACAACATGCTTATGACCAGACTACGTAAAGCACTAAAATTGAATAAGATAAAGACAAACAAAAAAATGCAATTAAGAAATGAACAAAAGACCTGAACAGAAATGTCACAAAAGAAGACATTCACATGGTCGATAAATACATGAAAAAAATGCTCTGCCCCTTATGTGATCACAGAAATACAAATTAAACTATAAGGAGATGCCACTAAACATCTAACAGAATGTCTAAGATTAAAAAGACTCATAATAGCAAGTATTAGCAAGAAATTAGAACAAGTGGTCTGCTTCTACTATGCCAATGGGACTGTGAATTGGTATAACCATTCTTAAAAACAGTTTGGCATTATGTACTAAAGTTGAATATAGGGAAAACCAATTGCACTCACATTTTATTTCCAGGTATAAATCCAACTGAAATGGATGCATACATACACCAAAAGTCATGTGTAAGAATGCTCAGTGCAGGATTATTATATTGTCCTAAACTGAAGACAAATATGCATCAGTAGTAAAAGGAGTAAATTTATTTTTATAAGCCTCCAGTGAAATTTTATGCAGCAAAGAAAATTAATCTAAAGTTACATACAACAATATAGATAAATTTCAGAAACATAATTTTAAGCAAATGAAGCCAGGCAGAGAGAACACACAGTAAAGAGAACACACATCTTGTGTAAAGGTCAAAATAAGCAAACTAACCTATCAGGGTAGAAACCAGGACAGTGGCTACTTTTGTGGAAGCAGAAAAGGTCAATATTTTGGAAAGGACATGAGCAGAGTGTTCATCTATTGCTGACCTGGGTGGTAGTTACAAACATATGTACACTTCATGAAAATTCACTGAGCTGTATACTTATGTTTTCTTCATGTGTATATATGTAAGCTATAATTCACAAAGATGTTTTAAAAGTTTTTTTTAAAAAAGAATATAACATCTTGTAACTGCTGTTGCTGTGTTAAAACAGATTATAGGTGACTTAGTTTTAAAAAATGGTGATATGGTGATGTTTGAAAAAAACACACCCATGAACAATAAAGTCTTGTATTTTATACCACAATTATAGGACCAAAAAAGAAAAAAACAGATTATAAATTTATAGCGGTTACAAAGTTAAGAGTGAATTTATACATACAATAAAAATAAAATATGGGAGAAAGGGGCTAAATACATAGGATAACACATTTATTTCATAACCCATCATTCAAATGTTAGGTGACAGATACGTTGATACTCACGTGACTAGTCATTAATGTGTTTCCTAAAAATGTACCCTCAAATAAGCTTGCACAGAGTAGGTATTCAGTAAATATTTGTTGACCAAATCTTGCAAATAACATGCTTCAATTCAACCTGAGCCCCACCTACCAGTAACAACTGGTAGAATACATGATGATTCCGGCTAGATCACTAATCCCCTTTCGACTAGAAATCTGGGCGTCATAGCGGGCAGTCCAGACTGTGGTAAATGTGTGACGTCTGTTAAGTAAAAATTGACATTTATGAGTTCTGTCTGACGTATGTAACGTTAGTGAAGTTCCTGTTTCCTATAGTATTCATAGGAGCAAGCCTGGAATATTCTACTATAGTAATTAACTTTGAGGCCGAGCTAATCACTTCTTCATATTCTATTCAATGGAAGTATCTCATATCAAATTAACCCATTGCTGTGGAGTCGGAGAGTAGAACTGCCCTGTAGGGTTTCCAAGGAGTGGCTGGTGGATTTGAACTGCTGACCTTTTGGTTAGCCAGCATAGCTCTTAACAACTGCACCACCAGGGCTCTCGTATCAAAATAGTCAAGTACATTTAGGAGTCAGCTTTTTTTAATTCCTGTTCTCAGATTTTAGGACATTCTGGGCTCCAAGATCACATTTAGAGAGCAAAAGGTGACGTAGGCATCTGATAAAGAGCATCTTGAAAAAAAGACATAAAAACACTACAGCTGACATCTAGAAGAAGGGAAGGATGTTCAGTCTTACCACTTCTATTCACTATGGTAATGGAAATCCTAGCCAGTGCAGTAATGCAAGGAAGAAAAGGCATACAGATTAAAAAGGAAGAAGTAAACCTGTTCCTATTTAAAGACAACATGATTGCTTATACACAAAATCATAAGGGATCACCCAAATAGCTACCAGAACTAATAAGTTTACCATGGTCTAAAACATAAGGTAAATATTAAAAATATATATATATATGATGAGAAAATAGTTACAAGTAGGAAAAAAATGAAGACTATAACAACTTACAATGGCACCAAAACCATATAATACTTCGAAATACATTTAACAAAAGGCCAGAAAAACTTTCAAGATATTGCTGAGAGAAATTAAAAAGACCTAGACAGTTGGGGAGATGTGCCATGTTTATAAATCAGAAAATTCAATATTGTTATGATGTCAATTTTCTCCAAGTTTATTTATAGAGTCAATGAACATTCAATAGTAACCTCAGCAATACTTTCAAATAAATTAGTAAACAGATTCAAAAAGTATATAAATATGCAAATGACCTAGAATAGCAAAAATAAATTTGAAAAGGAAACTCAAACATGGAGTACTTAAGCAATCTTACTTTAAAAATTACCATAAAGCCACAGAAATCAACATAGATTGGCATAAGAATAAACAAATAAATTAATAGAACAGAAAAGAAGAGAGGTCAGTAAATTTTTTTCTGTAAAGGTGCAGATGTATGAACGGCTAATAAATGCATGAAGAAGTGCTTAATGTTCATTGCTATGAAACTCTTAAACAGGCAAAATTAATCCAGAGTGAAAGAAAGCAAATCAGTGGTTACCTGGAGAAGGGAGTGGAGGATCAACTGCAAAGGAGTACTTAGGGAATCTCTGGAGCAATTTAAATGTTCTACATCTTGTTTGGAGCCCTGATGGTAAAGGGATTAAGAGCTTGGCTGCTAAACAAAAGGCTGGCAGTTCAAATCCATCAGCCGCTCCTTGGAAACCCTATGGGGCAGTTCTACTCTGTCCTATAGGGTCGCCATGAGTAGGAATCGACTTGATGGCAACGGGTTTGTTTTTTTTTTATCTTGATTGGGGTAGAAATTACATGTGTATATACATTTGTCAAAATTATAGAGTTAATATTTGGGCATTTCAATGTATGTAAATTTTACTTCAAATATCTATAAAAGTAATCGTGTGGGACATTGGGAATGTGTGGAGGTATAGATGAAAAAATAACAAAATGTTGATAATTGTTGAAGCCGGGTAATAGGTAGATGAAAGTTTACTTTGCATTTAGATTATATCGTATATGCTTGAAATTTTAACACTCTTCAAATAGATATTTCTAGATTTTGACTAATTAGAGAAGACTTCTGAAGATAATTTGTCTTTCTCCCAGAAAAATCTGACTACAGTTCTTCATTTGTATCACTAAGGGAAACAAGTGATCCAGGAGAATTGGCTTCATGATTTTTTTCTTTTCCTTACCTTAAACTAGCTTCCAATTTCTTTCTCTAAAAGAGAAGAAGGGAGAAAAAAGCAAAAACAAAAAAGAGGGAGAGACATAGAAAAGAAAAACTTTCTGAAGGGTAACTCTATCAATAAATACATAATAATATAATAATATTATTAAACAATATAATAAAGTTTCCTTTACTCTATTTAGGAACACAATTGTTGTTAGGTGCCCTCAAGTGGGTTCCAACTCATAGCGACTCTAGGTACAACGTAATGAAACATTGCCAAGTCCTGTGTCATCCTCACAATCGTTATCCTGGAGGCCATTGTTGCAACCACTGTGTCAATCCATCTCATTGAGGGACTTCCTGTTTTTCGCTGACCCTCTGCTTTACCAAGCATGATATCGTTCTTCAGGGACTGATCCCTCCTGATAACATGCCCAAAATATGTGAAACGTAGTCTTGCCATCTTTGCTTCTAAGGAGCATTCTGGTTGTACTTCTTGAGGGCAGATTGGTTCGTTTTTTGGCAGTCCATGGTATATTCAATATTCTTCACCAACACCACAATTCAAAGGTGTCAATTCTTTGGTCTTCCTTATTCATCATCCAGCTTTCACACGCATACGAGGTGACTGCAAACACCATGGCTTGGGTCAGGCACACCTTAGTCCTCAAGGTGATATCTTCGCTTTTCAACATTTTAAAGAGGTCTTTTGCAGCAGATTTGCCCAATGCAATGTGTCTTTTGATTTCTTGACTGCTACTTCCATGGATGTTGACTGTAGACTCCCATAAAATTCAATCCTTGACAACTTCAATCTTTTCTCCGTTTATCATGATGTGGCTTATTGGTCTAGTTATGAGGATTTTTGTTTTCTTTATGTTGAGATGTAATCCATACTGACCACTGTGGTCTTTGATCTTCATCAGTAAGTGCTTCAAGTACTGTTCACTTTCAGCAAGCAAGGTTGTGTCATCTGCATAGCACAGGTTGTTAATGAGTCTTCCTTCAGTCCTGATGCCCTGTTCTTCTTCATATAGTCCAGCTCCTCAGATTATTTGCTCTGCATACAGATAGATATGGTGAAAGGATACAACCCTGACGCACACTTTCCTGACTTTAAACCACACTGTATCCCCTTGTTCTGTTCAAATCATTGCCTCTGGTCTATGTACAGTTTCCCCATAAGCACAATTAAGTGTTCTGGAATTCCCATTCTTCTCAATGTTATCTATAATTTGTTATAATCCACACAGTCAAATGCCTTTGCATAGTCAATAAAACGCAGGTAAACATCTTTCTGGTATTCACTGCTTTCAGCCAGGATCCATCTGACATCAGCAATGATATATCTTGTTCCACTTCCTCTTATGAATCCGGCCTGAATTTCTGTCAGTTCCCTGTCAATATACTGCTGCAGCCGCTTTTGAATAATCTTCAGCAGATTTTTACTTGCGTGTGATATTAATGATATTGTTCAATAATTTCTGCATTCAGTTGGATCACCTTTCTCTGGAATAGGCATAAATCTCTTCCAGTCTGTTGACCAGGAAGCTGTCTTCCAAATTTCTTGGCATAGATGAGTGAGCACTTCCAGCGTTGCATCTGTTTGTTGAAACATCTCAATTAGTATTCCATCAGTCCCTGGAGCCTTGTTTTTCACCAATGCCTTCAGTGCAGCATGGACTTCTTCCTTCAATACTATCGGTTCCTGATCATATGCTACCTCATGAAATGGTTGAACATCTACCAAATCTTCTTGGTACAGTGACTTTGTGTATTCCTTCCATTTTCTTTTGATGCTTCTTTCGTCATTTAATATTTTTCCCATAGAACCTTTCAATATTGTAACTTGAGGCTTGAATTTTTCTTCAGTTCTTTCAGCTTCAGAAATGCTGAGCATGTTCTTCCCTTTTGGTTTTCTATCTCCAGCTCTTTGCACATGTCATTATAATACTTTACTTTGTCTTCTCAAGCCACCTTTGAAATCTTCTGTTCAGCTCTTTTACTATGTCTTTTTTTCCTTTTGGTTTAGCTACTCGATGTACAAGAGCAACTTTCAGAGTCTCTTCTGACATTTATTTTGGTCTTTTCTTTCTTCCCTGTCTTTTTAATGACCTTTTGCTTTCTTCATGTATGATGTCCTTGATGTCATTCCACAACTCATCTGGTCTTCAGTCATTAGTGTTCAATGCATCAAATCTGTTCTTGAGATGGTCTCTAAACTCAGGTGGGATATACTCAAGGTTGTACTTTGGCTCTCATGGACTTGTTCTAATTTTCTTCAGTTTCAATATGAACTTGCATAGGAGAAATTGATGGTCTGTTCTGCAGTCGGCCTTTGGCCTTGTTCTGACTGATGATATTGAGCTTTTCCATCGTCTCTTTCCACAGATGTAGTTGATTTGATTCCTGTGTATTCCATCTGGCAAGGTCCACGTGTATAGTCACCATTTATGTTGGTGAAAAATGGTATTTGCAATGAAGGAGTCATTGGTCTTGCAAAATTTTATCACGCAGTCTCTGGCATCGTTTCTATCACCAAGACCATATTTTCCAACTCCCGATCCTTCTTCTTTGTTTCCAACTTTTGCATTCCAATCACCAGAAATTATCAACGCATCCTGATTGCATGTTTGATCAATTTCAGACTGCATAATCTGGTACAAATCTTCAATTTCTTCATCTTTGGCCTTAGTGGTTGGTGCATAAATTTGAATAATAGTCGTATTAACTGGTCTTCCTTGTAGGTGTATGGATATTATCCTATCACTGACAATGTTGTTCTTCAGGATAGATCTTGAAATTTTCTTTTTGATGATGAATGCAATGCCACTTCACTTCAAGCTGTCATTCCTGCCTTGTAGACCATATGATTGTCCCATTCAAAATGGCCAATACCAGTCCATTTCAGCTCACTAATGCCTAGGATATCAATGTTTATGCATTCCATTTCATTTTTGATGATCGCCAGTTTTCCTAGATTCATACTTCCTACATTCCCCATTCCAATTATTAATGGATATTTGCAGCTGTTTCTTCTCATTTTGAGTCATACCACATTAGCAAATGAAGGTCCTGAAAGCCGGACTCCATGCACATCTTTAAGGTTGACTCTATTTACAAGTGCCTTCCAACCTGAGGGGCTCATCTTCTGGCAGTATATCAGACAATGTTCCGCTGCTATTCGTAAGGTTTTCACTGGCTAATTCTTTTCAGAAGTAGACTTCCGGGTCCTTCTTCCTAGTCTGTCTTTGTCTGGAAGTTCTGCTGAAACCTGTCCGCGATAGGTGACCCTGCTGGTATTTGAATACCGGTGGCATATCTTCCAGAATCACAGCAACACGCAAGCCCCCACAGTATGACAAACTGACAGATGTGTGGGAGGGGAACATAATTAGCTATGTCTGAAATAAACTCATGCCTATTTTCTGTACATATGAAGATACAGCATGTAAAGGTTTTAATGACGTTTACAAAATGAGGATGTTTTTCCATAATAGTACAATTTGCTTAATGATGTTTACAAATGAGGGTGTTTTTCCATAATAGTACAATTTGCTCCCTTAAAAGTACTGTCAGAGATGGGCATCACATTAAACTCTAAATGTATGGTGATAAACACATAATCTCATTATAAACCACAAAATTGATAGTCACATTTTCCTAAAATATGCAGGAGTATAATTTTCTATACACACAAAGTTTGGAAAATTCAGTGTTATGATTGTGCCTATAATGTTTCATGGTCCAAAGTGATTTAATAAAATATGTTTACTTCCATGAGTTTTAACACACTACTGTATGTTACTTGGGTATCTTTGCCTCAGCATATATGGGAGACAGATCACAACATGTCAGCATATGACAGGTGTGGATGAGGCTATAAATCAGCCCACACGATATTTATTCCAACCACCTTCTTGTACATGTTCCTGACCTACAGAAGCTGGAAAGCTAAAAACAATACTTAAAATATTCATTTGCAGCCAGGTTTTGTGTATGATTTTGGTTACTTCAACATGATATTTTTTGCTTAAGATGTTGTTTAGAATGAGTTATACAGGAGAGGGGGTTTTGGACATCCATTTTGCAAGTATGGATATTGGCAGAAGTGGTATGGTGTTGGAGCTGGCAGCTGTGGCAGCTGCTTCCTGACTATCTCTTCTGGATCATGGCAAAGGAATTGTTTCCTATGGCAGTCCAGATATGTTGTGGTTTTGCAACTTGTTCATCAAAGGTCAAAATAGAGTCTATCCCTTTAGACTTTTCAGTAATACGTGGGCTATTTACATGGCTTAATGAATTCTTTCGCTTAAGGAAGTCAGAATGGATTCTGTTTTTTATAACCCATATTCCTGACTGATACCCTAGGCTTCATAGAAAACATTTCTGTTGAAGATAAGAAAGAGATGACAATATTGCCCCTCCCAACTAGATGTAGAAGAGTCTTCCCTCAGGAACATACGATATGAAACATAGTCATCAATACTGACAAAAAACTTGTGTCCCAGGTGTAGCTGGTCTGTACTATATACATTAACCTGTTGCCATAGGGTTGATTCCAACTCAGAGTGACACGATAGGACAGGACAGAACTGCCCCATAGGGTTTCCAAGTCTGCAGTCTTTACTAAAGCATACTGTCACATCTTTTTCCCATGGAGAGGCTTGTGGATTCGAACTGCTGACCTTTCGGTTAGCAGGAGCCTTGTTGGCACAGAAATTAACAGCTTGGCTGCTAACCAAAAGGTCAGCAATTCAAATCCACCAGCCGTTCCTTGGAAACCCTATGGGGCAGTTCTACTCTGTCCTATAGGGTCACTATGAGTCAGAATCCACTCGACGGCAAGGGGTTTTGGTTCGGATAGCAGCCCAGCACGTAACAACTGTGCCACGAGGGCTCCTTACTGCATACATTATCAACTTGCTATTCAAAGTACTATAATAGTAGTTAGTGCTACAACAACTTAAAATATGTTCAACTGTTTTCTTATAGTTTTAGTGAAACTTTCTAGCCATCTCACACCTTGTTTTGTATATACCTTAGTGAGACTCTCATAACTGTAATCCTTCAGCATTACTCTCTATTAAATTAGAGTCTGGAAAAAATTTCAGCCCTTAAAGTAAATAGCAGAGTACGGCTAGGTTAATAAGGCCATAAACCGTGTTGCCTCTGAGAATCTCTGAAGGAATGTGTTTGAAGACAGTTTTTATGCCTGCATATCGAGTTCTTGCTTGCATACACACAAACCTGAGGGAAAAAAATGGGCTATCTTTCCCTTTGATTGCTTGAAAGCACATCACAGTTCTCTGACATACCTTTCTTAACAAAACAAGTCAGGCTGCAGAATGATCATGGCTTTGAATTTGGCCACGACTTTTCATTTATTTCTTTTAGCCTTTGCTTGGCTGTGAAGCTTTGGGAGCTAGAGTTCAAAGGCAATCATGTGCTCAAAGAAAATACTTAGCTAGGAATATTCTAAAAGAAACTGATGGATTTAACAATTCTTGTAGATATTAGAAAAGCTTTTGAAATGCTAGCATTTATGTAAATAATTGTACAAAAACACCCTTCTTTTGGAATAAATAACTCAGAGTCCTGTTTTCATCTATTTTCAAATAGTCTCCTTCACTTCCTGATGAAACTCACAATGTACACAATTTCTGAGGGAAATGAAAATTGGAGGCCTCCCGAAGATACAATAATATGATTACCTTTACTTTCAAACCCTGAAAGTAGGTTCCTACAAGCTAGGCTAAAATGTAAATTTTAGTAAGGGCCCTATTAGCAATGTAAAGGCAACAGTCACTTTCAAAAATGACAGAACCACTGTGAGCAAAAGAGAGAAGATAATGAGTCTGGCTGAGCTGGCATTGTTGAAACAGGGCTCTGATTTGCTGCTCAACAGTTGACTCTGCGGGCTTCAATTATAGACAAAGCTGGAGTAGTACTGCTCTACAGTACAAACTGGTAGAACATGTAGAGAAATGATATACAGAATCTAAGTGCATATGAGTGTCTGTGTTTGTGTGTCCATTACGGAAAGGGAGCTATTCAAAGGAAAAGTGCCTGTCCTTATCATAAAGTGCCTGAGCTACGTTGAGCCATGCTGTTTGTGGGGGTCAAAAACCAAAATCAAACCAGTTGCTACTGAGTTGATTCTGACTCATGGTGACCCCAAGTGTGCAGAGTAGAACTGCAGTCCACAGGGTTTTCAAGGCTGTGAACTTTTGTAAGCAGATCACTAAACCTTTCTTTCAAGGCACGTCTGGGTAGGTTTGAACTGCCAACTTTTCAGTTAATAGTTGAGTGCTTAACAGATCGCACTACCCAGGGACTTCATTTGTCGACATAGTGGGGCATTAATAATAGACTATTTAACCACAGACATGCTTGCATTCCAGTTATATACAGGGCCCACTACACTTCTGAAGTGATGTATTAGACTCTTGGCACTAAGTATACATGCAGTATAGTTTTAGTCAAATCATTAACAATTGAAAGAATTATAAATGACAACTATAGACTCATTGATTTTTTCTTAAATAAAGTTAAACAACCAATACAACTGTAAGCATAGGTTAGAAATTATTGGTTAAATAGTCCTTATTTGGGGCAAATGGGATTGATGCCCGATCTGTCTTAACCAGAGACTCTGCTTTTCTTAGTCAAACTCTGTTTACTTTGTTCAACTCAACCTTGAGGGGATCAAGAATTTAAACATCAGTTCCTGTTCCATATCATGAAAGTATTTTTTTGCAAATAAATTAATTGAATTCCTGACTCAATATGTATTGTTATTATGCATTTCTCTCTTCGGTACAATATATTCTCTTTCTGATAAATACTGCCCAACCCTGTGCAGTTATTTTTCCCCAACCATCAATTCCTCTTCAACAGAGTTTTACTAAAAACAGCTTTATCTTGCTGGGAATAATCAGTAAAAGTGGCAACTGGGAGATCAATGAAAAAAAAAAGAATAATAAAAGCAGATGGCATAGCAGGAGTACAGATTTTTATTACAAAGTCTTAGGACAGATAAAGGAATTTAAGGGAAATGAAGAAAGGAGTCCCTGAGAGGTGCAAACAGTTAATGTGCTAGGCTGCAAAAAGAAAGGTTAGAGGTTCACGCAGATCCAGAAGCACCTTGGAAGAAAGGCCTGGTGATCTACTTCCAAAAAAATAAGCCATTTAAAACCCTATGGAGCACAGTTCTATTCTGACATGTACGGGACCACCATGAGTTGGAATCGATTGGACAGCAACTGTGAAACATGAAAAAATATAGAAGAGCCTTCCTGACAGTGTTAGGAGTGAGAGTAGAGGTATGTTAGGAGTGTTAAGACTTTGACGCCTTGCAGCTATTTCTCTAGGACCTAAGGAAACAGGAAGTGCAAGTCAACCACTCTGAATTGTAAAATGAGAAAGGTATTGAATATTTGGTTGAAAAATCTGGCACAAAAAAAAAGACACTTCTCTTAATATGCATGTTGTTTATTAAGAGAATCCTGAGAATTTTCTAACAATTAACAGGAAGTGGGTGGTCAGAAACGATTCAACGGCAACAGAGGTGGTGGTGCAGTGGTTAGGTGCTCTCAGCTGCTAACCAAAATGTTGACGGTTCAAATCCACCAGCTGTTCCATGGGAGAAAGATGTAGCGATCTCCTTCCATAAAGATTACAGCCTTGGAAATCCTATGGGGGAAGTTCTACTCTGTCCTATAGCGTCACTAATAGTCGGAACCAACTTAATGGCAACGGGTTTGGTTTGGTTCAGGTACACACAAACAGTTTGCACTGGACTACTAACCTAAGGGTTGATGGTTCAAACCTACCCAGAAATGCCATGGAAGAAAGGCCTAGTGATTAACTTCTGTAGATTACAGCCAAGAAAACCCTATGTAGCAATTCTACTGTGTACACATGGGATCTCTATGGGTCAGAATCAACTTGACTGGCAATGGGTTTTCTTTGTTTTTTTTGATATTAAGTTCATAGAAAATAATTGCAGTAGGTGTGAAATTAAGATGTGTGTAGTGTTCCCTTAATATTTTATTTACTTTATGTGTTGCTTATAATGCATTTTTTTTTCTTTTAGAGAATGCCAAATTAAATAATAGGTTCTTCATAGGTTTCTCTGCTGCCTGCTCTCATGGAGTTTATATTCTACTTCATGAGACAGAATATAAACATGGCAATAAGTAAATCAAAAAGTAATTGGGCTACAAATGCTGGCAATGATGATAATGAAGGAAATATAACCATGTGCCTGGGGAGCTGCTCTAGATTTGATGTACAGGAAATGTTTCACCAAGGATATGTCATTTAAAGGAGTTCTGTTGGTACAGAGGTTAAGAACTCAGCTGTTAACCTGAAGGTCAGTGGTTTAAATTCACCAGCCACTCCATGGGAGAAAGATGTGACAGTCTGGTTTTGTAAAGATTACAGCCTTGGAAACCCTGTAGGGCAGTTCTCCTGTGTCCTGTAGGGTAGCTATGAGTCGGAATTGACTCTACAGCAATGGGTATATGTATGTCATTTAAGCCCAAACCTCAAAATTATAAATACAATTTTAAAAAATGAATAAGGTTCATAAAGCACCAGTGGGACATAAGCACACCTCAGGAAACCTGCTACAGCAGAACTACATAAATGTGATCACTGGTAGACATGAGTTCTAACAGGCAGTTAAGTATCTCTCCTCTGGACTTGGAATACCACAAAAAAGGTAAAGCATTTTGCTTCTCAATTTTTATTATTACTGTGCCTGTAGTTTTCTGCCATTTCCAGGTACTTAGTTTATGTTTTGTCTCACTAGATTAGTGCTGTCTATTGTTAAATATCATATCTGTAGCAATGATTACTGAAGCTTTGAACACCAATATCACATGTAAAGGAAAACAAAATTCTTGCTTGTCTTTTCCAGTTAAAAAATGAGATCATTGTTATAAAAGAAGCTTAAAATATTATAGAAGGATTTAAATTGGATGAAGGTCTAAGCAAAAATTTTAGAAATAATCTCTACCATTTTAGTTTTTTATTACTAAAACACAAAATCAGTATTTATACTATTGCTGAGGTCTAAATCTAAAATTATAAAACTAGATAAAGAGTATAATATAATCATTGACATTAATGTACATTAATAACACTGGGTTACACAAAATAAACTTTTTTACATTCAGTATTTAATTTTTACATATGGATATTGTAAAATGAATAGAGTAAGCAAATATTTCAATAAAATATAAAAGGTGTAAAATTTAGATTACTAGTATAAAATATCTACATGCATGCCTGTCTAAATTTTTGACCTGTAAAATTTAAACTTTAAACTAATTATTTAATTTAGGGATTATATTTTTCTTTTTGAATCTTATTCTTCACAAGTCTGAGTTAATCCAGATACCCGTTGCCGTCAAGTTGATTCTAACTCACAGTGACCCTACAGAACTGCTCCATAGGGTTCCAAGGAGCGGCCGGTGGATTCAAACTGCCTGCCTTTGGTTAAAGCTGACCTTTTAACCACTGTACCACCAGGACTCCAATCCAGGTAGCCATACTAAATTTAATTATGCATCAGTTATGCTTTAATTTTAATCCTGCAAGTGGTACAACATTAAGTTGGCAAGAAATAAGTACAAAGTAAATCTATTGGATATAGGATGTATAACGATGTTAACAGAGACTCACCAACAGAAATGGGGGAGGGAGGAGCATATCAGGAATAAATTTATTATCTTAAGGTTGTATGTTATGTGTTGTTCATGTATTAAATGCTATTGCAATTGTAAGTCATACAATGGGTGTGGTAACCACTAAGAAATCACTGAGAAAAATTACTCAGAAGAAAAGAAGGAAGTAAAAAAGGCCACAAGAAAACAGCCAAACACGAACAAAAACAGAAAAATGAGTTTAAAAAGAGAAAAAAAAAAAAAAAATTGAAACACTCAAAAATCAAATAGCAAAATGAATGAGGTAGACACTTCATTTTTAGTAATAACCTTAACTGTAAATTGCCTAAATTCCTCATGCAAAAGGCAGAGAGTGGCATAATGGATTTTCAAAAAAATGATATGTCCTTTTGCTGTCTATAAGAAACACACCTTAGATATGAGGACACAAACAGACTGAAAATAAAAAGACGGAAAAAAATATTCTATGCAACCAGTAAACTAAAAAGAGCAGGGGTGGCCATACTGATATCAGATAAAATAGACTTTAATTTAAAATCTATTACAAGAGATAAAGAACATTACATAATATTAAAAGGGTTAATTCATCAAAAAGACATAACAATTATAAATATATATGCATCAAACAGTGCTCCAAAATACATGAAACAAGTACAGACTAATATGAAAGGAGAAATATACAACTCCACAATAACAGTAGGGGACTTCAACACACCACTTTTAATTCTAGACCAAACTTCTAAAAAGAAGATCACTAAAGACATTGAGAACTTAAATAAAACCATACACCAGTTTTACTTAATGGACATATATAGAACACTCCACCCACCATCAGAACAATACACACTCTTCTCCAGTGCCATGGATCATTTTCTAGAATGGACCATATGATAGAACACAAAACAAGTCTCAACAAATTTAAAAAGATTGAAATCATACAATACACATTCTCTGACCAGCTGGTGTTTCATTTTGGATGTCTACTGGAACCATCCTGTCCTTTTTTTAAATATGTTTTGATATTGCCTGTTGTCTTCAGGACATTCAGTAGTTATTTTTTTGTTTTATTGATTGTAAGTTTGTTTTGTCCTGCTTTTTTGTTTTATTTGGTTATGTCTGAGCAGGCAGGCTGTGTGTTCTTTGTTGTTTGCTCATCTGTAGACATGAAATTTTTCACATCCTTGTCCAATGTGCAGGGACAGTCACTCAGCTATGGTGCAGCACAGCAGGTTCAGCTGAAGGGGAGGGGCTGGGATGGGTTGTTTGTGGCATGTACTGGGGCCAATAAGTGCAGGGCAGGTTCTGGTAGGCTGTACCTGTGCTGTTTGGGAGTGCAATGTTCAGCGTATGGTGCAGATAGGCAGGAGGGATGGGGAGAGGAGGTTGTGATGTGTGGGGCTAGGTTGGGGATGGGAAAGAAGAGAGAGAGGAGAGAG
>NW_004443943.1:9872641-9975856 GCF_000243295.1 Trichechus manatus latirostris | reverse complement strand
AAGCCTGCCACTGGAGTGGAGAGATGAGAAACTGAGAAATGAAGAAAAGCCAAAAGGAAAAAATAAAATAAATAAATATATATATCTATTTTTTTTATAAAGCCCCCAGGGATCCCACTGATGTGGCTGTGCAGACTGGGGAGCGACTCCCAAGCTGCTCAGTACAGCTGGGCTAGAAGTGGTGGACATGATACACCACACCAGGTATTCAGGAGACAGGAAAAGAAGATAAGTTGAAAGAGATGAGAAACCAAGAAATGAAGAAGAATAAAAAGAAAAATAGAAAGAGAGAAAAAAAAAAATAGAAGAAGAAGAAAAAAAAAAAAAAACCCAGGGATCCTACCAGCGTGGCGGCGTGGACAGGGGAAACTGTTCCCCAGTCGAGAGGCACTTCACAGCCTGTCAAGAAGAAGCAAAGATGGCACACGGAGTCAGGTGTTCAAGAGAAAGGAGTGGGAGGAGGTGAGAGACAGGGAAGAAACCAAAAGAGGCCGAAAAAAGCAACACCAGTGACAAAGAAATGGCAGTGAAGAAGCCAGCTGGTGTGGGTGGGGTCAATCTGCATGGCACTGAACCGGCACCTCCTGTGCCGCGGTCTCGGCCTGCTAGGAGGCAGTGGATCCACCTGCAAAGGAGCAGCGAATCAGCCCACCGAGAAGCTGGGAATCAGCCTGCTGGGAATCCAAGAATTGGCCCGCCAGGAAGACATGGTTCGGTCATCTGGGAAGCCATGGTTCGGTCATCCAGGAATTGACAAAGGACAAGCAGGGGGAGGCAGAGTGGGGGTGGGAAAGCGTGTCTCACTGGTTACCGGGTGCTCTGTCTCCTGCTGGGAGCTCCATGAATCTGCTTTCCCATAATCCCTGTCTGCCGATCTCCGACAGGAGTCCAAGATGGTGGATCTATGCTGCATTAGCTGATAGGGGACTGCCGCTCGTAACTCTCCTCGTTCTCTGTTCTGTCAGTTTCTTATTCCAGTTGGTGCTTGGTTGAGTTCTTTACCTCTCCATTTGATGCTTCGGGTTCCAGGACTGAGTTTGTCTCTGTTTTACTTAGTTTTTTGGGTCTTTGCTGTTGAGGGATGGCATGGTATTTCTGTCTATAGTGCCATGTTGGCCCCTAACCTGTCTCTCTCTCTTGACCTTACTCTGTCCTCTCTGTTAAGGTTCAGTCACCTACCGCAAGTTTATTTCTTCAATTAATCTGCTCCTTCCACTATATCTCTGGGTTTCCTTGTCTCTAAACTACTGTTGCTTACTGTTTGTTATGACTATAATAGCAAATGTTTAGAGTGATGTTTCCTCACTAAAACATATCCTGGGTCTCTCAATAAATACACGTTGAGTAGACAAGGAATCTCAAATTTGTAAAAATATGGAATTTAGCAGTTAACGTTTGTTGCATCTAGAAAACATTTATTGGTACCAAGTCCTTTTTACTTAGCTTGTCTCACGGAATTTTGTGCTGTAGGTTGGAAGTCCCATTTTATGGGTGAGAAGATTGAGATGTAGTTAAAGTTAATAACTAGTTGAAGGCATTACATTATAGCTAGTAAATTGTGAATCTCAATGCCAGGACATAAATTGTGTTCCAATGGTTTAACCTACAGCTGTTTTTCACATATCAATCTGAACTCAATTAGAAGGTTGGGGATCAGTGACTTTAGAAGACTGGCCAGAGGATAAGAAGATATGAGCCATGGACATTCTCATTGTAGATAAAGGATACATTGAGTTTAAAAGTAATCCTTAAGTCCTTAGTTTCTCAAAAATAGCAGTGCTGGCATTCTCATGATGAGGTGGATTTATCATTAATTGGGTGTAACTGAAGGCGTATTACAATTAAAATACCAACCTTCAGGGTCTTCGCTTTGCTGAAATGATTCATGAGTGAGAAAATCTGAATTACGACACACTAACATCCTTTGCCAACCTCCATGCCTATGAGAGTCTTGGTAAATTAAAGGAAATTGAGAGTGCAGCACTGCCTTAGATTACGATTAGACATGTGTGTATTTTAAAGTGTTTAATTTATATTTCAAAATGTTTCCAACAATATTTAAACACATTCCCTGAATTGTGTGTTTAATTTCAGAGTCATAGCTATTGGCCAGAAAGCTTCTTAGTAGCAAGTTCTTTTTACAGGTAATAAAAGAAAGATTAAAAGAATGGAATAAGATACCCTAATGCCACATGGAGAGTGATGTTACAACTGGAACTATGGCGATAGTCCCGTGACTCTTCTCCGTGTGTGTGTGTGTTTTCACAATATAGATTTTCATAATTTTTTTTCTAGCCTAGCACAGTGTTCTGACTAGATTTGTATTTTTATTGTTTATTGAATAGTTTGTTAAAAAGAAAAAGTATGGGCCAAAATCATGAGTGGTGATCATAAAACATTTATGAAAATGGGAGGAGGTATTCTTTAATTTAATGGAATATATATAGGAGCACTGGTGGAAGGTGGTTAAGAGCTTGGCTGCTAACCAAAAGGTCAGCAGTTGGAAACCACCAGTTGCTTCTTGGAAACCCTATGGGGGAAGTTCTACTCTGTCCTATCAGGTCGCTATGAATCGGAATCACCTTAACTGCAATAGGTTTGAGTTTTTTCTTTTTTTATAAATGGCATTTAGAAGAAAAAATCATGGGTGAAGAGAAGAGGGTAATTTAAATGTTCAATTCCATTTTAAGAATTTAATTATCTTAACTAAAAGAATGTTGAAATTTGATACCATATTAGAGAAATAGGCGCTAAAAATATGTATGGAATCATCTAAATTTCCTAAATTATTTATGAAGTCATAAAGGAAGCAGTTTTCATGTGTAGTGGAACTAATAAATGATAAGTGACTTGATATTCAATTTATTTCGGAAGAAGCATAATACATTTTAAAGAGGTTTTGCTATAGCTACAAATTTTTTAGCATAGAAAACTTGACACAGTTTTTTAATGATATTTTACCTCCTATCCAAAAGCCACCTGCAAATAGCTTATTTGCATGGGGATAAAAGGCAAGGGCCTTCATCTTCCTTTTACTTATTAGTGAGATAACAAACCTCCATTCATGAAGTACAGCATCGTTTTTGTTATAAATGAAGAATCAGCCAACTTTCTGCCACATCTGGCTGCAGATCTATAAGCTTTGAATAAACAGTAGGCATCCAATTGCCAGGATCCATTCTTTAAGCAATGGGAGGTTTTTTTTTTTTCCCCAGTCAAATTGCTCTTTACTATAATTGCATTTCAGCTTTCAGAACAGCCGAGACTTCAAAAAGAGTTCAGTTTTTATGGTGCGAGGTGGCAAACATTTATTACATAATCTAAGGGCAAATCTATTTGTAGTTCATATACTAAATATTTCCCCAATGTCCACTTACCCAACAAAGTTAAAATGGTCACTATGGGCAGAATGTTTTCACAGTATCACAAATTAGCATTTGCAATGAAAAGTAATTTCTGCTTCTTTTTGAGAAACTTATAGCAAAGTGACTAATTTGGTGAAGAATCTACGAACAACCTAAGTGAAATCTTAATGGCTTTCCACTGGGCAAAGAGGATGAGGGCAGTTTAAACACAACAGCTAAAAAGCATGGAATTCAGAAAGTATGTTTAATTGAAAAATATTTTTCAACTACAGCATCCATATAATTGAAAGCCCAGCATTAGCATTTTTTCCCACTGCTTTCAAATGAAGCTTATCCTCCTTACGTTAAACCTTTCATAACAGTTGCTTATAAATAGAATCATTAGTCACAGTTGGAAATCTCTTTCTGTGTAGCTCTAGGAAAACTTCACTAGAGGAGAGATCAACAATCTTTTTTTTTTTTTGGTAAAGGACTAGATAGTAAATATATTTGGCTTAACAGGTCATAAGGCCTCTGTCCTGTTGCAACTACTCAACTCTGCTGTTGCAACACGACATAAACAATACATGGACAAAAGAGTCTGTACTTTATTCTGTGATTCTTTATTTACAAAAGCAGGCAATAGGCTAGGTTTGGCCCTGGGGCTTTAGCTGGCCAGACCCTGCATCAGAGCTATACATTTTCACTGAAGCCTGGTTTTGAGGTTGTAATGGGATTCTGCATTGAGTATGAAGTTATTCTATGATCAATTCTCTCCACTGCTTGTCAGCTTGCCAGCTGTGATTTGTGAGGAAGCCTTCTCCTATGTTGAAATTAAATTTGTTTCCTTATAACTCTTACCCATACACTTAGTTTTTCTGAATAAACAAAAATGAGCCTATTCCTTTTCCACATGGGAATTTTTCCAATATTTAACAATGCTATGTTGTTTCTCCTCAGTTTTCACTTTGTTAATGAAATGATCTGTGCTCTTTAAAACATTTTAAGTATGAGCATGACACCCTTCACCATTGTGTTCTCTTTGCTCTTGCCTTCCTCTAATTCGTCAAAGTCTTTTTAAAATACTTCAGTAGATGGAGTGTGACCATAGAAAATAACAACACTGTTTGTTCTCATGATTTGGTTGCTTTTGTTTATAAAAACTCATGGGAGTCATTTTTTTAGCAGCCACTTTAAACTGTTAATACCCGTTGTACATGTAACTGAATAAAAAGTCTGCAGACTTCAGCTTATTTGGGTTCTTTCCTTATCATTCTTAAATTTTTTCAAGTTTCTATCAGCCTCCGGTTTCACACTGAGATAATGCTGAATCTGTATAAATAGTTAAGTTATTGTCTGTCACTCCCAGCTTACTGTCAATTGAAAATTGACATGAGCTCATAAGTCATCTAATTGTCACAGAATGTTTCTTTTTGTCTCTCAATTTTTGCTTAATTCCAAATAAATGATGGATACCACTAAATTGTAAATGTTGCTGTTAGGTGCCATTGAGTCGGTTCCGACTCATAGGAACCTTATATACAACAGAACAAAATACTGCCTGGTCCTGCGCCATCCTCACAGTCGTTGTTATGCTTGAGCCCACTGTTGCAGCCACTATGTCGATCCATCTCATTGAGAGTCTTCCTCTTTTTTGCTGAACCTTTACTTTACCAAGCATGACGTCCTTCTCCATAGACTGGTCCCTCCTGATAACATGTCCAAAGTATGTGAGACGAAGTCTTGCATCCTTGCTTCCAAGGCGTATTCCAGCTGTACTTCTTCCAAGACAGATTTGTTTCTTCTTCTGGCAGTCCGTGGTATATTCAATATTCTTCACCAACTCTGTAATTCAAAGGTGTCAATTCTTCTTTGGTCTTCTTTATTCATCATCCAGCTTTCACATGCATTTGATGCGACTGAAAATACCATGGCTTGGGTCAGGTGCACCTTAGTCTTCAAGGTGATATCTTTGCTTTTTAACACTTTAAAGAGGTCTTCTGCAGCAGATTTGCTCAATGCAATGTGTCGTTTGATTTCTTGACTGCTGCTTCCATAGTTGATTATGGCTTTAAGTAAAATGAAATCTTTCACAATGTCAATCTTTTCTCCATTTATCATGATATTGCTTTTTGGTCGAGATGTGATGATTTTTGTTTTCTTTATGTTGAGGTATAATCCATACAGAAGGCTGTAGTCTTCGATCTTCACGAGTAAGTGCTTCAAGTCCTCATCACTTACAGCAAGCAAGGTTGTGTCATCTGCGTATTCCAGGTTGTTAATGAGTGTTCCTCCAATCCTGATACAGAATTTATCTAGCCTTCCAATAATACTGTTTTGTCAGCTACTCATGCTGATTGGCTGCTTGGAAAGCACACATAATTAAAACATACCATTTATTACTTCCTCTTATAAGAGTGGCATCTGCCTCATCAACCTAACCTCAAACTATGGATAGAAACAAAAAACTAAATGTTTTGAAACATCATTGAGGGTTAATGGTGTCAACTACCATCTACATTAATTTTGAACTGTGACATGCCCAGGTGAAGGTAATCAGAAGAGCAAAGAGGGGAAGTCTGGTTAGGAATGTCCATTAACCATGTTTTGGATGGTTGATTATTACTTTCTCAAGCAAGTTGCAGGATTGCCAACATCAATAGATTAATTTACATACCATTATTCAAACATTCACTTTTTTATATTTGAAAGAGGTATATTTTAGAGTACATTAATGCAAAAAACACTTCCAGCCCCTGCTAATGTCCAGTAATTAAGAAGATCCAAATGGAAAACACAAGGTTCCCATGGTAACAATAAACAGAATCTTATGAACCATTATAAAAAATATTAAAAAATGGAAATTTTAGCAATAGAATCTATTGGTAAAACTATAAATTACAACAATATTATCTCCATATGCCAACTGTAATCCTCTCTTATCTCCAAAGGCAAGTAACAATCTTTTTATGCACGCTAATCTCTTTTCTCTGAAAAGCTAGGAAATTGTGCACATGTGCCGCTCATACTGTCTTTTAACCAAACTCATTTTCTATTGTTCTTTAACTGCTCAGTGAATGGATGTTTAGTCTCTCTGGCAAAATGTAAATTCTTAAATGGCTAAAGACAACATCTCCTGTGTTTCACCTCTCAGATTTTTTTTTCACACTGTTGATGTTGATTTCTGACAGTTTTCAAACCCCAGACTTTGCCCTTCCCCTTTTTGCCACATAGAGACAAGCTGATAAGAAAGTCCTGGAAACTCCTCCCTTCGCTATGGCTTGTTGTTGTTGTTAGGTACCTTCGAGTGGATTTTGATTCATCTGCGACCCACTGTGGCTGAACAGAACTGCCTCATAGGGTTTTCTTGGCTGTAATCCTTACGGAAGCAGATCGCCAGGCGGTTATCAGCCAGGTGCTTAACCTTTTGTGACACAAGGACTCCTAATCCCGCAATGGACCAGTGTTAGCATGGTTTGAAACCTGAAGCGGTGAGAGGTCCTACTCCTATACCGCATTAATTAGGAGTTATGTATCGTCTTTTGTTTCACTTATGATTGAATCTGAGCTCTTCTCCTTGGATAATTCTTTTGCTGTTTACTATATGAGTAATAAACTTTATCCATATCCATTTGTCCTATGTGTCATTTATCTTGACATCCATAAATTTATAAGTAGAATGGGCGTGAGAGCTGCCCAGCACCCAGCAAGTAAAACAAATAATACATACAAACAATGGAAACTAAATGAATATTCCTTTATTATCATACAAGTTTTTCCTGTTTTCTCTTGGTGGATATAAGATTCACCATCAGTGTGTTATTTATTTGATCTACTGTTGACTTACAGAAGGTTCCAAGCTACACTCTTGACGTTAAGAATCTTAAAAAGCCTAGACAGGCCCAAGTTGTTGAATAGATCCTAAAGATAGCAAGATGAAAAAATTCAAATACAGAAAAGAGAAAACACTTAGGGACAAACATTCCCTTTATACGAGCAAGTTTGAAGTAGTAGATGACTATTCCTGTCTCTACTGAAAACATCTCCTCAGCTATCTATCATGTAATATGAGTTACAGGGAGACACTGGACGTTGAACTAACTTGTGAAATGCTACAATTAAATGTTAGTTAGATGCTATCAAGTTGGCTATGACTCATAGAGACCTCATGTACAAAAGAATGAAACACTGCCCTGTCCTACACCACCTCACAATCGTTGCCATGTTTGAGCCCATGTTGAAGCCACTGTGTCAGTCCATCTCACTGAGGGTCTTCCTCTTTTTCACTGATCCTCTATTTTACCAAGTATGATGCCCTTCTCCAGGGACTGGTCCCTCCTGATGACATGTCCAAATTACGTGAGATGAAGTCTCGCCATCCTTGATTCTAAGAAGCATTCTGGTTGTACTTCTTCCAAGATAGATTTGTTCATTTTTCTGGCAGTCCATGGTATACTCGATATTCTTCGCCAACACCATAATTCAAAGGCATCAATTCTTCTTCGGTCTTCCTTATTCATTGCCCAGCTTTCGCATGCATAGGAGGCGAATGAAAATACCCCGGCTTGGGTCAGGTGCACCTTAGTCTTCAAGGTGACATCTTTGCTTTTTAACACTTTAAAGAGGTCTTTTGCAGCAGATTTCCCCAATGCAAATCCTTTTATTTCTTGACTTCTGCTTCCATAGGCATTGATAGTGGATCCGAGTAAAATGAAATCCTTTACAACTTCAATCTTTTCTTCATTTATCTTGATGTCGCTTATTGGTCCAGTTGTGAGGATTTTTGTTTTCTTTATGTTGAGGTGTAATCCATACTGTAGTCTTTGATCTTCATCAGTAAGTGCTTCAAATCCTCTTCACTTTCAGCAAGCAAGGTTGTGTTATCTGCATAGCACCAGCTGTTCATGAGTTTTCCTCCAATTCTGATGCCCCGTCCTTCTTCACATGGTCCAGATTCTAGGATTATTTGCTCAGCATACAGATTGAATCAATACGGTGAAAGGATATAACCCTGATGCACACCTTTCCTGATTTTAAACCACACAGCATCCCCTTGTTCTGTTCGCACGACTGCCTTTTGGTCTATGTACAGGTTCCTCATGTGCACAACTAAGTGTTCTGGAATTCCCATTCTTCGCAATGCTATCCATAATTTGTTATGATCCACACAGTCAAATGCCTTTGCATGGTTAGTAAAACACAGGTAAACATCTTTCTGGTATTCTTTGCTTTCATCCAAGATCCCTCTGATATGAGCAATGACAGCCTTCCTTTCAAGTCTTCTTCTGAATCCCGCTTGAATTTCTGGCTGTTCCCTGTCCATGTACTATTGCAATGGTTTTTGAATTATCTTTAGCAAAATCTTACCTGCATGTGATATTAATGATATTGTCTGATAATTGCTGCATTCTGTTGGATCACCTTTTTTTGGAGTGGACACAAATAGAGATTTCTTCCAGTCAGTTGGCCAGGTAGCTGTCTTCTAACTTTCTTAGCATAGACAAGTGAGCGCTTCCAGTGTTGCATCAGTTTGTTGAAACTTCTCAATTACTATTTTGTCAATTCCTGGAGCCTTGTTTTTCACCAAGTGAAGCTTGGACTTCTTCCTTCAATACCATTGGTTCTTGAGTCATATTCTACCTCCTGAAATTGTTGAACATCGACCAATTCTTTCTGGTACAGTGACTCTGTGTATTCCTTCCATCTTCCTGTGTCATTCAATATTTTGTCCATAGAATCCTTCAAAATTGCAACTCGAGGCTTAATTTTTTTCTTCAGTTCTTTCAGCTTGAAAAATGTTAAGCATATTCTTCCCTTTTGGTTTTCTAATTTCAGGTCTCTGCACATGTCATTATATTTTACTTTGTCTTCTTAGCCGCCCTTTGGAATCTTCTCTTTTACTTCATCATTTCTTGTTTGCTTTAGCTACTCCACGTTCAAAAGCAAGTTTCAGAGTCTCTTCTGACATCCATTTTGATCTTTCTTTTTAATGACCTCTTGCTTTCTTCATGTATGACATCCTTAATTTCGTTATACAACTTGTCTGGTCTTCGGTCATTAGTGTTCAGTATGTCAAATCTATTCTTCAGATGGTCTCTAAATTCAGGTGGGATATACTCAAGGTCAGACTTTTGCTCCGGTGGACTTGTTTGAATTTCTTCAGCTTGAACTTGCACATGAGTAATTGATGGTCTGTTCCACAATCAGCCCCTGTCCTTGTCCTGACTGATGATACTGAACTTCTCCATTGTCTCTTTCCTCAGATATAGTTGATTTAATTCCTGCGTATTCTATCTGGTGAGGTCCATGTGTATAGTGGCTGTTGATGTTGTTGAAAAAAAGTATTTGCAATGAATAGATCATTTGTCTTGCAAAATTCCATTATGCGTACTTGAGCTTTGTTTCAAAGGCCATATTTTCCACCTACCGATCCTCCTTCTTTGTTTCCAACATTCACATTCCAATCACTAGTAATTATCAATGCAGCTTGATTGCATGTTTGATCAATTCCAGATTGCAGAAGTTGGTAATAATCTTCAATTTCTTCATCTTTTGCATTAGTAATTGATGCTTAAATTTGAATAATATTCGTATTAACCTGGTCTTTCTTGTAGGCATACGGATATTATCCTATTACTGACAGTAATGTAGTTTAGGATAGATCTTGAAATGTTCTCTATGATGATGAATGAGACACCATTCCTCTTCAATTTGTCATTTTGGCAAAGTAGACCATATGGTTTTCTGATTCAAAATGGCCAATACCAGTCCATTTCAGCCCACTCATGCCTCAGATATTGATCTTTATGCATTCCATTTCAGTTTTAATGACTTCTAATTTTACAATGAAGTAAGTGTTTTTATTTATTTTTGTTTTGTTTATTCTATTTTTTAAATTTTATAGTTTATATTTTATTTTTGTTCTTGCTGTTGAGAATAAAAATAAATTCCAAACTATAAAATTTTTATTGTGACCCAGTGGGTAAGAGATTGGCTGCTAACCAACAGGTCAGCAGTTCAAATCCACCAGCCACTCCTTGGAAACTCTAGGGGGCAGTTCTACTCTGTCCTTTAGAGTCCCTATGAGTTGACATCGACTTGACAGCAATGGGTTTGGTTTGATTTGGTTGGTTGTTGAGAATATACACAGCAGAACATACACCAATTCAAAAATTTCTATATGTATAATTCAGTGACATTGATTACATTCCTTGAGTTGTGCAACCCTTCTCATCCTCCTTATTTGAATTGTTCCTCCTCCATTAATATAAACTCACTGCACCCTAATGTTCCTACTGAATCTTTCAAGTCATTGTCAATTTGATCCCATATAGATAAATCTTAAAAGAGCAAAATGCTCAAGGCAGACATTCTTTACTAGTTAAGCTAAACTATTGTTTAGTTTTAAAAAGGCTTCAGGGGATATTTTTGGTTTAAGGTTTAAAGATTATCTCAGGGCAACAGTTTCAGGGGTTTATCCAGCCTCCGTAACTCCAGAAAGTTTGGTTTACATGAGAATTTGAAATTTTGTTCTGCATTTTCGCCCTTTTCAACAGGATTGTTCTATAGAATCTTCGATCAAAATGTTCAATAGTGGTAGTTGGGTACCATGCAGTTCTGGTCTCATGGCAAATGAGGCAGTTGTTCACAAAGGCAATTAGCACACATTCCATTTCCTCTTTGTATTCCTGATTCTCCTTCTTCATTTGTTTTTCCAGACAAATACAGACAAATTGTTGTACCTTGGATAGCAGCTTGCAAGCTGTTAAGACCCCAGGCAGTACACAACAAACAAGGAGGTAAACAAAAGCGGTCAACACAATATTAGGCCAATTGACCGAGATGTCCCATGAAACCATGACTCTGAACCTCCAAAGCAAGGAATCAAATCCCGTGAGATGTCTGGCTGTATATAAGACCCCTCAGCTGCTACTTTTTTGTTGTCATAGTTGTAAATATATCTATCACACAACTTTTTTCAATTGAACTTTTTATAGGTATATAACTTATTGACAGCAATTACATTAATCAGCTATGTAACCCTACCCTTAATTGATGCAAGGTGTCCATCACTGTAAACTGAAACAAACTCAGCAATGATCCCCTCCCTTTCTTCCTCCCTCCCGCCACCAGTAACCACTAATAAACTCTGGTCTTTATACATTTGTCTGTTCTTGTCTTTTTATATAAGTGAAGTCATACAATATTTGTCCTTTTGTGATTGACTTATTTCACTTAGCATAATGTCTTCCAGTTCCATCCATATTTTAGCATGTATCAAGACTTTATTTGTCTTACTGGCTGAGTAGTATTACACTGTATGTGTGTACCACATTTTGTTTATCCATCATTTCACTGATGGGCATTTAGGTTGTTTCCACATTCTGGCTATTGTGAATAGTGCTGCAATAAACATTCGTGTACAAATATCTTAGTTTCTGCTTTCAAGTCGTTTGGATATATTCACAGGAGTGGAATTGCTGGATTATATGGTAGTTCTATTTTTAGTTTTTTGAGGAACCACCACACCGTTTTAGATAACAGCTGTATCATCTTACATTCTCACCAGCAATGGACAAGGATTCCAATTTCCCCACATCCACGCCAGTATTTGTTATTTTCTGGGTTTTTTTTTTTGGCCATCATAGTAGGAGTTAAATGTTATCTCATTGTGGTTTTGATTTGCATCTTTCTGATGGCTAATAACGTTGAGCATCTTTTCCTGTGTTTGTAGGGCATTTGAATGTCCTGTTTGGTGAAGTTTTATATATATTTTGGTTATTAGATTCTTACTGGATATACGGTTTCTGAAGATATTCTTCCAGTCAGTAGCTTGTCTTTTCATTTTTTTGGTAAAGTCTTTTGACGAAGAAAGGTTTTTAATTTTTATGAGGTCCCCTTTATTTGTCTTTTGCCGTTTGTGCTCTTGTAATTATATTAGGTAATCCATTGTTAAAAGCTAAGCCTGACAGTATTGCCCCTGCAATTTCTTTCAAGAATTTTATGGTTTTAATTCTCACATTTCAGTCTTTAATCCATTTTGAATTTGTTTTTGTGTATGCTGTGAGGCATGTATCCTGTTTCATTTTTCTGCATGTGAAAATCCAATTTTCCCAACACCATTTCTTGAAAGGTATCTTCTTTCCTTATCGAATGGACTTAACACCCTTGTCAAAAATCAGTTGACAACAGATGTGTGGGTTTATTTGCGGACTCGTGATTTTATTCCATTGGCCTACATGTCTATTGTTATGCAAGTACAGGCTGTTTTGATTACTGTAGTTGTATATGTTTTAAATTCAGGAAGCATGAGTCCTGATACTTTGTTCTTCTCTTTCAACATTGCTTTAGCTATTTGAGGCCTCTTGCCATTCCATATAAAGTTGAGGATTGATTTTTCTATTTCCGTAAAGAAGGCTGTTGGAATTTTGATCAGAATTGTGTCGAATCTATAGATTGCTTTTGGTAGTAGTGACATCTTAACAATATTAAGTATTCCAATTTAACAAGGGACAAAGTTCCATTTATTTAAGTCTTTGTTAACCTCTTTCAGCAGTGTTTTATAATTTTAATTCTATAAGTCTTTCACATTGCTAGTTAAATTTTTTTCCTAGATATTTTATTCTCTTAGACGCTATTGTAAATGGAATTATTTCTCTAATTTCCCTTTCAATTTTCTCATTGCTGGTGTATAGAAACTCAATTAATTTTTGTTTCTTGACCTTGTGCTCTGCCACTTTGCTAAATTTCACTATTAGCTCTAGAAGCTTTTTTGCAGACTCTATGGGATTTTCTATATATAGGATCACGTCATCTGTGAATAGGGATAATTTTACTTTCTCTTTTTCAATTTGGATTTTTTTACTTGTTTTTCTTGTCTAATTGCCTTGACTGGGACTTCTAATGTAATATTGAGTAGATGTGGTGAGAGTGGGAACACTTGTCTTGTTCCCAATTTCAAGGTGTAAAGTTGTCCATCTTTCTCCATTACTTACTATGTTGGCTGTTGGCTTTTCATGTATGTCCTGAATTATATTGAGGAAATTCCCTTCTATCTAATCTTCTTGAGGGTTTTCATCAAGAAAGGGTGTTGAATTTTACCAAATATTGTTTCTGCATCCGTAGAGATTATCACGTGGTTCTTTTCCTTTGTTCTATTGATGTGATGTACTGCACTGACTGATTTTCTAATGTTGAACTACCCTTGCATTGTGGAATGAATCTAACTTGTTCATGGTGTATGAATCTATTAATAGGCTGTTAGAGTCCAATCGATACTATTTTGTTGAAGTTTTTACAACTATATTCATAAAGGATATTGGCTCTAGTTTTCTTTTTTTGTAGTGTCTTTGTGTTGCTTTGGTGTCAGGGTTATGCCTGCTTAATTGAATAAATTAGGGAGTATTCTTTCCTTCTTTATCTTTGGTGTCAAGGATTGGTGTCAATTCTTCTCTGAATGTTTGGTAGAATTCCTCTGTGAAGCCATCTGGTCCAAGATTTTTTTTTTTTTGGAGAGGTTTTTGGTCACCGATTCAATCTTTTCACTTGTTATGTTCTGTTGACATTTTTTATTTCCTTTTGAATTAGTTTGGGTGGTTGTGTCCTTCTAAAAATTTGTCCATTTCATCTAGATTATCCAGTTTGTTGCCATACTGTTGTTCATAATATTCTGTCATGATTCTCTTTATTTCTATTGAGTCAGTTGAAATGTCTCCTCTTTCATTTCATATTTTGATTATTTGCATCTTTTCTCTTGCTTTCTTTGTCAGTCTAGCTAATGGTTTGTCAATTTTATTGAGTTGATTCCAAGTCACAGTGACCCTATAGGACAGAGTAGATCTGCCCTATTGGGTTTCCAATGCTGTAATCTTTATGAAAGTAGACTGCCACCCCTTCCTCCTGTGAGGCAGCTTGTGGGTTTATGGTAAGCTTTATGGTAAGCAGCTGATTGCTTACCCACTGTGCCACCAGGGTCCCTTGCTTCTATTTGTCTTGAGATGTTTTAATTTCACCCTCATTCTTGAAGGATAGTTTCACCATCATGTACAGTATTCTTGGTTGATAGTTTTTGTGTTGTTTTGTTGTTTTCTTTCAGCACTTTAAATATACCATTGCATTGTCTTCTGACCTCCAATGTTTTTGAGGACAAATCAGCACTTGATCTTATTGGGGATTCTTTGTATGTGACTGCTTGCTTCTTTCTCACTACTTTTAGAATTCTCTCTTTATCCTTACTTTTTGAGAGCATGACAATGACATGTCTCATCATAGATCTCTTTGGGTTTATCTTGCTTGAAGTTCTATGAACTTCCTGGATTTGTAGATTCATATGCTTCATTAGACTGGGGAAATTTTCTGTCATTATTTCTTCAAATATTCTTTCTGTCCCTTTATACCATCTCCTTCTGGAATTCCCATGATGTGTATATTAGATCTCTTGATGTTGTCTCATAATTCCTTTAAACTGTACTCAGCCATCTTGCACCTCCATTATTGTTGCTCTTCAGCCTCTGTAATTTCTACTATTTTATCCTCTAATTTGCTAATTCTTTATTCTGTCTGTTTAAATCTGTTATTAAATCCTTCCATTGTGTTTCTTGATTCAGTTATTGTCCCTTTTAGTCGAATTATTTCTTTGGTTTCTTTTCATCTCTTTTTTTGATCCTCATGTTGTTCATGCATTGTTTTCCTTATTTCTTTTAGACATTTGTCTATGCTTTCCCTTAACTCTTTAATTATATTTAAGGTTGTTTTATTATATCTTTGAGTCTTTTCATTATTTGATCTTCCATAAATGGTGCTTACATTCCCTTTGTTGTATTCATTTGAATGGGTAATGATTTCTCTTTACTTTGTGTGTCGTGTGATTTTTTTTTTGTTGGCGTATTGGGATTTTTGAGGGTGTTAACTTTCTCAGTTCTTTCCAGTATATGCTATTTTTGTCCTCACTATTTTCTGCAAAAAACTCTTAGATGGGCACAGCCTTCAGCCTTTGCTTACTGTTTCCTCTCCCTTTCTGTGATAGTTCCTTCTACTGTCCTGGTTTAATTGGGATTCAGAAGTTCCAGATCTCAGTTTTCAACTTTTAATGTTTCCCAAACACACTAGAGAACATACTGTGGTAAATCTAGCAACACCACTCAGGTGAGATATCACTTACTAACCAATCTGTCCATAAGGTGGCACAGTCCTCTCTCTCTGGTTATTGCTCCCTTCCCATCTCTGTTTCTGCAACCAGGTTTTCAGTCAGAAAACTCACACCCAGTGAGCCCCCTTTGGGGCTGGATGTTGCCTGAGGCTTCCTTCCCTACTCTGTACGGGCTGCTTATATCTGAGCTGGCATTCATGGGAAGCACAGACTGACTTTCCTCCGTTTCAGGAGGCAGAGGGCTGGCACCCCTCAAAAGGACCTCTGAGAGATCTGTCTTACTGGTTTCAGAGCCCCAATGGCCTTGCGGTAGTTGGGGGAGCAATCTCCACTAAGGTGACCCACCTTCTGGCTCCACTATAGAAAACCTTTTGTAGGAGATCCTATCAGTCCAGTAGCCAACAGTTACTAGGTGGGAGAGGGGCTGTCACACTCCAAACAGACTGCCAGAGAGGTCTTCCTTGTTACTATTGGAGCCCCCCTGCCACACTGTATGTCAACGGTGGGAGTAGGCTCCACTCAAGACATTTGTTTCCCAGCACACAGCAGCCTCAGTTAGCAGTCATTAGTGCTGATGGTAAAGGGGAGCAGACACCCAAACTGACTCCCAGGGAGGTCTGCCCTTTTGGTTTCAAAGGCCTGAGATATGGGGTATTCAGGGAGGCAGGTAGAGTGCTGAATATGGGAGCAGACTACACTTCAGGGTGCCTTCCGTAGCAATTGTCACAGTCTGGTAGCCACCCATGACTGGGCAGGGAAGGGGCTGTCATGCTCTGATTGGATCTCTAGGGAGGTCTGCCTTATTGCTATCAGATTCCCCACAGTATATTGTTGACTGTGAGTGCAGCCTCCACTCGAGACATCTACTTGCTAGCACACACTCACCTCTGTCAGTAGTCCTCAGTGTGGGCTGGTATAGGGGATAGACAGACCTGAACTAACCCCCAGGGAGGTCTGCCCTGTTAGTTACAGATGTTTGAGCTATGGCATGCCCAGGGATACAGGTAGATTGTTGACTATGGGAGCAGATTCCACTGCAGAGGTCTTCTATAGCAATTCACAGCAGGCTTGCTGCTGACAGTGTCCAAGTGAGGGAGGTGCTGGCACAATCTGAACTCCCCAGGGAGGTTGGCTTTGTTGATTTTAGAGCCAAATCTTGGGGTCTTGTCTCTTCGTACAGGCAGAGGTTTACTGATTAGGGAAGCAGGCTCTTTTGCCAGGGTCATTTACCCAGTTCACAGCAGCCAGCAGCCAGCTTGGCTGAGGAGGGGGCAGGGACAGTGGGAGATTCATTGATTCCTGCCTGTCTGCAGTTCTCCACTGCTGTCTTCTGTTCCCCGATACAGAGTCCCTCAAGACCAAGCACTGTTTCCTTGTTCTATTTGTGGGGGAGAGTCAAAACAATGGTCTATTTATACTGCCATATTCCCAGAATCTGTTCTATTTTTTTTTTTTTTAACCCATAGGAGTTTTATTCTAGAGTAAGTTTAAACATTTAGAAATGACAAAGAAAATTTGTCATTTAGACAAACTTAGTGTGTTTCATTCCATATCGTTCCAATGACTGGATTTAAGAAGATAATCTCCCAAGCAAACAGGTTTTGTCTTGTCTGTTGCCATCAAGTTGATTCCGACTCAGATGCTCCCTCTTCACATATCATGGCTACTAAAGGCACAGATAGGTTACCATAACTAACTTATGGAGTTATGACTAAGGTTAAAAAAGAATAACTTTTCTAAGATGTATAGAAACATTCAAAATTCAAGGGATCTCCGTAGCTTCAATAAAAAATGAATCCTATGGAGTCTATGATACTTAATTCCATCTTCCCCAAAGGAAGATAATGGAAAACAAAATCATATCAAATCCTCCAAATATTTAATGACATCTTTTATTTTACTAACCTTCTGTAGACAAAATTCCTCCTGGACTTTTTCAACACAATACAATTTAACAATAACAAGGCAAGTTCCCAAAAGGTGCATTACAAAGTTATCACTTGTATTTACTATGGAAGAAAGATGAGCAATCTAATGTGTAGTTTTCTTTGAGTGAATATACACAATCTTGTCAATAAACTTAAATTTTTCAAAAGAAACCTAAATTCATCAAATACCTTAAACACCTAGAATTCTGTACTTATTATCAGCGTAATCAACATATGCAAATATAACTGAAATGTTATTTCTAACAATTTAAAATTTATTCTTATTTATCTTTTTCATTGTCAAGATCCTGCTGGCTTCGTGAAGTATAAAAGAACAACAGCACTAAATCATGTGTGATAAAATCATCCTTTTCTATTTATCTCCAGTATTGGCATTTACTGGCACTTGGAAACTATTTATAACCTCATACTCTTACTGCTAACATCAATTATTATGTAAATAGTTGAAAGTTTTACTGACTGTTTATAAATAATGCATGAAAGTCTATAGACTTCAACAGCTAGTGAGCATTTTCTTTTGTGGCTCATAAACATAACACAGAACAAGGTATAGCTTGGATGAGTCTGAACAACAGAAGTTTTCCTTTTACAGATTTTGGTCAAATTATTTGGAAAGGGTTTTCTGTATGCAATTACCATCTGCGTTTTGGGAAATTAAACCAGAAATTGTTGTGTCATTTTACTCAATAGGATAAGATCTAGGCAACTCTATTAAAATGACCTTAAATAGAACTGATGGGGGTACAAGAGATGTTCAAAACAAGTTAGAATAGCTCTTCCACATATAGATCTTTAACCCATCCTCATCAATGTCTAATACTTAAGAAAAAATAATGGAAAATATAAAGTCTTTCCTACTCTGAAGTTTTATGATATAAACACAAATACATCATTTAGAAGTTACCTCTGCATTTACTCTGTCTAAAAATCTTCAGTAGGCTTTGAAAATGATTTCAATTAAGTATGCTCCCCATTATATAATATCAAATTGAAAATGAACTCTTCAACTTGTCCAGAGCAAGTCTAATCCCTGTAACTCATGAGAGTCATTCAGATATTTAAAAATTAATATCAAGTACTTCTTTAAGAACTTTCCTGCCCATGCTAGAAATCTTCCTTTCCTTCAAATAGTGCTACTGCTTGGTGTTACGATCTCCAAACTATGTAAATTGCATTTTCCTAATGTCTGTCTGTCTATCCACCTATGTATCCATCTGTTCCTCTATCTACCTATCTATCCTGTCCTTTTTCTCACAACTTCACAATTCAATTTGTGGCAACCAGTTTTGAGGTATCTTCTGAGTTGGCAGAGAGAAAAAAATAAATTACACACTACCCTTTCATTAAAATAGCCTAAATTCACATTTTTGGGGAGAGGGTGCATGGTAATATACTGTTGACCCTTGTTTATCTTCCAGTCAAAGAAAACACCTAAGTAATTTTCACATGTACCCCTACCTTCACAAACGGATCTCCTCCACCCTATACTTACATCATCAATTTGGGATTATATAAACAATTTTACATTTATCTTTTTCTTACTAGATTCAGCAAAATGTATCACCCAGACAACAGCTTTTTCTGTTTCTTTTTTTCACAATTGATAGAATTTGATTCGTATTTTATCCTAATAAATGAACTAACCAGCTGTATTTTAAAGAAATAATATATACTCCTAAGCAACAAGATCAAGAAAATTCTAGGGATAAAGTCGGTTGCCAGAAATGCCCTTAGCCCCATCCTTTCCTTTGCTTTTTATCTTCCATTTACAGTTGATATATAGGAATCTTTCTAACATTCAGATAGATCTTCCTTAAGTGACTCAGAGAGCTCTTATTTACAGAGGAGCTGAAGATATGAAAGGGCAAGAATTTTTCAAGTGTCACATTCTTCTCTTGGAACCCTAGGTACAACTAAGGAAAGGGAGAACAGCACTGGGGACTATATATTTTTTTTGAGTCTTGATTAAATATTGACATATACCACTTGCACACATTTAGATGACATTTTTCTCTCTAACTGTGGGCCTTAAGGAACTCAAGTATACATATTTATTTATTTTGTAAAAAATATATGTCCTTGTGTATAAATATACATATATGTACATGTATACATATGCTTTTGTATATGTATATGTGTACATATACATATACACATACACGTGTATGTATGTATCTATCTAAGTTTTAAATTATTAGAATTATTCAACTAAAATCCCAATTAATAAGGCCAAACAAAATGGCCAAACAGGATAATTTTTTTAATTATTGCAAAATGACACTTCTTTTCATTCATAGGTTTTATTATAAACAGTCTCTGAAGGCAATTTAAAAAAAAAAAAACTTCCAAAAATAGTATGTTGTTGTTGTTAGGTGACATTGAGTGTCATAGCAACCCTATGTACAACAGAACAAAACACTGCCGGGTCCTGCACCATCCTCATGATCACTGTTGTGCTTAAGCCCATTGTTGCAGACATTGTGTCAGTTCATCTTGTTGAGGATCTTCCTCTTTTTCACAGACTCTCTACTTTACCAAGCATGATGTCCTTCTCTAGGGACTGATACCTCTTGATAACATGTCCCAAGTACGTGAGCCAAAGTCTCGCCATTCTCACTTCTAAGGTGCATTCTGGCTGTACTTCTTCCAAGACAGATTTGCTCTTTCTTCTGGCAGTCCACGGTATATTCAGTATTCTTCACCAACACCATAATTCAAATGTGTCAGTTTTTCTTCAGTCTTCTTTGTTCTTTGTTCAGCTTTCACATGCATATGAAGCTATTGAAAAGACCATGGCTTGGGTCAGGTGCACCTTAGTCCTTAAAGTGACATCTTTGCTTTTTAACACTTTAAAGAAGTCTTTTATAGCAGATTTTCCCAGTGCAATATGTCGTTTGATTTCTGGACTGCTGCTTCCATGGGTGTTGACTGTGGATCCAAGTAAAATGAAATCCTTGACAACTTCAATCTTTTCTCCACTTATCATGATGTTGCTTGGTCTTGTTTGTTAGGATTTTGTTTACTTGTGTTGAGGTGTAATCCATACTGAAGGCTGTAGTCTTTCATCTTCATCAGTGTTTTAGGTCTTCTTCATTTTCAGCAAGCATGGTTGTGTCACCTGCATACCGCGGGTTATTAATGTGTCTTCTTCCAATCCTGATGCCATGTTCTTCTTCGTATAGTCCAGCTTCTAGGAATATTTGCTCAGCTTATGGATTGAATAAGTATGGAGAAAGGTTACAACCCTGACACACACTTTTCCTAACTTTAAACCATGCAGTACCCCCTCGTTCTGTTTGAATGACTGCTTCTTGATCTATGTACAGTTCCTGGTAAGCATTCTTTGCAATGGCTATCCATGATTTTTTATGATCCTCACAGTTGAATGCATTTACATAGTCAATAAAACACAGGTAAACATCTTTCTGGTATTCTCTGCAGGATTATTATATTATAATTCTCTGGTATTCAGCCAGGATTGTTCTGACATTAGCAATGATAACTCTCATTCTGAGTCCTCTTCTGAATCAGGCTTGCATTTCTGGCAGTACGCTGTCTATGTACTGCTGCAACCACTTTTGAATGATCTTCGGCAAATTTTACTTTCGTGTGATACTGTTCGATAATTTCTCTATTCTGTTGGATCACCTTTCTTTGGAATAGGCATAAATATAGATCTCTTCCAGTCTGTTGGCCAGGTAGCTGTCTTCCAAATTTCTTGGCATAAATGAGTGAGCACTTCCAGCACTGCATCTGCTTGCTGAAATATCTCAGTTGGTATTTCATCAATTCCTGGACGTTGTTTTTCGCCAATGCCTTCAGTGCAGCTTGGCCTTCTTCTTTCAGTCTCATCTGTTCTTGATCATATACTCCTTCCTGAAATGACTGAACGTCAACCAATTCTTTTTGGTAGAGTGACTCTGTGTATTCCTTCCATCTACTTTTGAAGCTTCCTGAGTCCTTCAGTATTTTGTCCATTGAATCCTTCACTATTGCAACTTGAGGCTTGAATTTTTTTTTTTTCCCCAGTTCTTTCAGCTTAAGAAATGCTGAGCTTGTTCTTCCCTCTTGGTTTTCTAACTCCAGGCATTTGCACTTGTCTTTATAATACTTTATTTTGTCTTCTCAACTGCCCTTTGAAATCTTCTGTTCAGCTCTTTTACTTCATCATTTCTTCCAATCTCTTTATCCACTCAACTTTCAAGAGCAAATATGAGAGTCTCTTCTGACATCTGTTTTGGTCTTTTCTTTCTTTCCTGTCTTTTTAATGACCTCTTGCTTTCTTCATTTATTGACGTTCTTGATGTTATTCCACAATTCTTCTGTTCTTCTGTCGTTAGTGTTCAATGCATCAAATCTATTCGTGAGATGGTCTCTAAACTCAGGCGGGATATACTTAAGGTTATATTTTGGCTCTTGTGGAGTTGTCCTAATTTTCTTCTGCTTCAACTTGAACTTGCATATAAGCAATTGATGATCTGTTCCACAGCTGGCCCCGGCCTTGTTCTGATATAGAGCTTTTTCATCGTCTCTTTCCACAGAGGTAATCTATCTGGATAATTCGGGTGTATTCCATTAGAGAAGGTCTACATGTATATTCACCATTTATGTTGTTGAAAAAAGGTATTTGCAGTGAAGAAGTCGTTGGTCTTGCAAATTCTATCATGTGATCTGGCATCGTTTCTATCACCAAGGCGATACTTTCCAGCTGCCGATCCTTTTTCTTCATTTCCAACTTCTGCATTCCAATCAGCAGTAATTATCAATACATCCTGATGCATGTTTGATCAATTTCAGACTGCAGAAGTTGATAAAAAATCTTCAGTTTTCTCATCCTTGGCCTTAGTAGTTGATGCATAAATTTGAATAATAGTCATATTAACTGATTTTCCTTGCAGGTGTATGGATATTATTCTATCATTGACAGCATTGTACTTCAGGATAGATCTTGAAATGTTCTTTTTGATGATGAATGCTATGCCACTCCTCTTTAATGTGTCACTCCCAGCATAGTAGACCATATGATTATCTGATTCAAAATGGCCAATACTAGTTCATTTCAGCTCACTAATGCCTAGGATATCAATATTTATGCATTCCATTTCATTTTTGACTATTTCCAATTTTCTTAGATTCATACTTCATACATTCCATGTTCCAATTATTAATGGATGTTTGCAGCTGTTTCTTTTCGTTTTGAGTGGTACCACGTCAGCAGATGAAGGTCCCAAAAGCTTGACTCCATCCACTTCATTAAGGTTGACCCTACATGAAGGAGGCAGCACTTCCCTAGTCGTATTTTAAGTGCCTTCCAACCTGAGAGGCTCATCTTCGGGCACTATATCAGACAATGTTTTCCTGCTATTCAGAAGGGTTTCACTGGCTAATTTTTTTTTTTTTTTTTTCAGAAGTAGACTACCAGGTCCTTCTTCCTACTCTGTCTTAGTCTGGAAGCTTAGCTGAAACCCATCCACCATGGGTAATGCTGCTGGTATTTGAATACTGGTGGCATAGCTTCCAGCATCACAGCAACACACAAGCTCCCACAGTATGACAAACTGACACACGTGGGGATAAAATAGTATAGTACTAAGTATAGAGCATACAAATATTCTTATGGTGTATTTGTTGTTTGAATGTATTCATTTTAATTTGTGTAAAATATTTGATTGTACAGTCGCACTTTAATATGCTCATCATTCACCTCTTTACTCAACATTATTGAATACTAAGTTTTTAATAGATTTTTTAATCTATATGTGATAAATTTAAATTCATATTTAGAATTCTTAAATTCTAAAGACGAAAACTGAAGAAAAAAAGACAGCATATGGTAAATATTAAAAGTGCTTAAAAGGAAATTTATCCTATTTAACATAATATAATCAGAGTGTGGAAACCTTGGTTGCATAGTGGTTAAGAGCTTCAGTTGCTAACCAAAAAGATCAGCAGTTTGATTCTACCAGCAGCTCCTTGGAAACCCTATGGGGCAGTTCTAGTCTGTTCTATAGGGTCGCCATGAGTCAGAATCGACCCGACGGCAATGGGTTTGGTTTTTTGTTTTAATCATAATGTACTTCAAGCATTGTTTGAGAAAATGTTCTGTATATTACTCCTTTGAGGTAAAAATATAATAATAAAAAGTATGTACATACACAAACATACATGTACATGTATGGTCCAATGAATTTTCTATATTGTGTTTTATTCTTAGCCTATTATTTCACAGATAAAAGAGTATATTTTAACATTGGGAAAAAAAAGAAAAGCCCTCCTCTTTTCCATAAAGATAACAATTCTATGTGCAAAGAGAACTATTGTAATATTTATTGTATTTTGTCTTATGACCTTTTCAAGAAACACCTTGCAAGGATATCTAGACTACATTCTATTAGTTTTAAAATATTTTAGAGCATTTTGACAATTTTTGATTATATCTTTTTCAGTTTTGTATTTTAGGGATGCAATTCAAGTTAAGAATAATAAAGTACAAATCAGCCATTCTAAGAGTTATATAAATCATGAACTTAGCAGCTAATACAGTCTACAGTATTATGTATGATACAAAATGATTGAGTGCAGATGATTGATTTCAGCTCCAACTGTCAAAGTGACAAGAAAATAAGCTATCAAAACTAGTCTTCTTCACAAATGTATGCACTGTTTCACTGACAAAACAGTGACAACTAAACAATGACTAATTGTAGGAAGATTCAAACCCTAATGTTATGTAATGGGTGGCAGCCAAGGACTTTAAACGTCCTGTTTTTCCATTACCTCTGTATACTTTATTCTACAGCTAAATTTTGTGTCATATTTTCAAAAGGAGATGAACTTGAGTGTTGAACCTCACAGCTCTCCTTATTCTTCGAGCCTCATTCTGATTTTGCACCATTTCAGAATTTCCTGTCTCACAGTTAGAGGTTATCAGATATTCCCTCAGAGTACAGACCACCTGCTATTGCATTCAGTTCATGTTTAGAGAAAATTGGTTTATCTAAAATTCTATTTTTTTCTTTTGGTAAATGAAAGCTAATTTGCAATGTGTTTCCATGGAAAAAGTATAGACATAAAAATTATACAACCATATCAAAAATTCCTAATTTTTTTAAAAGCAGACTTAAAATTTAATGATAAATCATAGTTGTAAGCATGTAAAATGAAATAGTATCAAAATGATAATTATGAACACAAAAGTGTCTGCTACGGGGAAAAATGTAATACAAAAGTTCTCAAACAGTCTACAAAGTCTATAAAACTTACACATGGAATGTCTACTATGTATTCAGCACAGTTTTATACATGAGGATAATACTATATTCCTGATTTAACGCTAGTTGTTTGGTCTGCATGCGAGATAGAGTTATCATTGTAACAATGGGCACTGAATAATGATGAAACTCATATTCTGTTTTCATAAGGGCATATCTGTAATGACTACTGACAATTAAGACTTTAGTGCGATAACGGTATACATGCTTATGTGTGTTTTATGTACCTATACTATTTAAAGGACTTATCTTGTCATATGTTTGTCTTTAATTAGAGTTGCAGATTCTGTTCTCCCTTACCTTTAGACAACTGAATTTTATTGTTTACTCTGTAGAGTTTCTCTGTTTCTTATCAATCAGTGTTGTAAGCCCCATTCAACAGCAGCCCTTAGTCCATGGAGAATTACATTCTTCCACATCATCGTAAGAGTTATCATCTTTAAAAATTCCAAACGTGAAAACTTTAGTAGTTCCACATTGAGTTAGGTATTGAGATTAAAATATGGGCATGTTATATAAGGCTTTTCATAACATGGCCTAACACCAGTTCTTGTTTTCGTTTTCCCATACTTTAAAATCCAACACTTTATACCCATTCTTTGCTCTTTGCCTTCACTCGTGACTTTTCCTCCCCCTGGAAGGTCCTCTATAACACGTATTTAGCATTTAATAGATAGTACAAATATCCTTGTTTTGATAATGTCCTCTGTGACGTTTGCAGAGCATCTCTCCTCTCCTTGTAATCTAATACTTTATATAAACATCTTTTATCATAGGTCATCTCATGTTTTTAATTATTTATTTGCATGTCAGACTTGCTCTTTGGTGACAAGCATACACCATACATGCTTCCCTTTGACTTACATTAAGGCATACTTCAGTACCTGAACTCGACTAGCAACGTAAACTAGTGGTTAAGACAACACATTCTGGAGCCCAGATTCCTACCTTTATATCCCAGGGCCGCATACTAGCTGTATTGACATTGGGCAAGGTCCTTAGCCTTTTAGTGTCTTCGTTTCCTCAATGACATACTCATAGCAGTACATACTCCATTAGGATGTTGTGAGGAATACATGACTTAATATATGCAAAGATTTTAGAACTAAGACTGACATGTAGTTGACATTTTGAAAGGATTATTACTTGAAAAAACAAGCCAAAGAATAGAATAGAAATAAGGGGAAAAATATAACAAACACTTTCCACAAGAGAAAGAATAATTACTTTTCTTAATACGTAGTCACAGAATTTTTGTATTGGAGGAAAGCTCACAAAAAATCCACTGCAATCCTTAGATGAAGAAACTGAAATCCTAAAATGTTAGAAAAGAATTTTATAAACAGATTTAGGATTAAATTCCTATTTCAGTGGTCTCCTTGCCCGGAGACTTTTGTATTATCCTTGCTAGAATCTGTGATGTATTTTATTTGTGGCAAATCTTACTGTTCATATTTTTAGACATTTTACGACCTTTTGATGACCACTTGGTTTGGCTATCTGTATTTTTATCTTGCATCTATATCATAATCCTACATCAAAATCCTTTCAAATACAATCATTCAAACAGTATTGCTTTTCCACAGATGGTTTGAGGAAAAACAAAGAAGTAATAATACAGTCTGATCTCAATACTGAGGGAGACATTAGCTGAACTGAAACAGAGAGAAAAAATAAGGTATGGGCAGCCTAGTAAGACATTCATGATTCCATATTCAGCTTTTTTGGAATTGTGATTTCCTGACTAGATCCATCCATTCATTTATTTAATTATTTTTTACTGAGCACCTGCTATATGCCTGATTCTGCTATGCTCAGCAAGAAAGACACAGTTCCCACTCTCATGGAGCTTACATTCTGGCATAAAATTCATAATAAAAAGAAAATCTGCAAATATAATTTACTCCAAAAGAGAAATACAGGGTAATAATGTTCAATTCCATAATGGTGGAGACCTAACTCATTCCCGATGATCTGAAAATACTTTGAAAAAGTGTGGTCTAGAGAAAGAATGCCAATCTGCTTCTGTAAACATTACAGCCAAGAAAACCCAATGGGGCAGTACTACTCTGTCACATGGGGTCACTATGAGTTGGAACTGACTCAATGGCCTCCAGCAACAACAACAAAAGTTAAAGAATGACTAGAGGATAGCCAGGTGAAGATGAGGGAGCAGAAGCATGAAGCAGGCAAAGGAAATATTAGCAAAGGTCCAGATAATTTTAGAACCCCCCCCAAAAAAGCCAGAAAGGCTGACACCATTCAGAGTAAAAGTGGGGAGATTCTGAATAGGTAGACTGAGCCCAGATCCTAGAGAGACTTTACAAAACTGGCACAATGGAAAGCCACTGAAGAACTTTTTAAAAGGGAGTAAGGAGCCCTGATGATATAATGCTTAATCACTCGGCTGCTAACCCAAACGTCAGTGCTTTGAACCCACCAGTGGCTCTGTGGGAGAAAAGACCTGGTAATCCGCTCCCATAAAGATTACAGCTTAGGAAACCCTGTGGGGCAGTTCTGCTTTGTCCTATAGGGTTACTATGAGTCGGAATTGACTCGACAGCGCACAACAACAAAAATATACGATCAGATTTCCAGTTTTAAAGCATCATTCAAGACAACTGTTTTGAGAGAGTTAGGAGGAGGGTAGAATAATATATATAGGAAAACAAATGAAGGTGCTAATGCAGCAGTGCAGGAAATATCTAGAAAGAAGCAGACAAATCATGGTGCTTGAATGCCATTGTAGCAGAAGAGGAGAAACATTGAGAGGCGTATAGCAGGTCTAACTGACAAATGTATTTAATGCAGGGCGTGAGGGAATAGGAAGCATAAAAAAATGACTTCCATTTCTCTGGATTGAGGAATGAGTGGCGGCATTTAAAGAGATAGGGAAATTGGAGGAAAGTCTTTATTTTAGGGGGAGGATAAGAAGGATGATGTGAACTCTGTACAAATGATTTTGAAGTGTACCTGAGAAATCCAAAGGGAGGGTTCAATAGGTTTTATACACACTTTAGTCAAATTTAATTAGCAACGTGCACTGAAATACGTATTTTTATATTTTGTGATCTATCATTCAGATATATTTGCACCTTTAAAAGAAATGGTCATTTCCAATATCTGTCTTTAAAAAAAAAATTTTTACTTTTTGTTGTTGTTTTTGAGAATATACACAACAGAACATACGCCAATTTAACAATTTCTACATGTACAATTCAGTGATATTAATTACACTTTTCAAGTTGTGTAAACCATTCTCAGCCTCCTTTTCCAAACTGTTCCTCCCCCATTAACATAAACTCACTGCCCCTAAGTTTCCTATCTAATCTTTGAGTTGTTGTCAATTTGATTCTATATAGATCTTAGAAGGCACAATGCTCAAGGCAGACATTCTTTACTTGTTAAGTTAAACTACTGTTTGGTTTTAAGAAGGCTTCGGAGGATATTTTGGTTTAAGGTTTAAAGATTTTCTCAAGCAAGTTGTTTTGGGGGTTAATCCAGCCTCCATGGCTCCAGAATGTCTAGATTCCATGAGAATGTGAAATTCTGTTCTACATTTACTCCCTACCCCCGCCTTCTTCATTAGGATTCTTCCATAGAATCTTTGATCAAAACGTTCAGTAATGGTAGCTGGGCAGCATCCAGTTCTGGTATCGTGGCAAAGGAGCCAGTTGTTTACGGAGGCAATTAGACACACATTTCATTTCCTCTTCTTTTTCCTGATTCTCTTTCTTCCTCTGTTGCTCCAGGCAAATAGAAACCCCAAATCTGCCTCTTTATATTCAGTATTGTGATGACTGAGTCGGAATCGACTTGACAGCAACGGGTTTGGTTTTTTTATTGGGATGACTATGTTAAAATGCCCAATCTTTTTGTTTTATTTTAGTTTTGTTATACATTAGGAATAATATAGTGTACCAACTGAAAAGAGTGAAGTTAAGTTATAAGTTTGTTGTTGTGGTTGTTAGGTGCCATCAGATTGATCCCAACTCATAGCAACTCTATGTAAAGCAAAATGAAACACTGCCCAGTCCTGCACCATCCTCACAATCATTGCTGTGTTTGAACACATTGTTGTTGCAGCCACTGTGTCAGTTCATCTCATCGAAGGTCTTCCTCTTTTTCACTGACCCTCTGCTTTACCAAGCATGACGTTCTTCTCCAATTACTGGTCCCTCTTGATAACATGTCCAAAGTACATGAGATGAAGTCTCATCATCCTTGCTCCTAAGGAGCATTCTGGCTTTACTTCTTCTGAGACAGATTTGTTCGTTCTTCTGGCAGTACATCGTACAGTCAATATTCTTCTCCAACATCATAATTCAAATGCATCAATTCTTCTTTGGTCTTTTTTTACTAATTGTCCAGCTTTCGAATGCATATAAGGTGATTGAAAATATCATGGCTTGAGTCAGGAGCACCTTAGTCCTCAAAGTGACATCTTTGTTTTTTAGCAGTTTCAAGAGGTATTTTGCAGAAGATTTGCCAGATGAAATACCTCATTTGATTTCCTTGACTGCTGCTTCCATGGGCATTGATTGTGGATCCAAGTAAAATGAAATCCTTGACAACTTCAATCTCTTCTCGTTTATCATGATGTTGTTTATTGTTCCAGTTGTAAGGATTTTTGTTTTCTTTATGTTAATGTGCAATCTATGCTGAAGACTGTAGTCTTTGATATTCATCAGTAAGTACTTCAAATCCTCCTCAATTTCAACAAGCAAGGTTGTATCACCTGCCTATCGCAGGTTGTTAATGAGCCTTCCTCCAATCCTGATGCCACGTTGTTTATATAGCTCAGCTTCTCGGACTATTTGCTCAGCATACAAATTCAGTAAGTATGATGAAAGGATACAACTCCGATGCACATCTTTCCTGATTTTATACCACGCAATATCCCTTTGTTCTGTTCAGACAAGTGCCTCTTTGTCTATGGACAGCTTCTGCATGACACAATTAAGTGTTCTGGAATTCCTATTCTTCCCAATGTTATCCATAATTTGTTAGGATCCACACAGTTATAGATATATACATAAAATGTAATGCCCAGCAGCATCTCTTAGCAATTATTCTTCTACAAAGAATAAGTACACTTTTGGGATCATTTCACGCTACAAGCAACATAATTAAACTCAGAAAAAATATTATGCTGAATAGTTTATGTTCCATTTATAGGAGATCATATCTATTTTGTTTGCAGGTTGTTTTCACAGATTAGCAAAAAAAGGGGAGGGGAAGTGTTCTTACCATTGTTGCTTATGACCTCCATGTGAGTTTCAGCCAGTGGGGTTTATCGCCCAAATCGTGATCCCTTGAGTTTAGATCACCATTGGAGTTTATGAGCCTATACCTATGGAACTCAAGTTGTCTGAAGTCTTTGCAAGCATATACAGAAACATGTTCACAAAAACAACCCCTTATATGGAGCATAGTGGCTAAACATTGAGAGCTTCTGTAGTCAGACTAACCCATTGTCATCAAGTTGATTCTGACACATAGTGACCCTATAGGACAGAGTAAAACTGCCCCATAGGGTTTCCAAGGTTGTACTCTTTATGTACATCTTTCTCCCACACAGTGGCTGGTGGGTTCAAACCATGAGCCTTTTGGTTGGCAGCCACACACTTAACCACTGTGCCATCAAGGCTCCTTTCAGGCTATTGGTGCTCAAACCTTAAATACAGTTGGCCTTCTGTATCCATGCTTCCACAACCTCTCACCATTTCACAGATCTCCAGTCTCTCACCAGTGCTCCTTGTCTGAGCTTGCAAAGACTGAGAAAGTGTTCTGTGTAAGCATTAACAACTATTTAGATAGCATTTACATTACATTAGGTATTATAAGTAATCTAGAGATGATTTAAAGTATATGGGAGGATTGTGTAGGTTATATGCAAATACTATGCCACTTTATATAAGGAATTTAGGCATTCCCAGATTTTGGTATTCATGGCAGTCCTAGAACCAATCACTTATGGATACTGAGGGAAGACTGTATTGATTGAGACCTTGAGCAAATTTCTTCAACTCTCTGTGCACCCACTCCTTATCTGTGAAATGGAACCAAGGCTATTGTGAGATAAATAAATTAGCACATGTAAAGCTCTTAGAATACTGAATGGCATGTGGTAAACCCTTAGTAAAGGTTAACTATTATTATGGAGTAGTTTGCCTAATACAATTCGACTTAAGATCCTTAATAACAAAAAAAAAAAAAAACTTAATTTAAGAGGGGTCTTTTTTCTTATTTAGCTCTCAATGTCTTACAGAAGTTTCTCAAAGCAAACATAGCTAGTAGTTAACTTTCAGAATGTAGAAGTCTTTTCAAAATATGTGTTACAGTTCCTAGCAATGTTGCCAAGCTTTAGGCCTTTCTGTCAAGTTGATTTCTAATGAGCTATACTACTGTGTTTAACATTTATATTCCAATTTCTAGAAGAAAACATATATATATGGAAACCTTGGTGGCACAGTGGTTAAGAGTTTGGCTGTTAACCAAAAGGTCAGCAGTTTGAATCCACCAGGCACTCCTTGGAAACACTACAGGGCAGTTCTACTCTGTCTTATAGGGTCAGGGTCAGAATCCACTTGATGACAATGGGTTTGGTTTTACATATAAATATATTGCCTGCCTGTTTCCCATTGAGTTGATTCCGACTTAAAATGGGGACCTAGCTTACCCAAACTGAAATTACACATTGAAAACAGATTTAGTGTGTTCATTTTGCCTTGGCAACGTCAGTTCTCTTCCATCTGAACACAAGTCTTTCATGGGACAATTTAAATCCAGTTCTTCAGCTTCTAATTGTAAACCTTGATGCTGTTGCATCTTGGTTGTTTAGGATGAAACACGTTTTTCACATTCTCATCCCTCAATTTGTGTTGTGTGGAATTTTTTTATAAAGCACCAGAACTTTTTAGAGCATCTATATACTTATATTGAACATCAGTTTCCTTCACATGCATTGGGTATTAATAGAAAATCCAGTCAATTTGTTAAAAGATCAGTCTATCTACATTAGAAACTCTAGGAAAGGAGTAACACGCACATGCCCGAATCTGCCCACACATTAGACAACCTTATACAAAATACAATCCCTAAAAAGAAAGTTTTAATAGATGAAAAGATAACAAGTTGAATACAAACAGATCAATAAATATTAATGTAGAAATGTCTCACATGTTATTTTGATTTTATCAATCTTCATTTTAAAAATTGTAAAGACTTCCATGTGCTTACTGGGTAAATTTTAAACTATATAACATCAAATGTCATTTACATTCTAAATCCAACAGTTAAAAATAATTATTGAGTGCCAATAAGAAGAAGAAGAAGAAGGAAAAGAGCTAATATTTATCAATGAGAAAATGGAAACCTAATGAGGATAACCAACTTATCCAAGCTCACACAGTTAGCTGGAAGGGCTCACTCCCTATCTTCTAGTGGATAGCCAAATAAACATATAGTTGTAATAAAACTGTTTACGTGTTGTAAAAGAGAAATAAATACTCCCACCTGGATGTAAGTTTTTCACTGTACCATAAAATCCTCTAGGGCTGTTATTTTTTATTTGATTTTTTATTCCCAGAGTCTCCCACAACGCCTACAACACAGAGGACCTCATTAAATGTTTGTCGTTGTTTTACAGCAAAGTGCCGACAAACCACTAGCAGAGTTAGAGAAAGCTTCATGTATGACGCGACGTTTGAACTTTGTCTTAAAGAAATAAATACAGGTATTCAAGAAACAGATTCAGGGGCCAAGGACATCTGAGACAGAGAAAATAAGTGAATAGAGCTCTGAAGGTGGAAAAACCAAAACTGAAAACCAAACCCATTGCCGTCGAGTTGATTCCGACTCATAGCGACTCTATAGAACAGAGTGGAACTACCCTATAGGGTTTCCAAGGAGCGGCCGGTGGATTTGAACTGCCTACCTTTTTGGTTAGCAGCTGAACACTTAACTACTGTTTGAAATACCTGGGGAGTTGGTGTTTGAGATGTAGGGGAAACCAGAGAGTAGTGAGGGAGAAGATTCTGAACAGGGAGTCAGGGTGGTCTAAGAAGAGAGCCTGTTAGGCCCGCTGTCTGAGAATCTGTGTGCAGACCACCACCTGGAGAGCCATGTGTAGCCCAGCTGCACTGGAATCAGTTGAGAGAATAGGTGCCATTTTAGGAAGGTCTCTGTGAACTGGGCACAACCTGAAGTCTATTGTATTTGTGTCCAATTTGATTGAAATTTAGTCCCGCCACACAAAAACACTGCAAATTAGAATAAAATTCCATAGAGGTGAAGTTGGAGGGAGATTGCGAATGATTTTTACAAAAGGGAGGATTTTAATCTTTAAGACTGTCAAACTTAAATTTTCAAAATATTCAAAACAGGGCTCGCATATAAACATAAATATGTGTCAAATTATTAATTTCTTGATTTATTAAGGAAGAAACGTGACATGATAAATCTGGCTTCAAGAGCATTTAGAAGAACTGGGTACATATATGCATTTTGAGTAAAAAATATTGGAATAAAATTGCTGTGTTAAATACAAAACTGATTAGCAGCCTACCGGCATTAAAATCGTACGCTTTGGGGAACTTTTCTGTATTGGACAGAAACCTACAAGTAAATATGTATCTTTACGGTGTCTGGGCTCTAATCAAACAGCAAATGCTAAAGGCAAACACAGGTACACTCTTCCACATAATTAAAGAATCCTTAGACATGTCTCTTAAACAATGCCCAATATCACAATGAAAGAACATTATATTTCCCCTCTCCACTTCATCTTAAGTGTAAAGTTAAAAAAAATACACACACACACTACACACCCACAAACACATACAAGTGACCTAATTTCTTTTCTTTTTTTAAGAAAAGTTAATGTTTGTCACAGAATATGGAGAGAAAGCCTGGTGGCAGGGAAAACAGTTAAGAAAGATATTTCTTTAGGCTAAGTGAGAGAAGAAAACCAAAAAAAAAAAACCCAAACCCATTGCCACTGAGTCGATTTCAATTCACAGCCACCCTATAGGACAGAGTAGAACTGCCCCATAAAGTTTCCAAAGAGGGCCTGGTAGATTCAAACTGTCAACCTTTTGGTTAGCATCCATAGCACTTAACCTTGCCACCAGGCTTCCAATGAGAGAAGAAGAGGATCTAAATTTAGGTGTTGGGGATTGAGAGTACCATACAAGGTTTGTAGACGAATATGCCCTGACTGAAACTATGAGTTCTATTTTCCTTTTCCTGTCTCCGTACCCTTACATCCCAATTATGCTGCTCCATTTCTCTCAATGCCTTTCCCTCTTCTATTACTCGCTTTTATAAAGTCCATTTCTTCTAAAGACGCTTTTCAGGCTATCCACATTTGAATTAATCTTTTTTTCTCTTAACTATTATAGCAATTATTGTTCATAAAGTTATTTAGCCTATGATGCCTTATATTATTTTCTTGTTCATGTGAGCAGTCGTTCAAATTTACATTTATCTAATTTTCTGAAATTATTCGATGGCAAATAGTAGGTATTTAATAAATGCTTGATTTATTGAAACAAGAGTAAAAGCTGGTGTTTTAGGATTTATTTATCATTTTAGGAATTGCTTTGTTTGCTATAGAGTATGGTTTCCTTCAAATTAATGATAAAAAAACATTAAGCATAATGAAAGAGTAGAGGGCTAAGTTTGTAATTAATCCTTGAAGCAATGAATCAAGGGCAATTCAATATTTCTTTTAATAATAAATTTAATAGGTGTATTTTTATAAATACTACAAATTATTATTTTTAAATTAGTGTTATATGTTTTTAAACATCTCTTTTTTTTTCAAAATAATAATTATGTTTTTGCTTGTGTAATAACATTCAACCATGGCACAGATAATAAAAATGATTTTTGCAAGACAGTTTGATTTCTGACAGCACAGTTGATTTTTCAGCATTAAACCAGTGAAATTATGCTGGTCACTTTCCTAATTTAAAGAGATAGAGGAAAAGAAGGCTAGGCAACCTAACAGGATATAAGTAAAGTCTAACGGAAGTATGATCTTATTTTTATTTTATAAAGATAATATTAAAAGTGAACTGGTTTTACAAATCTGAAATGTATTTTAAGACAGATTCTACATATTCCCCTGTTGGGAAAAGATGCTACTTATATTCTAATGTGCTAAATTCTGGAATATATTAATATACTTCCCCTATGCTGCCTAATCTAAGACTGAAAAAGAAAATGTGACTTGGTTGCTGTTATACCAACACAGTGCAACAAATAAATTTGATTGAAAAGGTAGTTAAATCAGTCATTTGGTGTTAGGCTTTGAACTTTTCACCCCATTTTTGTTACCATCATGGTTGCAGTTTTAGTAAGTGTAAAGAATGGTTGCCAAGATGTCATAAACCGCATGTTCTTTTTCAATTTATAAACCTCAGGAACTAGCCAAAAAGTCACTGGGTCAAAAAAAAAAAAAAGAGAGAGAGAGAAGCCAGTGTATCAGGCAAAAGAAATTCCTTTAATAAATTATCACTGTTCACCTATTACATACCAGCCAGTATAGTGGCACTGGAATCCTCAAGAACTTCACAATCTAGAGAGATGACTATGATAGAAACAAAAGCAGAAAAACAAAAATTAAAAAAAAAAAAAGTGCGTGACAGTGATAGGCACTGTGGACTGTGGCCAGGAAGGACACTAGGTCAGTAGGAACTTCCAGGTAAAAAGAGATGGGCAATGCTGCAGAGGAGCACGTAGGCAGAAGAATACGGAGAGAGGGATGATCAGATAGTGAAACAAACCATATACACAGAATAGCACACAAAATATCTGCACAGTTTAAAAGAGTAATTTAAAAAATAAATTCCCATATAACCACTCCTCACCATTCTCAGAGGGAAGAAAATTGTTGATAAAAAGGTATGGGGAAATACAGACTACTGCATCTTGGTGTACTGTTTCACTGAATGCAGAGAATAGGTAGACCTGGTGAGATAGTTTCCCTTTTGTTTGCAGAATTTTTATAAACCAGCTTTAAATGATGGCCAGAAAATGTTAAGAAGGTAAAATACTATTTAAAAATGAAAGGAAAAGAAAACATATGTAAATATTAATTGAGATTTGGCCAGATAGATGTCAAAGACATTTATTTTAAGGATTCTAAGGAATTAATGAACAAAAATTTATTTTAAGGTGATGTTTGGAACTATCTCTGGTAAGAAATTCCCAAATAAAACATACCCAAAGATATGGCCTTGAGAATAAAGCTGTTCTAGAAACTTCCTTTAGGGCTGATAAAATTAGGATAAGCAGTGAAGAAAGAGCTGGAGAGAAAAATTGCAATGGTCATCCCATCTGAGATGGGAATGGATTCTCTCTCTCTCTTTTTTTTAAGCACAACATAACTTGGATGCATGTTTTTGTTATTGAACTTTAAAGTTTTACTTATATTTCATTGTTAGCACTTCGGTTCTCACTAATGTGCTTGGTAAAATAAGTGCTTTAATTACTTGCCCGCACATTCAATATTCAAATACCACGCTGTTCTTCAGTTTATTAGAAGATTTTTAGACTCTCAAAATACCATAAAAAATAGAAATTAAAAAAAATCTTTAAATATTTTGTCATTAGTTTATTACATCCCCAAATAAAGAATATATATACAAACCTTGGAGCATATAGAAATGTGCCTATAAATTAAAAAAAATTTTATAAACATTGGAATGCTAATTAATCATTTTTATGTATGTATAGCTATGATTATCTCAAATCACATTAGATTTTCAAAGGAGATACACATACACAAACACACACACACACTTATATACATGTATACATAAGGAAGCCCTGGTGGAGTGGTTAAATGCTCAGCTGCTGATCGAAAGGTCAGCTGCTCCTTGGGAGAAAGATGTGGCATTCTGCTTCCTTATAGATTACAGCCCTGGAAACCCTATGGGGCAGTTCGACTGTGTCCTATAGGGTCACTATGAGTCAGAATCCACTCAATGGCAAGAGGCGTGGTGTGTATGTATATTCCAAAGAGAAATACAATTTTCATTTCTATATTCAAATTGCAAGGAATGGAATTTGGTAATAACGAATATGCTATTTGCATTGCTTATAAAACATGCACAAAAGACATCTGCTGAACCTATCGCTGATAATGATCTCATTTTTCAAATATTGAGAAAATCTTAGGGATAAAAAAATGAAAGACAAGAGAGAGAGAAAAACTTAAATTCTTAGAATTTGAAGAAAAAGTAGATTCTCAAACAATTCCTGTTTCACAGACGAATAGAAACGGAATACAAAAAGGTTAAATGATTTGCCCAAGGTCATCCAGGTAGTTACTTTCTGAATCGGAATAACAACGATGGTTTCCTGTGTCAAATCCTATGCTAAAGCTGCTAAAGTAAACTCCTTCCCGGTCACTGAGTCATCTAGATAAAAGCATTTAACTCAGTTGTTTACGTGATTACCAAGCTCCTGTGCCTTTTAAATCAACCAACTACCATAACATTTGCCAAGGTCAGGGCTGAGCACATAGCAGGTCCTCAGGACATGCTGCTGAGTGATGGACAAAGACCTAATTGGAAGCAAGAAAGGAGACTCCAAGATTGAGATTTCTTATGAAGAAAATCATCTATTTCTCTCATTCCCTGGAAATATAGCATTTATTAACAAAGAACAAAACAAAAATACCTCTCAAGCTACAAATGACAAATGACTGAAACCCTGGCATACTTTATGAAATGGATTGCGGAATAGTTAGCCTAACACTGATTTTGATAATGGTTTTGTCCCATTTCTCCGCTAAGGAAATTCTTTCAAAAGCAAAAAAAAAAAAAAAAGTAGTTTAATTCCTTTTCAGATTATATAAGTATGCCCAAATCCTTTTTACATGGAAAACATTATGAAATAAAATTTATACTGGTGTATTTTCACAATTTTAAATAATCTAGGAATTATTTTTCTAGGCTTTTTGAAAAATTATTAGCTACATGTTGAATTGGGGTGTTAATAACAAGGAACATAATATTTTAACATACATTTGTTTCATACATTTAGTATAATTAAGTTTCATCATGCAGATTCCAGCTATACTGTAACAAATTAAGTCTGCTCTGAACTATTGATTCAACTTAGTTAATATTTTAATAACAATTAAAGTCAGTGATTATTGCACTGCAAGGAAGCTGTAAAAATTAAATCCAGTAATATTCATCATTTCATTTAACTGGAGCCTAAACTTCATTATGGCCTGCCACCTCAATTTACATCCTAATCCCGTCATTGCTTTCACTGTATACTTTAGGACAATGTATTTAACGTCATTAAGTCCCATTTTCTTTATCTATAAACTTTTGATAAGTAACAAGGTGTTTGGCATATAGTAGGTATTCAAAAAATCTTAATTCATTTGCATTTCATTGTGCTGGATGTATAGAGATACTTAACATCATAGCAATTATAATTATACAGTATGATTTTACCTGAAATTTACCTTACTTATACACACTTACATTTTTGTCTAATTATAATTGTTATACATAGCATTTAGCACAAGTCATAGAAATGTACTAATTTTTGTTTATAAAACGTAAGTCAATTAGCAAAAACAAAAATCAGTGTAATTTGTGTCCATTTCTGCATTGCCCCAAAGGAGAAGAGACTTCTAATAAACAACTGGTTTCTGTGATATTTGTGTACGTATCTGCAGGTAAAGATGAGGATTATCATTGTTATGGAAAGTTATGGGAATTATTTTAACAGTGGTGATAAATGTACACTGGTCCATTTGTATGTAAACTGTTGACGAATTCCCTGAAGGCCAGATTTTAATGCAAGATATATATATATATATATATAAACATTTAGAGTACACTTCCAGGACCTGTGCTAAACGTTTTAACCCTTCTACTTATAGTGTGTTATGTGTTCTTTCCATAACACTATGAGGAAGTTATTATTTTTACTTAATAAATGAAGTATTTAAGGACCTCATCCAAGATAATAAGTAGCAGAACCAGATTTCAAATGGAGGCAGTCTGACTCCATGACTCATATTCTTGATGGCCCCTCATTCGGCCTCAATTTGCTGCCAAGGAAACTACACAGGCAAATCGAAACTGCCGTATTTGACTGTGTCTGGTTCATTTTTTGTCTGTGTTCGGAAATTGACAGATGCCTACCGGAATGAGAGGGCATATATATCTTTGGTGTAGATTCAAGTTTTTCTACATTGCAGGTTCTTTTTGTGGTCATTGGTAGTTGTCTATTTGTGTGTATCCATGGATGAATGAAAGCCCACAGGCCAGTAATGGTGCAGTCTTGGCTCCATAATCCCTCTTCTTTCCCATATTCAACCTATCATACATTCCTAAATATATATTGAAATTTTATCTTCTTTCCATCCCCAAACCATCATTAATTTATTTTAGATGCTGTTTCTCTTGCTCTGGTTTCTACAGTAGCCTTTAACTTGTTTCCTTGCTTCCAGCCTATCCATGGAGTCCTAGTGTCACAGTGGTTAAGAGCTCAGCTATTAACCAAAAGGTTGGTGGTTCGAATCTACCAGCCACTCCTTGGAAACCCTACAGGGCAGTTCTACTTTGTCCTATAGGGTCACTATAAGTGAGAATTGACTCAGTAGCAATGGGTTTGATTTGTTTTTTTTACCCTGTCCTGGTGGTGTACTGGTTAAGAGTTCGGTTGCTAACCCGAAGGTTGGTAGTTTGAATCCACCAGGTGCTCCTTGGAAACTCCATGGGGCAGTTTTACTCTGTCCTCTAGGGTCACTATGAGTCGGTATTGACTCGATGGCAATGGGTTTGGTGTTTGGCTTGGTATTTAATTTGTTCTCCTTAGTGTTATGTGAATGAGCTTTCTAATCCACAAATAGGATCATGCCACACCCCTGCTAAACCCTTTCCTTGAACCTCATTGCTTTTGCAATAACGTGAGATCCTGCATGGTTTAATTCCAAGTTATCTCTTTATCCTATTCTCTCAGAGCTCATGTATTTAAACGTTATAATGAAGTATGTTGAACAGTCTGCATTATTCCCTAAGTGCTTTCTGTTCCATTTTTCTGAAAACTTTCTCCTTGTTCTCCTCCCTCACACATACTACTCCTGTTCGGTCAACTCCTACCTGCCCATCAGTTCTCAGCTGAGAAATCACTTCCCTCCAGCAGCCCCCTTTCATCCCTCAAATCTGGGTTGGTTATCTCTCTTTGGTGTTCCTTTTATTATTTTTTCATTATTCTTCCTGAAATAGCACTCATCACAATATATTATCTTTGCTTCTCTATATATGTTACTCTTATTAAACTTACTAAACTGTTATGAGTCTGTAAGATTACTGAGAACAGTGACTATGTGTTTTGCTCACAGAATGTATCATACATTCGGATGCTATGATGTCACATAGTAGATGCATAATAAATGATAATAATGTGGTGAATGAAAGAACAAATAAAGCAAGGGAAAAAATGAAATGTTTACTTTGCAGATACCACTTATTATTAGGCAGCCATTACAACTTCCTTAGAAGCTGAGACTAATTTTGGATATTGAAGTTCATTTTCATAGACTTCTGTATTTTTATTCCTGTTTCTCATCACATTCTCTTTCCATCATTCCATCTCTTTCCACCTAACAGCAAGTCCAAGAAGCAATTTTAAAAGAATTTTGAGAATTAAATCCTCATTGATGGCATAATTTTTTTTTTTTGCCCAAGATTTCCACAGACTTATTATAGTGGTTCCATTAATACAGCTATTTTTTAAAAAAAGGCTGTGCAAATAGCGTATTATAAAATTAAATGGTAACATATTGTGTTGATTAGGATCACAGTCAAGTCTAGAGGCAAAATAGAAATAACAGATGCAATATAAATGCAGTTATGTGTGTCATTGTTGAATCCTGTCTCACAAAATTAGCACAATATGCTCCACCTGAGCAAAGACTGGTGGGGGGGAAGGAAAAGGGAATGAAAACTGTGCCAACCTCATAAATGGAAAGACATTAACATTTTAATCTTGATTTGGTAATAAATTTTGAAAAGAAATTGCACATTAATTGGATTTCTCATTAAATTTTCAGTCAAAGAGAAAAATTTTCTATATATTAATATGGGCCTCCAAAATGGTTTTTAGATCATGAGATTTCTAATTCTTTTTTAACTTACTGAATTTACTACTTTGAAAGGGTCTAATTAAATTCTACCTTAAAGCTATTCATAGAGGTGCTTCCTTATTTTATTAGTCCTTTTGTGGTGGTGCAGATTGAATATAAGGAGCAACAGAAGGCAAATACATTATATTTGTGGTGTAAAACTTAAATTTGAATACATACTTTACTGAAGAAAAATACGACGAGACCCTTCTAATGTTACACTTTATCAATCAATTTGTATATGATACATCATATAATCCACTAAGTGACTGAGTTTGATTTGACCTGTAATCTAGAAAAAATGCTCTCTGTAATATTAACTTTTAGTTTTTACATGAAAAAGAAAAAAGATCCTCCTCTACTCCTCAGCGGAAAGCAACATGAAAGTAAAAATAAATTAAGTTTAAATCATGGATTTTGTAGTAAAATTATTGGCTCATTTTTTTTTATTCTCCCACTTCTCATGTAACTTTGTTCCTTCCTCTAAAATTTCCCTGTACTTCTCTTCCTGAACAAAGAAAAAAGAGATCACCCCCTCCTTACAGAAAGAAACATTTGAACAGTAAAAAAAACTGTTAAATTATTTAAACATATAGTAAGAATGTCCCTCCAACTCTGGGTATAAATGATGTCATATTATACATATTAGCTAAAATTTCCCTCACATGTCTGTCAGTTTGTCGTACTGTGGGGGCTTGTGTGTTGCACAGTCATCCATGGTGGACAGGTTTCAGCTGAGCTTCCAGACGAAGACAGACTAGGAAGAAGGACGTGGCGGTCTACTTCTGAAGAAAACTAACCAGTGAAAACTTTATAAATAGCAGCAGAACATTGTCTGATATAGTGCCAGAAGATGAGCGCCTCAGGTTGGAAGGCACTCAAAATACGACTGGGGAAGAGCTGCCTCCTCAAAGTAGAGTTGACTTTAATGACATGGATGAAGTCAAGCTTTTGGGACCTTCATTTGCTGATGTGGCACAACTCAAAATGAGAAGAAACAGTTGCAAACTTCCATTAATAATTTGGGAACCTGGAATGTACAAAGTATGAACCTAGGAAAATTGGAAATCTTCAGAAGTGAAATGGAATGCATAAAGATTGATATCCTAGGCATTAGTGAGCTGAAATGGACTGGTACTGGCCATTTTGAATAGGACAATCATATGGTCTACTATGCCAGGAAAAACAACTTGAACAGGAATGGCGTTGCATTCATCGTCAAAAAGAACATTTCAAGATTTATCCTGAAGTACAACACTGTCAGTCATAGGATAATATCCACGCACCTACAAAGAAGACCAGTTAATATGACTATTATTCAAATTTATGCACCAACCACTAAGACCAAAGATGAAGAAATTGAAGATTTTTACCAACTTCTGCAGTCTGAAATTAATCAAACATGCAATCAGTATGCACTGATATTTACCGGTAATTGGAATGCCAAAGTTGGAAATAAAGAAGAAGAAGGATTGGTAGTTGGAAAATATGGCCTTGGTGATAGAAACAATGCTGGAGATTGCATGACAGAGTTTTGCAAGACCAATGACTTCTTCATTGCAAATAACTTTTTTCACCAACATAAATGGCAACTATACACATGGACCTCGCCAGATGGAATACACAGGAATGAAATCTACTACATCTGTCAAAAAAAATTATGGAAAAGCTCAATATCATCAGTCAGAACAAGGCCAGGGGCCAGCTGTGGAACAGACCATCAATTGCTCATATGCAAATTCAAGTTGAAACTGAAGAAAATTAGAACAAGTCCACGAGAGTCAAAGAATGACCTTGAGTATATCCCACCTGAATTTAGAGACCATCTTGAGAAGAGATTTGATGCACTGAACACTAATGACCAAAGACCAGACAAATTGTGGAATGACATCAAGGACATCATACATGAAGAAGGCAAGAGGTCATTAAAAAGACAGGAGAGAAAGTAAAGACCTAAATGGATGTCAGAAGAGACTCTGAAACTTGCTCTTGAACATCAGGTAGCTAAATTGTAGAAATAATTCTTCTCTTTGTATTTAGAGCATTTCAGAGCCTCTTGCATGAATATTTTTTTAAATCAGCACATAACACTTACACAATTAGAAAAATATTTTCAGATGGGAAAATAGAAGCGATTAAAGCTAAGAACTAGAATTTTGAATTGTTATTTGGTAAAGTGGTCTTTCATTAAGTTTTCTGGAACATGTAATTGTTATGCACCTTAATAGAGTAAAAAAAAAAAATTAAAATTCAGTAATTGCGATTATACTGAAGACAGGCATTCTTATTCAGAGAAACATTAAACCATATGAGAAAATGTGTATTTCTAGTAAACATTAACAAGCACCAGGCAGTTATTTTAAGTTTCTTTTATTGATAACGTAAAAATTGAAATGGAGGTATGCACGCTCTGCAGTTTTACTTTTGGAGAACGTCCTTGCAAAGAAATCTGTCCTTTCCATCTCTATTAATCTATGTTTATATAATTTTCTTATTAAATTTACATTTTGGTATCATAAAATTTCTGGATTTCAAGGAACTTTGAAGATTCTCATCCACTCAATACTTGCTTTCCTTATATACCAATAGAATCAAACAGTCATGTAGCTCACATTTTAACCAAGTTTACATTAGCCTAAATACCTCTTGAAGAAAACTTTTTGTTTCACAAAAACTCTTATATTGTATATTTTCCTTTAATACGTACTCATTGCGTTTTAAATTTGTCTGACTCTACTAAGAATGGCTTAATTTTAAATCATAATCAAATTAGCTATCAATAATAGGAAATTGGCTCAGTTAATAAAATTTTTGCTTAAAGAAATTCTGTTCTTATATAAAATATATCATAAAAAGTCAATTAAAAATACAGAAAATATATTGAGAAAATACAACCAATACAACTACTTAAAAACATTCACAATATTACGTTTTATATATATTTTTTGTAACAAAAAGTGGCAAATTGCAATAATAGCTACTTTTTTGGGTGGTCACTAATCTAGCGATTACTGTAATAACTACCCTTTATTAAATGCTTGTTTTGTGTGGAAAGATATACTTGTACATGTCAACATTGATCATTTCTGTGTAATGGAATTACCTGTGATTTTATTTTGTATTTCCTGATTTTTCTACAATGAGTAAGGGTAATAAATGTGATTTTAAGACAAGTTTTAAAAAATAAATGATCTTTTTTTTGTTCAATAGTTTTTTTTGTTCAATTAATTTTTATAAAAGCTTTAGAAAGTGAGTAATAGTATTTCCACAGTTTTCTTAGATTCTGATGCCCCCAAGCAAGCTAATCTCTTAAAGACTATATATCCCATCAACTAGAACCTTAATGTTAATACAGAGGAAAAACAAAACTTACTATTTATGATATGAGTCTAAATCCCATATAGTAAGAGAAGGATCACCACTACACTGCTGAAACAAAGCCTTCTTATGCAAAATAGCTGTTTTTGAGAAGACAATTCACTAGGAATAAATTAACTTTTGGCAATATAATTGTTCACATTTGAATTTTTAAAAAGCGGGGGTCATTTAAATTTCTAATACTTACTTTTAAAAGATTGCTTAAAATATTTTTTGTGGTTGAAAATCTATCTTTGTGCATTTTTTTAAGTTTTAGGAAATCATTCCCAGAAGAGTTCCATTCAAAGTTGAAATACTCTCTTCAGTAATAAAATAATGTCGAAAAGAGGAGAGTAAAGTTAAATAGCTTTTATAATCTAGAGAAAGTATATAAACAGGTTTAAGAGATAGAGATTGATACCTCAATTAAATTACAGGACTGTCCTGAATATTAGCATGATGTCCAATAAAAATTGCAAATGGCCCTAAGCTTATTATGAGTAAATAAGCAGAGAGTGTATTTACTCAGATGCACCCCACTGGCTTTCCTGTGGAAATGCATGCCATTTAATATTCACTATATCTCAAAATTATAGTAAGAATGCAAAACACACATTAGGGTAAAAAAATCAACATTACACAATTCTAATAGCCAGTGTTGAGACTCTGCATAGAAAACTGGAGCACATTAGAAATTTTAGTTTGATAGAAATGTACAGTGTACTCTAACCCTACCAATCATCTTTAATTTTTGTTTGTTTATATAAGAAAAATATGTAAAACAAATTGTAACATAATTCTTTTCTGAAAATAAAGTAAAAATACTCAGTAAAAACCATTTCAAAATACAAACTGAAGTAAAGCACTCTATATTGAATTCCCAAAGCAATAGCACATTTTCATTAAGTATGTACTATATGACATAATTAATATATAATAAGTTAAATGTAGATAAGATTATATATACACAGAAATCAAAGTGTACCTATATTAAAATCACAGAATGTAATCATATCAGATGTCTAAGTCTTAAAGGCTTAAAGAAATATTTAGAGACTATCTCCTTGATATGAGATATTGATTTTCTTATATACTGTAACCAAAAACAAACTGGTTGCAGTCCAGTCGATTCCGACTCATAGCGATCCTATAGGACAGAACAGAAACGCTCCATAATGTTTCCAAGGAGCAGCTGGTGGATTCAAACTGATGACCTTTTGGTTAGCAGCTGAGCTCTTAACCACTGAGCCACCAAAAACCAAAACCAAACCTGTTGCCGTCGAGTTAATTCCGACTCATAGCGACCCTATAGGACAGGGTAGAATTGCCCCATAGTGTTTCCGAGGAGTGGCTGGTGGATTCGAACTGCTAACCTTTTGGTTAGAAGCCTAATGCTTAATCACTGTGCCACCAGGGTTAGGGCTCCCTTATATACTATACACATTAACACCATGATGAATAAGTGGGACATAAAGTTTGTTTTATTAAAAAGAAATCATATCTGAAATATGCATAATCTTGTTATTTGATACGATGAACTTAGAATAGTGTCTCTCTCTTCTAAAGTCAAATTATTTTCAGTTGTGTAAGATGTCTTTAAGAGGCCATAAAAAAGATGTCTAACTATGGATTCCACTGATGTGAGCTCCTCAAGATGTTTAATTTCCCAAAGGCATGTCTTTATGGAATTTTTACAACACTTCTACAATCCCAATAACAGTGCATTCTTTTTAAATTTTTAGTTTGTGGTATGTTTACACCTAATATGTATTCATGATTTTAAGTAGCGTCTCATCTTTTATTATTTCTATTCTTGCTAGTATAGCTCATTTTCCATTTCAGTACTGGCCTAGTTATAACAACTATTTTCAGCCACTTACAAAATTCTTTGCTTTTTTTTCCTCTTTATAACCTAACATTGTTTTATTTTGCTTTTTGAAAATGCAAGGGTTCTAAATATATTTGCAGAGTTCTCATGCAGAAATATCATTTACATAACAATACGTCGGGGTCTTATTGCACATTTGTATTTTAAATTCATGATTGTTCTGCTTGGAACTGTTTTAAAAAACAAATACACCACAGACCTTTGGGTGAAAATTTCTTAAATGAGTTTATGTTGAAATAACAGAAATCTCAATTTCTTTATGTATAATTGGGATATATGATGAGAAAATGCTTGGATTTGGTCATCAGAAGTCAGAAGTCTGAAGAATTGTGATGAAGTGCTAGATATGAAATTTCTAATAAAACAGCAACAACATTAACTACCACTTCAAAATATGTGAAGAAATAGAGGATTTCATCATTGAAATTTATAAAATTGATACTAATTTAATAATTTTAATGGCCTCTCATCATTGGTTAAAACTCAGAATCTTAGCTCTCATGGAAATGTTTAGGTAGATACCCTACACCATTACCTCGTTTTTTGAGGCTAGGGTTCAATTACGCTGAGAAACAAAAAAAAAATTACTTCTGTCCTCCCATCACTAAAAAAAAAAAAGCTATTTACAAAGCAGCCACAATTTACAAAGCATTTTACTAAGCACTATATCATCATGAAGTATTTATTGGGCATCTAATTTCTTCTCAGGAATTAGGAAGCTATAGTATTACTGTAAGAGAGACATTTTATGTTCTCAAGTTGCTTTGGGAGACTATAACTAGGAGGGTGGCAAGCCAAGTGCCCCCCCACGCACCCCGGTATAAATAAAAAAACAAATCTGTTACCGTGGAGTCAATTCTGACTTATAGCAATCTTATAGGACCGAGTAAAACTGCCCCATAGAGTTTCCAGTGAGCAACTGGTGGATTTGAACTGCTGACTTTTTGGTTAGCAGCTGTAGCTCTTAACCACTGTGCCATGTTAGAGGACTGAAGGAAACAGAATTTGACAGAAATGAAAGATGCTGAGGGAAAAAATAGGATAAGCCAGATTCCTCATGTGTTGAGAAGAGGAGTGATTTTGAATCCAGGAAAAGGGATTAATTTTATAGACAATTTATTCTAGAGATTAGAAAAAATAAAAGTATATATGGTGATGGTGAGAAGAGATATAAGGTAGTGAGGTAAAGAGGATCAATTAAATCCAAAATCCCTACTATTCACCTCTGTTCAATTCTGCCCAGATACTCATGCAGCACTTCTTTCTCTGTCCCTCACCACCAGAGCTAGGTCAGAACTCACAAGTTAAAGGACACAGTCCTTTAGACTTCCAAGAAGGCCCAAGACTTCAGATGCCAGGGCAAGTTTATGAGTCCCCAAGACACCCTCATTTCTGACCTGTTAGCTACAAATTCAGAGTTTTCCCACTACCCCTTCAGGATGCCAGACACAAGTTGGGGGGTGGGGGTGAAGACTCTCTCAATTCTGACCTGGTGGCTACAAATTCAGGGGGTTCTCTTTACCTCCTCAAGATACCAGCTGCAGGCGTAGGAGTCCCTATATTCCCTCACTTCTGACCCTCTGGTTCCCACCAATCGCCGGAGTCAGTAATTCACTGGAAAGGCTCACAGAACTCAAGGAAAGTGCCATGCTTATGATTACAGTTTTACTGTAAGATAAAGTATACAAATGAGGAGACACATAGATTAAGGTCTGGGAGGGTTCCCATTGGAGAGCTCCCATGTTCCCAAAAGGGACATGTTATCCTCTCACATGATCAATGTCTTTCACCAACCAGGAAATCCATGGAGCATCCATGTCCAGAGCCTTTATTGGTTTTATTTTACAGTCATGATTGAAGCCTCACTGTATAGCATGATAGATTGAATCACCTCCAGCCCCCACCAGGTCAGCTGACATCAGGCCACTCGGTCTTTCTGTCTTGGCCAGCTCCCACTCATTAGCACAAACCCTCAGGTATAGTTTAGATGACAAACACATCTCAATTACTCATGAAATTACAAAGTTTTAGAATTATCTCAGGAGACAAGGGCAAAGATCAAATTATTTTGGGTAAAGTTAAATTGCTTACCCCACAGATAATGAGGTGAAAATAGACTTGAGACACAGAAATTTTTCCAACATTCACTCTGTGTAATGAGTTTATAACAAGAATGCTGTAAGGTACTATGGCTGCCCATGACTCAGATGAGAAAATGAAGTCTCTGGGAGGTTCGATAACTCTCCTGAGAATACTTAGCTAGTATACTGCAGTTTTCAAATCTTTGCTTCTTTTGAAAAATCGTATTATTTTATGACATACCTCCCATGCACAGGCCTTATACACGGCCCTATATTTCTTGGTAAACCAGGAACAAAACACTGAGTTCATCAGGGCATTGAAAATAAATGAACACTATGATTATCTGGAAGCAGAAGATCTGGGTTTACGTGGTGCAGCATGAAGTCGTGACGGATCAACTCCACAAGGATTTACTTGGCTCTCCAAACATTTGTGGCCCAGAATTGAAAATACAGGGAGTGAATCAGAGAATAACATTTGGGCACTGGCTGGAATGAGGATTGCAAAAAGTTGTAAAGTGTGAATTGTGAGGCAGGTGCCAGGTTCAAAACAATGTTAAGCAGATATATAATTACCTGACATCAGAAGTATGCACAGCAGAGATTCAGGGTGGAAAGGCAGGGAAATCAATTAGTGGCATCAGCAATCAAATAATATCATAAGGTGAATCATAATAAGAAATGGCCCTGTTTTTGCCAGTCATTTTCTAGATTCCTACATGTGACAGAAAGTCTTAATGTAAAGAAAATAATATTGGAATTGTTATTAAAGATGATTTTTTATTCTGAAAAATAACCAATTGGAACATAAATATACGGGCAAGAACAGTACTAAAGGGCAATATTCACAGTATCTGTCTAGGGTTAAAGGAATTTGGAACTTGAACATTGGAAGGGGCAAATGTCTAGAGATCATGTTATGAACAAAAAATAAATTAATGTGAGGTTTTGCAGTTTTTCTGAAAGGAAAGAACTGAATTTGAAACTTCGTTTCAATCTTTGGCTTCCCATTTGCAGGAATTTATGGATTTTTCTGTTTCGGAAGCTTCCATCAGCGTGTGTCAGTTCCTACCACTTTCCATCTTCTGTGACTTTGTTTCTTAATTATGTTCCAAGATGGCGCTGCAATTGAGAATCCCTCTAGGATCACACTACAGTGGTGGAGGAACAGTCCCCCAAGGGAAACTGTGATACCTTTACCAGAAGATGATAGAACTACAGGGAAGGTGATACAAATATATAAAACAAACAGAAAACAAAGAGAAATGAATGCTACACTTGGGTTCTGTCCAATTTTTCCTCTCTCTCATTTTTTCTTTGGAAAGCCACTCTTTTACTTCCAGAAATGTGGGGAAGAAGATAAACTACTTATTATCTCCATTTTTTTTTCTTTTATACCTTACACTTCAAAAATATTTTCCAATTTAATTCTAACATCAATACTAGCAGATAAATATTATGAATCTGTTTTGACAGATAAGGGAATTGGCATTCAAACAAGTTAAATGATATAGCTAGTGAGTAGCAGAGCTGGTACCTAAGCTTGAGCTTGACTGATTACTAAAACATTCTTTCCAAAATATCATGTACGGGCATGGATGATTTCCCCTACTGTGCAAACCCTGTTTTCTTTTATGTCCTCCAAAGTCTTCAGAAATGATTTCCTGCTCTTTTAAGGAGAAAAAAATATCCTACAGCATCCAAAACTCAACAAGTGATTCTAGCCCTTTGAACTGTACAGTCAGTGGTGAATTTTTTTAAAGCAGAGAGAGAGAAACACCTCTACCATCTGAACAGAGTATGGGTGGAATTTTTGTAAATTGGATGCTTGATAGTACCTGTGTGGAGAAGCACTGAAGTAGCCTTTTCTGAGCATGAAGCAAGGAGATTGCTTTTCCTTCTCAAATGCTCAAGGGACTCACTCAAAGACCTAATAGTGCTTTTCAACCTTTAATACCTCCGTAATGGAATTCCCCAGTTAGAGTGCTTCAACTTGCCAAGGTAGAGGTTCTAGCTGCACCCTCTACAAACACATTTTTTTCTTCCAGTGCTGTTCACATGAATTTGAAGAACCTTCAAAGGGAAGCTGGAATGCCTCAAATGTGGAACTTGCAAGTAGCAGCAGCCCGGAAGGCTTAGAGCAAGAGTGAGAGGTAGCCATAAATCAGATACAAGTCATTGAGATAAGAACTGTGAAATAAAATCAACTCCTGCTCCTTAGAGGAGGAACAAATGGTTTCATTAATCTTGGAAGGAATTTAAAATCAATAAAAGGTCTAATAGACTCATAACCAGAAATTACATGACAATCCAGGGGATTAGAATCAATTAAAAACAAAGGTAAAAAGTATACCTCTTTATTTCAACACTTGTTAAGTTCCAAGAAACTTTATTTGATAGTATTAATTGCATCCATAATGAACGTGTCCATAAAGCTTTTTAAAACATCCCATGAAGCACTAAAAAGTTGCATGTGGTCACTCAAATAGTAGGTAATGATAAAAACCAAACCTGTTGCCATCAAGTCGATTCCGACTCATAGCAATCCTACAGGACAGAGTAGAATTGCCCCACAGTGTTTCCAAGGAGTGGCTGGTGGATTTGAATTGACAATATTTTGGTTAGCAGTCGAGCTCTTAACCACTGAGCCACCAGGACTCTGTATTCTATGTGAGTAAAGAAAAATGTGAGTAAATAATAATCTCTCAGGATAAATATCTTACATATAAAAGTCAAGACCACAAGGAGCATGAGAATCCTTTCTGAAAAAAGACTCCTAATTGTAATAGTAATCAGATGAGGCTGGAACTGGGAAGGGATTGTGAGGCTCTACAATTGGAGAAGAGTTCTTTTTTCTCTTACATAAAATTTTGTCCAGAATATTCATTTTTGGAATCAAGCAAAAGTAATTCCTGCCAATAGCATTCAAAATATTCAGAATTTTTGATTAAAACAATTCTTCTAAGTTTCTCTACACTAAAATCTTAAATTTTCTTTGTTACCCTAGGAAATCAAAGTGCCCCATTAGCTGAAAATGGGTTCCTAGAAAGGATTTCCAAAGTGTATCATGTGAGGGTCTAGCTCCTCAGCTGAGCAATTGAACTTCTTTTCCTTTAAGCGTTGCATTGAAGTAGGGCCAAATTTGGCTATTGAGGAAGAAGTCGGTGAAGTCATTGTATCTAATGTTTAATAAATAGCAAAAAGTAAAACTACATACTGCTTGCTACACTTTATATAGATCTTTTCCTAGAAAGACCTTCATGTCTTCCCCTTGAAAAATGAAAACAACAGGTCACTTGTTTCTGTTTTTCATGAGGCTAGATATTAGCCAGTTGATAGACTTCAGCTGTGATATATTCATGAGACGAATCAAGCCAGAGCATTTTAGCCTAAAGTAAACAGAACAGATGCAGTTGTCTTTTACCTTTTTATAGGCCATGAGTTTTTTAGCCATTTACTTTTCAAAAGTCCAGACCTCAGCAGGAAGCATCCATATGAGTGTGTAAAATTCAAGTTATTCTGAAACAAGACGGGCTGTTTGTCCATAAATTTGGCAAAAAAAAAAAACAAAACAAAAGAAGTACTTTGCGTCATGCCTTGGCAACCAGGAGATTGGAAAAAATATATATATATTTTACTTCATCTTGTAATAGAATGACATTAGAAGTTGGGACAAAGACAACACCATGTGAGGTACAGAAGTTTTTTAATGGTTATATAGGATCGTGCTGTTAATGCACTTGGCTGTTAAATGAAAGGTTAGGGTTCAAGTTCACCTAGAGGTGTTTCCAAAAGAAGTCTGGTGACTACTTCCAAAAAATCAGCCACTGAAAACTCTATGGAGCATGCTTTTACTTAGATACATCTGTGGTTGCAATGAGTCGGAATCGACTCTGGTTTTTGGTATGTAGGAAGAAGACTTTCAATAGCAAGGTTTTCTTGTCTGTTTAGGAAGAAATTAAAATATCTTATCAGTCTTATCAGTTGTAAAATCCAGTCAAGTGATGTAGCATTGTGGGTGGAGTTTGCTGACTTTTGGCTTCCATGAGTGGTTTGTTATTTGAATCTAGGCAATACAGACTGTGAAGCCATAGTGCTACAGTAATGATGAATAGGACTCAGTGAGCCCTACCAGTATAACAGAGAACAATCCAGTCAGCAGCCTGTTAGGAGACTTGCTGGTTGCTAAGATCTCCATCAAGCCATGAAGGCAACTACAAATATTGCCTAGGGAGGAACTGAAGCCCTTAGCATCATATAAAAAGGTTTCCTTAATGAGCATGGAGCCCTGGTGGCACAGTGGTTAAGAGTTTGGCTGCTAACCAAATAACTGGCAGTTCAAATCCACCAGCCACTCCTTGGAAACCGTATGGGGCAGTTCTTCCTTGTCCTACAGGGTCACTACGATTTGGTATTGACTCGACAGCAATGGATTTGGTTTAATAAGTATGGATCTTTTTTTTAACCTGGAAAGATCTAGAATTATGTACGTAAATATTTAAGAGAACCGTATCAGAGTACTAATATTTAGAATCAATGAACATGTGCTATTCTATGTTCTTAAAATATTTCAAGAGAACTTGGCCTTTTGGAGAAGTATTCCTACTTTGTGATGCACATTTAACATGTACAAATAAGCAATTGATTTATATTTGTGGTGTTAAGCTTAGATCCACTAAATTCATATGATATAGTCTACTAGTTGCCACTAAATATACATTCTTTCCCTCTTTATTTAGCAATAAAAACTTTGATTTGTAGCATTGCTGCAATCCTAAAAAACTATAAAATCCCCACTCAGTTCAAGTTAGTTGTGACCTTGTGAGTATGTTTTCACTAGTGTAGTGGTTAAGAGCTATGGCTGTTAACCAAAAGGTCGGCAGTTCAAATCCACCAGCTGCTCCCTGGAAACCCTGTGGGGCAGTTCTGTTCTGTCCTTTAGGGTCACTATGAGTCGGAACTGACTTGACAGCAACTGGAGGAGAGACAGAACTTGGCTTTAGTGACTCCAGCTAAAGCAGCCTGTGTAGACAAGGAAAATAAGGGTCCGACCTTACAGACATACAAATGATGAGCTGGAAGGAGCTGAGTTCCTGAGGACTTCAGAGAAATGCAGTATTAGCTGTTTGCTTGCTATCGCCAGACATCCTTTGTGGAAAGGAAACTGCCATTCTTACTGATGTCATTATTATTTGGGGGATTTCTCTTCCATGAAGCTACGTCTAATGCTAAGTTAGACAGTTTATATTACATGTTGGAGTATTTAAAAGGTCTCAAAAATCACCACAATAACAACATTTAATTTATTGGCTTTATAGGCATTATTTAAGTATTCATGAGGTGGTGTTTTTCAGTTAAAATAATTACAAAGGAAATTATATATAATGTTTTTATATAACTAGTCAAGTCTGTGAAAACGCACACATGTTAATCAAAGTACACCCTCCCCCTTAAAGTAATGGTCAAAAGTTGCTAGAGAGTGTTTTATGTATAAATAGCTCAGACAATAACTTCTGATACTTTAAATGTGCTAGCTTTTTTTTTCCCAGAAAACAACAACAAATATGCATGCACACACACAAAATTTTCTTACAGAATGCTAACTAAGAAGTATTTTTCTAAAATAAACTGAAGTCACACATAATGAAAGTTAATATTTGGATAAATCAGCCTAGTTTGATAATCTGGGTTTTAACACAGGTAGCTATACGTTTCTTTCTTGATTTTATAAGAGTGCAGCATAGTAGAATCATATACTTTATTTTTAAAATAAAATGTTTTTCCTCATTAAAAGACTAAAATCCTAAACTTCTTATACTATTTAGCTAACGAATTAAGCTAACATTACTCCCACATAGAATTATTTTAAAATTATAAAATTAAGTGTTCAATCACAGTGAATTATAATTGACAAACATTTTTATATTAAAATATGTTACTATTTTCTGTGTTTATTTAAAATATTGCATTGTCTCTTGATCAATAGGTAGTCAAGCGATAACCTTTCATTGTTCTCAGATATTGATACTCCTCTCTTAATCAAGTGAATAAACCTCCAATAAGTCTTTTGATTTTGTCTTCCCCAGATCAAGCTAAATTTAGAAAAATATAATTTTGGGGGTATCTTCTATATCTAATATTATCTTTGAGATATCTCAGATGGCCATATGGAAATGACAAATGTGTCTTATTTTACCCTATAAAAAAGTAATGCTAACTATAATTATGTCTGTTTGATACATTCTACATTTTATAAATAGCTCCTCTTTCGTGAGACCTATATGAGAAGAGTTGTCAAATAAAAGGAGCTCAGTCTTCTCTAAAACACTTTTGATCAGATTAAATGTGCATTTATATAACTCCAGAGAGTATAAAATCTGTAAAATACCTTCTGAATATAAATATGCACAAGCACACATTTGAGAGATATATACTTATGCAGAATTATACACATTCCAGAGATGGTACACTTTCTGTATGTTTATAAATACTGTCACTGTGTATTTGTAACTTTAGTGTTACATTATTTAAAATCTTATGAATATTTATATATTATACCCTAATAGAGGCTTTTACTATCCTCCATTCTGATATTGTTAGTCCTTTAATGAAGGTACCGCAGTAATTCAATCCTGTCCCCACATGTAAGTTGTGCTTTTTTTACATGCTTGTCGATAAGTTCTGCTATAAGCAATAGGCTAGAATTTGCACCTTCAACAAAGAAGTCTCAGATTCCCAGTGGAAAGAACTGGAAATACTGGAAGAAGAACACTAGAAATTAAATAGAAAAAACCTAGGTCTAAAAGTCAAATATATATGTACATCTTACTCTTCACTTACCGACTATCTTGTTATCTGACATTTTGCATTTACAACAATAACAACAATCTACTATCCGACTATTTTGCAATTAATGATGTATGTCTGGCAGTAAGGAATGCCGAGGTGCAAGGCAAGAGAAATACTGGCTATGATTGTTAAGGTTATGTGTCAACTTGGCTAAACCATGTTTCTCAGTGGTTTGACAGTTAAGTAATGATGTAATTTGACAGTTATGAAAGGATGTAATTTGGTGGTTGTGTAATGATATAATCTGACAGTAATGTAATGATGTAATCATCCTTCATTTTGTGATCTGATGTGGTCCTCCTCCATTTTTGCATAATACCAATTTTTGCATAACGACCTGGTCTTTGAAACCTAATCATGTTGACAAGTGAGGAGTGAGTGTGAATATATATATATATACCAAAACCAAACCCACTGCAGTTGAGTCAATTCTTACTCATAGCAGCCCTGTAGGACAGAGTAGAACTGCCCCACAGGGTTTCCAAGTCTGTAATCTTTACAGAAGCAGACTGCCACATCTTTCTCCCGTGAAGCAGCTGGTGGGTTCAAACCAACGACCTTTTGGTTAGCAGCTGAACGACTAACCACTGCACAACCTGCTCCTCAAGTGATAAATTCTTAAAAGATTAAGAAAAGAAATTTATCGCATTTCTTTGATACTACTAGGGGGATAATGGCAGTGATAATTTGTAGCAACTTGAACTAGGTATAACAGCCTCAAGAGCAACACAGAAGATTTGACAATTGATATTCCAGTAGTAATTGCTTTTTACCACTTTAGAACCCATTTTGCTGGAAAGAAAGCCCTTTCTTGAAGACTCCAAGTATCCAAATGTTCATTACAAAGAAACCTCAAAATCCAGTTGTGATAAAGTTCAGCTATAAAAGACAAAGTGACAACTGCTTAGTTTTTATGATATTTCTGCAAAGTTAAAACTCTGGCTTTTGCTATCACTTTTAGGAATATATTTTTAAAGTTTCCCTAGTTTCTCATTACGAATTTTTTTCTCCAGAATGAAGAAAGAAAAACTTATTGAGAAATCCCTTACAACAAATTGAGACTCTAATTTTACATGTTTGAAAAATGTTGCTCATAAAAGCATATAAGCGAAACTTATACATTCCCTGATTATCAAATTTAGTGTAATATGTCATTTATTATTCACCAGTATCTAGTGTTACAACTCTTTACTAACAACTATTTCTGTTTCCCATTAGGAGCTGGATAGCTGTAATAATAACAAAACTGTATGTCATAACTATAATATAAGACCTCAAGTTGAACCCCCTTCCAATGAGTAGCTTGATATGTCAGTAATCACAGACAGCCCCTTTGAATAATGAAGAGGCAAGCTGTGTCAGCATGAACAGACATTCATCTCTATGCACTAAAATGAGACACATAAAGACGTCTACCACTCCCAGTAGAGAGATATGATGAAATGCCAAGGATATTTAGCAGTTTGAGGCAAATAACTATGAGTCTTCAGGTCTCAATAAATCATTCCCCAAGTACATACGATACAAAGGAAAATGTATGGAATAATCATAAAGGAATATGGTGTGGTAGTTTACAGTACCTTTGGCTTTGGCTTCTCAGTATATTTTATTATCTGCCTAGTTCTGGTAAGTGCATTTTCTTTCCTTTGGGGAAAGGAGTCTTGGAAGGGCTGAATTGTGGTGCCTCCCCACTCCTACCCAGTCACTTGGAGACAGCATTTTACATCATATTATTTTATTTTCATTGAACACAGATATTGGCATATGACATCTTGAAATCTCTACCTAGAATTTTCTAAATAAGAAGAGGAGGGATAGACTTCTTTTGCTCTTTATCTGCTACCTTTAAAAATGTACGTCTAGGAGAGCCATTACAAAGAGAAAACTTTTATAGAATAGTAGAGAATGAGGGCAACAGTTGAGGACAAGCAAAGGCAAGGAGGGATGAGAAAAGGAGAGGAAGTCTTGGTGGCTCTGAATTCAGAGTTGAATTTCTGAAGCAGTAGTTCCTGAAGCCTTATCTTAAATTTTGTAGGCCACAGCTTTTTGACTTTAGCAGAGTTCATATTCCAAGAGCTTTCACCTTTACCAGCCACTCTCTCTTCTTTGCTACTCTCTGCTCTCTCTGGTGGTACTGACAATATTCTGTATTTTAATAATGAAACATTCCAGAATTCTCATGTCATGGGTTGAGACTCCTTTTGTTCTCCCCCAGAAAGACTGAGAGTCAGGGGGAAATGGTAATATTAGTCAAGGACCACCAGAAAGGCACTTCTCTTTCAATGTGGTTTGCACATCCATATTAAAATAGAGAGATGCTTTTGTGATTAAAAGCTCATCTACAAAAATGCAAATATATGTGAATACGAATGATAATGTATGTAAGGCAGTATAATAGAGTAAGAAGGACATGTCCTTTGTAGCAATGCAAATTTGAGTTTAAATCCCAGCTGTGTCTTTTCTAAAATAATCTCTGCATTTGTGAAAAGGAAATATATTTCTATCCTTATTAGACTGTTATGGTTATTAAATAAGATAATGTTGAAATGTTTTGCATGGAACTTGGCCTGTAATAAGCACTGAATAAATAATAGTTGTTCTTATAAACATTCTTTGTAAATTGAGGAGCAGCATTCAAAAGTAAGAGAGTTTTGGGGTTTTTTATCCCCCCTTGAGAAAAATGCACATTAAAATCAGATTCCTTTTTTCATTCCATGGAGAGAACAGAAGTTATGGAGAAGATAACAGGATATTTCCCTGTTCTATTCATCACACATTTAAACCTTGACATCACCCTTTATTTCTCTCTTGCATTGCTACCTCTGCCGAATTTCCTGCCATCCATTCAATATTTTCTTAAATCCTTTAAAATTCTGGTTCAGTCTCACACCACCTGTCACATCTGGATTTTTTCAATAGCCTGTTACTTGGTCCTTTTGAAAACAGGTTTTTCTTCCACATACTCCAATGAATGTGCTCCTTTCTTACTAAGAAACCTGCAATCATTCCCCTATTTTCTCAACAACATATCACAGAATTCTTAACAAAAGGATATTGCTTCAGACAAGGGCAAAATTCGGGTCTTTAAAAGTTAGATAGGTACTAGATTAGATTTCAGGGTCTTGTCACTCACAAAGAAGGTGGAAGGGGAGGATTAAGCTCCATGTTTGGAAAGAAGGTTGCACATGAATGTTATACCAAAGAAGGGGTAAACTCCAGCAGAGATTGTTACCTGCCTATTATACCTTCTCCTTGTCTTCCTCACTAAGGTTATTTTGATTTGGTTGTGGGGGTTAGCAATGTTCTCAGTTTAAAATTTTATTTCTGAGACTCCCTTGCTGCTACGAATTTCCAAATGGCACAATTCTGGACAATGAACCTCGACAGGAAGTCTGCTAGATGAGTTTTGTTTTCTATCTGGAAGCCCTACTCTTTCCTACTTGGTGCTTTCTTCATTTTCTTAATGCCTGAGATATGGCTGTGGTGCTTGATGATGCAAGAACTATTTTGTGACCATAAGACAAAAGCCACATATGAAGCTTGGCAGAGCAGAAATAGGAGACTAGGACATTGGTGATATCATGGGGGCCCTGCATCAGCTCTGAGTTGATCACCCCCAGACTTTGTTTATCTATGAAAACTAAACCTTTATTTGGTTAAGCTATTGGTTTTGGAGGTTTCCTGGGCATGAGTTTTAACACAATACTAAGGGACGGTCCTAATAATTCTTTTCAATGTTTTCTCCCACTTTTCTACTAAATTCAGCCCTGAATACCACAATGACTGAAATTAAAATGTGAAAGGGTTTATCTAAGTCTTTCAATCTTTCATTCTCTTTCTTTTTAACTTATTTTTTAATGAAAGTTTCAAATATATGCAAAAGTCTCAAATACTATTACATTCTCCCATTTTCTCCTTTCTCAGCTTTAAGATTATCAATACCTGGTCACTCTTGTTTTATCCAGATCTTCACCCACTCTGTTCCCAACCCTCACCAGTGGATTTTTTTAAATCAAATCAGAAACGGTTTATGTTGAAAGTGTTTTTCAAATTGGACTAAAGTATTACTTTACTTAGGGAGGGATATACACATATATATAATATGTATGTGTTTGCATATATAAATATATATACATATATATACACACACACATACATTCATACATAAATGCATTAGCAAGAGATTCATAAAACAACTAAGCCATTCCCTATCACATAACAGAAAACAGAAATCTAGGGTAAGATGGCCCAGTCAGGGAATCTTCCATATTGTACAGTCAAAAATCACAGAAAGTGTGGTTACAATGGAAGAATTGTGAATTCAGTTCCATTCTGCAACACACGGGGCCTCCATGAGTTGGAATCTACTGGATGATAACTGTTTTTTGTTTTTTCTTTTCTTTTTTTTTTTTTGTTTATCCGAGGGTTTAGGGATGAAAAAGATTTGATTAAAGTTGGAAATTGTAAAAGCAATGATGTTCAAAACAGACAATATATTTCCCTAATTTGCCTATGTTGCTGTTGTTGTCAGGTGCTGTCAAGTCGGTTTCTACTCATAGTGACAGTACATACAACACAATGAAACACTGCCTGGTCCTGCGCCATCCTCACAATCGTTCTTATGCTTGAGCCCAGTGTTGCAGCCACTATGTCAATCCATCTTGTTGAGGGTCTTCCTCTTTTTCGCTGACCTTCTACTTTACCATGCATGATGATCTTCTTCAGGGACTGATCCTTCCTAGTAACACACCCAAAGTATGTGAGACGAAATCTCGCTGTCTTTGCTTCTAAGGAAGACAGATTTGTTCCTTCTTCTGGCAGTCCATGGTATATACAATATTCTTCACCAGCACTATAATTCAAAGGCATCAATTCTTCTTTGGTCTTCCTTATTCAATGTCCAGCTTTCACGTGCATATGAGGCGACTGAAAACACCATGGCTTGGGTCAGGCATATCTTAGTCTTCAAGGTGACATCTTTGCTTTTTAACACTTTAAAGAGGTCTTTTGCAGCAGATTTGCCCAGTGCAATGTGTTGTTTGATTTCTTGCCTGCTGTTTCCATGGCTGTTGACCGTGGACCCAAGCAAAATGAAATCCTTTACAACTTCAATCTTTTCTCCGTTTATCATGATGTTGTTAATTGGTCCTATAGCAGTCTGCAAACCCAGTGTGCTACCATTTCACAACTAATCAGGTAAATACTACATTATTCCATCTAAAGTGATAATTAATTTTCATATTTTTTAACCGACACACTGAAAAGTGTCTCGTAGTCCATTCTAATGCCAAAATATTTATACTTCAATCTACCGTTTGATTCAGCATATATTTTATAAACATACCCACTGACAGAAGTGAGCAAAGGTCACTGTGTCTTACATTCTTCCCTCCACTCTTCTATTTTTCTATTTTTAATTCTTTCTTAATTTGACATTTTCAACTCTTTCTTTAGAGATCCAGTGCTTATATTCCGACTCATAGCACTCTATTAGACAGAATAGAACTGCCCCATAGGTTTCCAAGGCTGTAAATCTTTACGAATTGCGACATCTTTCTCCTGCAGAGCTGCCAGTGGGTTCCAACTGCCAACCTTGGCAGCTGAGCGCTTAACCACTGTGACACCAGGGCACCTCTAGTATAATCTAGGGGGCTTAAATGGGATATTTCACCCCAAGACAAATGGAAATAGAAACAGAGTAGAGATAATTAAAACAAACAGACAAAATTTTAGAAAATTGGTGCTTGAAATAAGCTTGACTCAGAGAGCTGTAACGAAGTGAACCTAAGAGATTGCTGAAACTTTTCACTGCAGGTCCATGAGAATGGGCTTTATGTGATGAGCTATATGCAATCTGTACCCTTTTAAATCAGGCTGGCAAATCTATGGTTTATGTATACTTGTGATTGAAAATTAACACCTTCTTATATTTAGAGCTAGAGAGAAATGAAGAACTGTATAGAATGTGAGGCAACAAAAGGTGAAACATCCTTTTATTATTTACCTTAACACTTAAAGACTTGTCATTTCTGTCCTTATTGCCATTTCTCCCATAATGAACGCAGTCTAAGTCCTCATCGTTTATCACCTGGATCAAAACAGCATCCCGCTAACTGGTTACTCTGATTCCAAAGACAATCCACGTTCCCTGGAATCGTCCTGTTTAGTGTGAACTGCATTAGCACTCCACTGCTAAAATCTCTCTATAGCATTATGATGAACAATAGTCAGTCCTTGATTCTCATCCTGTTTATCTTGGGCCACTCACACATCTGTAGTTGTCTTCTAACGTTAAAATATGTAAGGTCACTTAGGAAGCTTGTAAAAATGCAGGCCTTTGGGCCCCAGATTAAAAAATCCTAATTCATATTTCTGGAGTGGGACCTGGCAATTTAATTTTTAACACACACCCTAGGAGGTGAGAAAAAAGACCATAAAGACATGCAGAACTATGCTAGTGCCCTAAATGCCTTGCTATTTTATGAGTGTTTGCCTAGAACAATTTTCCTCCCCACTCTATCTTGTTGTCTTGAAAAAATTGCTATAAATGCTTCACATCCCTGCTCAAGTATTGCTCAGGTTTTGCTCCCTTCACCAAGACTTCCTTTACTCCTCCTTCTCTCCAACCAAAACCAAACCTGTTGCCATCTAGTCTATTCCAACTCATGGCAACCTCATGCGTTACACAATCTCCTGGGCTCTATAGGGTTTTCTTGGCTGTAACCGTTCTTCTGTAGCACCGCTGGGTGGGTTTAAACTGCCAACCTTTTGGTTAACAGTTGAGCCAAACCACTTGTGCGACCTAAAGACCTTTCCTTCTCTCCACCAAATGCTTAATCGATTCCTCTTCTTTATTAACTCTGTGCCTCGTAAATACTTATATTAATGCCTATATCTTATTGCCTTTTTATTATTATCGTCACAACTAAAGTGTAAACTCTTAAAGGGTGGATAAGTAGGCCTGGTGGCACAACAGTTAAGCACTTGGCTGCTAACAGAAGTTTTCTGGTTCGAACCCATCCAGAGGCTCTGGAGGAGAAAGACCAGGCCATCTCTTCCTTAAAAACTACATGGGGTCACTCTAAGTCAGAATTGACTCCCAGGCACCCAACAAGAAAGTGTGGATAGGATCCCACAATCACCTTTTGTATTCCCAGTGGTTAGCACAGTATGTGGTACATGTTAAATGAGTAATAAACAATTATTGAACTACATCGAACCTTAGTATTTCTTAACAATTCTTGGTTTTACGTTTTTTTTTTTTTTTTCATCTCCAGCATATGTATCAATTTCTATAAAGAGGTCTCCTAATCAAAGCCTTAATAGTAGGGGAGAGAAAGAGTTCAGATGGTTGGAAACATAGAGTTGCCACTATCTCTCTGCACTCTCTACAAGGTTTTTTAATCTATAAATAAATACATTTAGAACCTCAAAAGATCAATTATCAATACATAAATCAGGCTGAGCAAAATCATTTATGATAGACTGATTTATAATATAAAGTAAATTATCAGGTTTTGCTGTGAACTCTTTCACATAGAGAGTTTATTTGGGAATTAAAAAAACAAAAGCTGCTTGGTGAGTTGTGGGATCACAGAAATAAAGATGCTTAAAAACAAATAAATTTACTTTTATCCCTGGCTGTTTTTCCTAAATCTTCCTTCCTTTTAGCAGTGTCCTAAAGACCTGGGTTTATAAATGACAGCCCAGTACTTTCAAACTGAGAAATTATTTAAAAAAAAAAAAAAAGTTGCGGTCGAGTCGATTCCAACTCATAGCGATCCTATAGGACAGAGTAGATCTGACCCATAGGGTTTCCAAGAAGAAGCTGTTGGATGCTAACTGCTCACCTTTTTGGTTGGCAACTGAAGCTCTTAATCACTGTGCCACCAGGGCTCCTGAGAAACTATAGGCATACAAAAAAAATAGGTTACTTTAATAAATCCTTGTTATCTCTCTCAAAGTTCATATGCCGTTTGTTAAGGGAACTACTACACATATATCCCAAAGTTGCCTTCAGTTCCTCTTATGCATATCATATATAGGCAACTCCCCATGTACAGCTAAAAACATATTTAGCAGAAAGTGAAAGAAAGAGGATATTTCCTTAGTCCTAAGTCAAAATCCCATTTTGCCTGTGTATAACATGCAAATCTTTACATACCACCAGGACAGATTTTCATCATATGCAAATACATTTTCCCTTCTAAATTCTATTTGGTTTTGTCGTGTAAATATAATTGAAATAATCTGCAACAAGTTTATGCATGCTAAGGAGAGGAAATACATTTTGTGGGTTTAAATTATTTTGTGGAGATACAAAATTAAATTGTGAAAGCTGACTTAACTAAGCTGTAACAAAGATCCAATAATTAGTGATGTGGGTTCTCCCATCCTCTACATTCCCGATAGTTGCTGTTGTCCAGTTGATTCCAACTCATGGTGACCCCATGTAAAACATGCAGTGTTTTATTACTTAATATAATTGTTTAGTGATAATAGCAATTGCTCATAAAGCAAGTTTCAACCGTCATTTGGCAGAATTTTTCTGACACTAAATACGCTCAGCAGTTCGAATCCACCAGACACTCCTTGGAAACTCTATGGGACAGTTCTGTTCTGTCCTATCTGGCTACTATGAGTCAGAATCAACTCGACGGCAACAGGTTTTGTTTTTTTTTTTTGGAAATACCATTGTGTAGCTCATATTGTTAAACATTTTCTGTTTTACACTGCGCATCACACTATTTGTTGTGTTGAATGCACAGTTCATGGCTCAAGTCAGCAATTTTAAACATGCAATAGATCATTATTTACTAAACATGCAACTTTACACAGGAGACTCACATCTGAGCCACTTAAGGACTTCCAGGAAGGGGAGGGTTCAACACATTGATTTTTTACTCAATTCAAAAAATTCCTGTTAGTAATATGCACACTGGCTTAAAAATCATTTCTATAAAGTCAGTGTTTTGGTGGGAAATCAAAGAGACTGCAACTTATGTAATGTGAACAGCAAAGTCTAAGGAAGGAAGAAAAGATGATTAAATTGAGTATCTAAGTTTAAAATTGTTGAGATGATCTGTCCTTTGAGATATTAAATGGAAATCAAAACATTTACATGTTTTTCAAGAAAATTTTTGTGCGAAAATTGAAAAGAAAAATTTGTAATGGGCTTTAAAAAAATTTGGAACAATGTGTCCGAAAATGTAAAGAATAGTTGACATTACACCTACCTAGTGTGTAATCTCTGACAGATAAAATCCTGTAATATCTGGCCATTACTGTACCTATATTTTACAGGTTGAAGCCTGACATCTTTGGGTCTAATAGACAATGAAGTAAAAACACTCCTGAGATATTTTTCAACTGACTAAACAGTGGACTGAAATTAGATTGCCTATAAACGCTGAACTAAAAAAATAAAAAAAAATTTCAAGTGAAGAAAACAAATGTAAGAAATATATCCAATTATTAACTCATCAGCATTATACCGTATTACCTTCCAACATTGGGAGAAAAGAAAGAAATGAATAGAGAAAGTACATAGAAGTTCCTGTTTTTATTCTAATGTTTTCCCAGGACAGAACAACATTTGGAAACAAATAAATGTATAGAATTAAATTCAATAAACACATTTTTTAAAATCCAAAACATGTTCTTTATTAACTGATCTAAAATAAATAAAGCAAAGCAACAGTTATTTTGGAACACCGATAGGTTTTTTTCTTAACAATGACATAATTCTAATAAGCTATGCCTTTAGGATCCCTTTAATAATTACATGGCTAATAAACTACTGTTATCCCTCGTGCATATGTAAAGAAAAGTACCAAGTTGTTCCTTATGAGAACATTTCAGGGTATTATTGGAAGCACTTGTTTTGCACATTACTTTACTTGCAAAGTACTTTAATGATCTTGCACTGCTTGGGAAGCCCAATATGCTTTTGAGGCAAATCTCTAGCTTTTTCATTTTACAAGACTTTGATTTAAATAAGAATAATAAAATATTTTTATTTATTTACAGAAAATAAAATGTATATATGTACACATATATACTATGCATGCAATTTAATACTTCTACATTTTTCATCGTAAAATTTTATTTTATTACCACTATTTTGTCAAAGGATGCTTTTATTTTGAAAGCTAATGCTTCCATTATTACCAGGAATATACTATGGTACATGTAGTGAAAAATGGAAAAGCGTAATAGTCAATATTTATTAGGTGCTTTCCATGTGTCACAAAATATTTAAACATTTTACATTCTTTCATTAGTTCACATCAATCCCTTAAAATGTGTGTATTATTGTCCCCATTTTACAAGTGAAGAAACTGAGGCACAAAAAGGCAAGTAAATCTTCCAAGGTTTCAGTGGCAAGTGAAACAGCCAAAATTTGAACCATGAGAATGCACCTCTACAATCTGGCTGTTAAGCACTGTGCTAATACCCCTCCAATGCTATCAAAATCACTTCCTCTCTTTGAACCTCAGATTCCTCATCTGAAAACTTAGGTAGGAGTGTTACAACTCTTAGGATATTCACAAAACAAACATTCTGTTTAGAGGAGTAGCAGTGGTCTTCGAGGTGTTAATAACAATAGTCTCCATTTACTAAGCACGCACTGTATACTAGGGGCATTATGGGCATTAAAAAAAGAACAAAAATCCCCATTGCTGTCCAGTTGATTCCGACTCATAGCGACATTATAGGACAGAGTAGAACTGTCCCACAGAGTTTCCAAGGAATGGCTGGTGGATTTGAACTGCTGACCCTTTAGTTAGCAGCCATAGCACTTAACCACTATGCCACCAGGGTTTCCATATTATGGGCATTAGCTCATCTAATCCTTGTAACACTTATAACACTTCTTCAAGATAAAGACTGCATTTCTCATTATGTAATTGGGAAAATTGAGGACCAGAGAGATTAAATAATTTTCCAAATGTCATGCAGCTAAGAAATGGAACACCTGGGATTAAAATCCTATTGTATCTGTCCTGACTTAAATAAAGGTTTTTTGTTGTTGTTGTTTTTACTTTTCCTTATTGGCTTTCTCAAGATACTTCTAAATCATCAGAAACACGGGAATGAATATCATATTCCTCACTAAGGCTGTCTGCAAAAAATTTATAAAATCTAGTTATAAATGCCTGAAAATTCTATCTCAAATGTAATATTTAAATAGGATTGTCAAATATCCTGGTTTTCCCAGGACGGTACCAGTTTATGTCTCAATTCCTGGCATAATTATTAATGGCTCTCCCTTTAAGCCTTTAAAGTGCCCCAAGGTAGGAGTTTTATACCAGCAGATTCAAGTGTTATCCCTGGCAGATAGTCCTTTGGCAGGCCCCAGTAGGTGAACTGAGCACCAAACCAAAATACCCATTGCCATCAAGTCAATTCCAATTCACAGTGGCCCTATAGGTCAGAGTAGAACTTCTCCAGAGGGTTTCCAAGGCTGTAATCCTTATGGAAGCAGAATGCCACACCTTTCTCCTGCAGAGTGGAGCAGCTCATGGGTTCAAACTGCCAATGTTTTGGTTAGCAGCCGTGCGTTTAACCACTGTGCAACCAGGGCTTCTGAACCACAGCACAGACCCTTAGAATACAGAGAAAACTCTGTCATCCTCTGCAGATAACTATTCTCCTTTTGAGAAAATAGTTTTTGACTTGTCTCAATCCTAGTAGAAGGTAAACCCTTGACCATGGGTTATCAAGTTACTGTGGGATCTGAGCTGCCCATCATGATCTAGGTGCTGTCTGATCCACCAACTATGAAGTTGGGTGTTCACAGAAGGTCTCCAATACCAAATGGAAGTGAGGGTACTGAAACGGCTTCTGAAGGCAGAAGTTGAGTAAGTGGCTCAGATTAACCATGTTCCCTGCATTTTCTACTTTCCCTACTTTGTCTCAATCTGCATCGATGGACTTATGGGGAGTCCTTTGGTGACCAACTGACAGAGGAAGAAAAAATCTGGATCTAGTTTAGAGATGGTTATCCATGATATGTTGGCACTAACAGAGTGGGCACTTATAACACTATAAACTCACTTAGAATGACCCTTAAGAACAATGGTTAAGTAAAACCCTTAAAGTCAGCAGAACTCTGAGCAGGATACCTGGTTCTTAATTTCTTCTGAAAGTAGAGATGATCAAAAGGTACATATTCACACTGGGAATATCTAATGATTTAATTGGATAGTCAGAAGGGACAAATTGGAATGTTTGTGACAAGGATGTCTGAGTTATATGTGGTTAGATCTATACAAATGGGCATGGAGTTTGAAGATATTTGTGCTTAACGTAGTTGATAACCAAAGAGTAATCTCAGCAGATGGACAAGGTGACTCATTTTGTATTTGTACGTCAGCGTATTTCCCCAGCCACTCTTTGCCTGAATTATAGGAGGTCCCTTGAAGTTCTCTTAGTACTCTATTGCCCTATAATCAAAATTAATTGGTTCTACAACTAATACAGGCAGGACTGTTAATGGCCCAGAATCTTCATGAATAAAATTTTGGGTCACTCTACCATGTAAGGAGCCATGACCTGCTGAGGTGCTTGTTGAAGATAAAGGGAATATGAAATGGGTAGTACAAGAAAGAAGCTATAAACCAGCTAGTATTTTGATAGTTATGAATATTTCTTCCTTATTTTGGTATGAATATATTTGTAAAACATTAATCAATTTTCCCCTTTTCCCATCCGTCTGCCATCTAACATACGATGTATTAATAATAGTTAACCTTATATCTCAGTATAAGAGGTCAAATGAGTTACGTGAAACTAAAGGGACTTTGTGACTCAGATGAGGAAGAATTATCTCCCAAAGATGAATAAAGTGACTTATGTAAATTTGTATCCTCTTTTAGAGAAATGGTTCATGCATTTTAATTGTACAGATGTGTCATGTTAGGCAGAAGTATAATTTAGTTACTGTCTTTATTTGGTATGTAAACATGATTTTAAAAGGGATATACTGATGTCAGTTTGAGGGCTTGAACTGTTGTGGAAATACATTTCCTGTTAAGGTTGGCCAAAGAAATATTTGTGCAAGATTTGGAAGCTGGAAATGAACTCATCTCATTAACATCAGGTAGTTATCAGGCCTGCACCTCCTCCAGACCCCACTGCATCTTCTCTTTTGGCTTTTTCAAGTCTTGAGTCAGATGCATGTAGAGCTCTGTGGTAAATGGCATTAGCTTCTTCTACAGGTAACTTGTGTCATCATGGGTAGAGGTGGTGACAGATACAAAATCTAGTTTTTGGCTTCAGGGATTTCAGTTTGACCTCTTCAGTACCAGTTTGTCCTTGGTCTCCCCTGCTTCACTCTAGATGTTCTTTCCAACGCCAGACTGGATGACCTTCAAATTCTTCATTCTATCACCAGATCCAAAAGTAACAGCCTTCCATAGATTTCTTCATCAGCTTCCACAGTTTTGTAAGGTCTATTCCCTATAAGGAGCCCTAGTAGCACAGTGGTTAAGAGCCCAGCTGTTAACCAAAAGTTCGGCAGTTCAAATCCACCAGCTGCTCCTTAGAAACCCTACGGGGCAGTTCTACTCTATCCTATAGGGTCTCTATGAGTTGGAATCCACTCGACAGCAACAGGTTTGGGTTAGATTCCCTATACGAAACCTCTTACTCTATATTGGTTGTTGTGGCTTGCTTCCCCGATCAAACCCCAACTGATACATTGAGTTTGGATGATAAATAGTCATTCTGTGTACAATCCATACCAAGTGATCACATTACATTTAGAAGGGACTTTAAAATACTTGGACCATTAACTCTCAGCCTCAAACCAAATAAGTATTTGGCTTCACTGTCTAAGATATGACTGAATTGTATTTACAGTGTTATTATATGCTCAGGTCTACATTCTCTCTCTCTCTTTTCTTAATAAGAATGCTTAACCCAAGGCTCTGGATATGTTTACTATGGTCCCCAAATGTCAAGAAATGATAGATAAGATAAAGAGTGGGAGTGCTTAAATGTATTTTTTCCTGAGTGTTTTTAAATGAATTTTAAACTCAAGAGCAGCTACTAGCCACTTGTTTAAGAAGATATACCATGATAAATATAACCTTGGCTTTAGAAAGGAACTAACATCTGATCATCAAGTTCAATAGATGAAAGTCTAGAGATCTGTGTCATCTTTCTAGTCCCAGCTATGGCTGTACTAACCTTATGCTACTCCTTGCTTTCTTTTTCTCAGTCGAGGCAATTGAGAGCTACTGAAATCAACTAAAATATATTATTGACTTTGAGGAGACTAAAATATCAGCAATTTGAAATTGAATATGAGATAATTATTGTTTTTCCAGATAATCATAATTAAGCTGCTAACCCTATGTATAGCGTAAGGTTAGTAAAAAAAGAATGAAAATGTATGAAGAAGTATATTTTATGAGATTTAGCTGGTATTTTGAAACACGTTGAAATTAAACTAAAATAATGGCTTTTCTTCTAAGATTCATAATAGGTTTCACAAAACAAATGGTATTAACTGATGAGAACTTATTCACTGTGGAGTATCATTTGAAAGATGTCAAGATTCAAAGTGCCAAAGAATGTTCAAATAATACAAATGAAACAATCACTTTCATACCTGTTACTCATTACAGGCTAGAAATTCTAGGAGAGCTATTAACTGGTCATCAGAAATACAAAAATACAAAGAAAAACTTGGCTTATAACAGTTTTCTGTAAAGCTTATTCACTACAAAGAAAGCTTAAGCTGACAGTTTGTAGGATTTGGAATGAAATCTCAAGGGTAGCGTTTAAATGAATCACTTCTTCTTTTTAACTTATTTATAATCCTTAGTCTGACTGTTGTCAATAAGAGTACTCACATCCCTAAATAAACACTTTCAAGAATGGTAAATGAACCCTGTAGAGATTACCGATGGGATGCTGCTTCCTTACTAATAATGCCGACACCTTGCCTGTCCTAAAGTATAAAGATAAATCCATGCACACTAATCAACATTTCCACCAAAACAGGCTTTTACAAAGATGAGCATTTTATCCAGCAAAATAAATACGTTTATAAGGATTTCTCTGAAATGTGAACCCACTAGTATTGAATCTTCTCTTTTTATTACTGATGTTTTGAGAACAATATAACAAAAAGATCACTGATTAATTTTGATGGAACCACACCATGAAATTTTCATACACTCTGTTAATTAGCTATTCAAAACTATCATGTTCACATTGACCTTTGAGGTTACTGCAATAATCTTTTATTATGTGCTAAATGAGGCAGTGATACCATCAAGCCAAATTGAATGAGTTAATCTATTTCCCCAATAGCTTTGTTTGTTTGTTTATTAGTGGAAAATATTTTTTTTCAAAAGGTACAATTATTTGAGGTTAAACCACACATACATATACACATAAGTGTGCATTCAAATGTCAAATTATGCAAAGCTAGGACATTGAGTGGGTGATGAGAAAGAGAACTATCTTTTGTAAACTACAGGTTGCTAGGTGAGACTGCCATCAACCAACTTGTTGGAAAATCAAAAACATTTTTCACTAATCTACATGTATTCAATCAGTATCTATCTTTTCTTCAACTGTATTTGCTATCATTCATCTTCTCCAGCCAAATGGCTTTCTTGCCATTTCTAAAATCTACGAGTCACATTCAAGCTGGAAAACTTTGAATCTGTTATTTCCTCCGCCTGTAATGTAAGCTCCCTGGCTAATTGCATGGTTCATGTCTTCAGTATTAATTTTAGACAGAGCTCTGCTCAAATGTTTCCTCTTCGGAGAAATAGGCACTCTACATGAAATAGCCCCCCTGCCTCTCCCCTTATCCATCACTCTCCCTTATTTTGCTCTATTTTAGTTCTTCTTCCCTGAGGCATCTGCCTCTGACTCCATGAGCAGAGCGATTTTGCCTGTTTTCCTTCCTGATGCTAGAACAGGGCTTCACAGAATGTAGGGTGTCAGTAAATACATCATGAAGTAATCACTAACTAAATGACTGATGAAATAATGACTGAATAAAGGAGTGACTGATGCAACTAACAACAATCGTAATCCTATAGTGGGCATACGTATGTTTGTACAGGGGAAGAGAGAATTGCAAGCAGTGGTTTCCTTCGCTTATGTTCTGTTGCAGCCACTTTGCTGTAAAATAGAAGATAGAAAAAACCTGGGAGGCTAATTCTCCTAGAGCACTTTGATTACCAGCTATCCCCTTCTTACTCGAAACCAACTGGAGAAGCAGCCCTCTCAACCAGGCACAAGTCTGACTATTCAAATCACAGTTCTGTAGATTTATAAATATTCAAACTCAAACAAACAAGAAGAAAAATACCAACAAAAGCAATAATAGGAAAAACAAGATTGTTTAAATGTTCTTACAAAGGAAAAACTCTTATTTCTAAGGTGTACTGAGTTAAACAAAAATGAGTTTGGTGCTAACAGCCCAGCACTTGTGATGTGAGCACTAACAAGTACAGTATGTCAAAATGCAGAATCTAGAAAACAAAAGCCAGTGGCAAGTACTTTTGGTAGATTAAAAATAAAGCAATGTTAATATATTAACCTATCTCCACATTCTGTTTAATAAACCCATTTGCATTTTACCTAAGCTGAGTGTACTTTGATGTGCATAGCCTATGACCATTCCCAAAATCTTTTATTATGGAGTTAAGAGATTCATTTTTATTTGTTCTAAGGAATAAGTATGTACCCTGTGCTTAAACTATACAACCTGATATGACTATAAAACAAGGGCTAGCTTTAGTGCTTACCTCCCGGTAGCTATAGAAGGACACTAACTTCTTTCATATTGATTAATTCACATAGAATACCAGTAAACATGTATAATTGAAAAACATTAGCAATTTCACTTAGGAAAATTTGGCATGTGCGATTTGGTTTGAAAACTGATGTAGCAGGCATTTTAAGTCCAAGAAATGTTTCAAATAATTTTGAGATTATTATTTTCACGTAGTGACTGCTAAGAACATTTACGCTGTTGACACTGCACTCTATTAAAAAGCAAGGGTAATGACTCATTCCAGATTTCCAATGTCCTAGCAGAGAAGACAACTCAGAGACCAACAGCCTTGGCTACACAAATCAATAATTTAGTAGCCCATATTTGATCACGTGGAGCAAATGATCATGCTTGAAGGGTATTTGGGAAAGAAAGTTCTTGTTGGATAGGGGATGGTATAGTCTAATGCCTCAAGAGTGTTCATGTGGAGGGCAGATGGATGAGCATTGCTTAGGAAGGTTCTGGGCAGAGAAAACCCCCAGGAGTTTTATTACAAAACAAGTAATTGATCTTTGGTGCTTCATTCGCCCTTAAACTTCTAAATAATTTTCATCAGAGACTCCCTTCCCCAAATCAACCTCATAAAAGGGAAATGTATGTATAAACAGTGTGCTAGGTATGCAAAGGAAGCTCAAAGTCAAGTCCCCCCACTCCCTTCAAACAAAATAGTCACCCTCTGGATATTCCCTCCCCCATGTGAAAGAATCTGTGTCTTGTGCATCATTCTAATTCAATTCTTTCATCCTGGTTGTCTTAATTGGAAGTCAAAAACCTTGTGGCCTGTAGACCATCTGAGGTACAAAGATGTGTTTTGTCTGGCTCACAAAAGAAATCAAGATTTAAATTGGAATGACTTTTATTTTTTTAATATACAGATTTCCTATTTTCCTGAAGAAAAAAGGAGGAGGATCTATTGTTCTACATGGTTATAAGTGGGTGGACTCTAATAGGCCTTCCCTCCTTACACTAGATAGGCCCATTCTTGTCCACCCTGGTTATGTTCAACCAGTCTATGCTAATAAAATCAATACTAGCTTTAGTCATTTGCCTTAATAATGTATGGTAGAAATATTCTGTTATTTATAGAAAAATGGTTCCTTATCACATCATTTAGGATTAAGAGTGTGTGTGTATGCATGTGTGTGACACAATTTAATCCTATATAATTCAAACATATTCCTGTTAGACATGAGATTAAAATAATTAAACAAAAAGAAAAAATGCGTTTAGAAGAGAATTTTTTCCTCCCTAAATGTGTTGTTCATTTCTTCAGAAACCAAGGATTATTTGTACAAGTTAATCTTTTCATCATCATTAATACCATTAATATTCTGAAATTTAAACAGCAGTTGAGGGACCACTAAGTTTTATAGGGAGTCCCTGGGTGGCAGAGATGATAAAGCACTCAATTACTAGGTGAAACGTTGGTGGTTTGAATCCACCCAGAGGTGCCTTGGAAGACAGGCCTGGAAATCTGCTTCCAAAAGGTCACAGCCTTGAAAATCCTATGGAGCACAGTTCTACTCTTGTTACTCATGGGCTCCCTGTGAGTCAGAATAGACTCGACATCAACTAACCACAACAAGTTTTATAGAGTTGTTTTCCCTTGTACAAACTGCCCTATCCTGCTGGTCTTTTCCACTTCTGTCTGCATTGTATACTTCTCTTGTCCCTTGCCTTCATGCCATTCCATTCACTCCAGCAATGCCATTACATGCTGGGTGCTATTTAGTCAACAAATGAGAAAAGGAAAATTGTAAATGAATAGAGAATATATGATTCAATATCAATAAAATCTAGATAACTTGAGGAGATGAGTAACAACCTATTTTCCTAATGGAAATAGAAACCTTTCTATTTACTTATTACTTCACAGTTATATATTCAGAAGGTTTACAGCTGCTGACCTTTTAGAAAATGATTCTTTGGCAGAAATGAAAAGAAGCAGAATGCATCATTACAGATGTAGCTTCACCAGTAATGAACAGAGCCAAACTGTTCTCTATTGTAACAACAGTTGTCTTATAGTCACAATACTAAGAGAATTAAAATACGTGAGGAATTTGACATCCTTGCTTTTTACATTGGCTTAGGTTCACTACTGACAAATGCATTTTAGTTTCATTTAACTCCTTCATAATTTGTGGGAAAACTCTAATTCTTCATCAGTGCATACACTTTTCACTGGAAATGACTCAGAACGACTTGATGATGCCTGGGAAAAGTAAACTATGGAGTAAAAAGAAATGAGTAATTACTATTTTGCTGCTATGCAACATCCACAACCAATTTTGCCAGAAGACCACCGTCTCAGTTATCTACTGCTGCTATCACAGAAATACCACAAGTGGATGGCTTTAACAAACAGAAATTCATTTTCTCACTGTTAAGGAGGCTAGATGTCAGAATTCAGGGTGCCAGCTCCAGGAGAAGGTTTTTTCTCTCTGGTGGCTCTGGAGGAAGGTCTGAAAATTAGTCTGAACCAGTGATTCGGAAGCCTTTTTGAATGTCATTACATAGTTGCTGTAAAGAAGCCAGGGACTCTTACTTGGCTGGCACTCAGAGGCAGGCCTTTAAACAAGACCACTGTAACTGCCCCTGGACTTTCTCTTTCCAGTAAGGCTCAATGCCATGAACCACTCAGCCCAAAGAAACTAGAAAACATATTTCCAGAAAGACTTTTTTTTTTTAGACATTCTCATTTTATTAAGCATAGGTAACATGTTCTGTTTCTCTGTATGTAGCTCTCCCCATTATTGTGTGTGTAATAACACACTTAACACACACTACACACTGGCTCTGAGCTTTCTGGTGTTGTCAAGAAGCATCATTACTATTTATGTATCCACTTTGTCTCCTTACAGCTTGGTTTTCTGGCGATTGTAAGGAAAATGTACTCCTGGTTCAGACTAGAGTGATGTTATGAATCTGTTGTAAGTGTGCTGGTGAGGATAAATGCAAGGGTGGGGAAGAATCTAACAGGGCTCAAGGCTTATGGTTCTCTGCCTGTTACCTTTTTAATATGTTTATACATATATATATGTATGTGTGTGTATACATATACATTTTATGGAAACCCTGATGGCGCAGTGGTTAAGAGCTACGGATGCTAACCAAAAGGTCAGCAGTTCGAGTCCACCAGGGACTCCTTGGAAATCTTACGGGGCAGTTCTACTCTGTCCTATGGAGTTGCTATGAGTCAGAATCGATTCGACGGCAATGGGTTTGTTTGTTTTTATACATTTTATATATACACATATATTTGTACATGTATGTGTGTATATATCTATATCTATATGTATATAGATATATACACTAAGGTGCAAATGCACATGTACAAATGTACTTATCATACATATACAAAGAAAGAAAATACTGCCATCCCACCAGGTATAAAAATTAAGAAAGATACACATTCATGTGACAAACATGCATAGTATACAAAGGTAGCTCAGTGTCTTACATAAGAAAATTAAATATATATTTCAAAAAACTGAGCTGCTTTTTGGAAACTATGCCTTAGTGAGAGATATCTTTTGTAATATTGCTTAGCAGTAGAGACCAACAAAGTGAGCCAAAGGCAAACCGACTCATAACAAACATACTTATTTGACTTGATAATGGATTGGCTATGCCTTTCTTTTAAGGAACCCCAACATCTTTAAAAATGAGTGCTTATTATAAAATACACATTATACTACCAATTAAACAATTTAGGAAGTGAGAAATTAAGAGAGTTTAAACTCAAGGCTAGAAGTAACTGTTGTGTTGGAAAGTTCCTGGCTGATTAAGAAAAACATGAAAAACATTTTTATGGATTGATTCACTCAGACTTTTAAGACAAGGATGATTACACACGACATTATAATATCTGTCAGAGTTTCATTTGATCACCATATTTTCAGATATTTAATGTAAAAGGAAAACGCAAAACATTCTGTCTGTAGGTTTGTATTTATACTCCTGGTGATGACACTCAAATAACTTTGGCAGCATTTTGAATACCTGTCAGTTTCTACAAAATATGCCAAGTAAAGAGCACAACATTACTGCACTATAGAATGTCACATTCCTCTAAAACACAAATATTGACCTTTCACCGCACGTCACTGCACAGCACTGCTCAGGCAACATCTTCGTAGAGGGCCTGAGCTCCTTTGAAAAGTGGGATCTAATCAGCACAAAGGGGTATAAAATATCATTTTTATTGTGGCCGTAATTACCTGGTTGGGAAAAGAGGCTCTGAACAAAATCACGTTAAATTGAAATTATTTAGTGAAAATAAATGTGTTATTTCATCTCAGTTTATATGCTCAAGGGGGTTGGCAAATAATAAGAACATAATATACTGATTGAACTTCTATCATGTCTGTTTATTTTTTATTAGAAAGGTAAACAGTTTTCATTGTAAAACTTATGAAAAATACGGATTTCTTCAGAGAATAAAGGTTAACTCTAAGTTAACCTACTCTACACATTAGACAGAACTTTTTCTGGTATAGCATTTTGACTGGTGTTTTTAGTTTTTTCTATAGACATTTTTAGGACTTATTTCCAGTGTATTTAAGTGCATCACACTTCTCATTAATCATACACTTTTATGATGAATAGAGACTGACTTTTTAAAAAAATAACAAAAATACTGAAATTTCTGTGGCTTTTTAATGTTGTGAAAATTTAGTGGAGACAAATTTGTTTAAACAGAGGCCAGCGACACTGCAGACATTTTTGGCTGAAAGGATATGCAAGAAAGAAAGAAAAAGATCGTGCCAATTCCTCAAAAGTGTTAAATGAATGACTCTAATGCAGCAGAGTAAATCCATGATGAAGTGAACCAATGCAGATAGTGCATATTTTATAAAAGTTTTCATAATACATGAAATACCTACATTAGAAAAGAATGTCATTCTCTAATAAACCATTTGACATAATTCTCCTTTTTTTTTTAATGATGTGTAGAATGAAAAATAAGTACAAATCAAACAAACCCAGTGGAAGGTCCATCACAGAAGTAGGAGACAAAATGAGCCACAGAACACATTCACACACTTAGAACAGTTTAAATATAAACAGAGCCCCCAGAGATAACCATTTGCCTGCTATCTAAAAGAGGAGGAGACTTTCTAATATTCATACATAAATGTTTAGAGAGGCTAGGAGAATGTTGCATGACTACGTTTGGTTTCAATAAGGAAAAATTATTTTTCTGAAGAAGAACTTTATATGAATTAGGTATTGGTTGTTAATTACAGCAGAAAGTCTGAGTGATAATTTAGACTCTTCCTCTGCTCTAGACTTGTTGGGCTCTCTTTATCCAAGCATTTTCAGTTTTCTCATTATCCATTCCAATACCTCCATGTCTAATAGGCTATGCATTTCAATCCTTACCTGATTCTAGCCAATTTCTTGTGGTCCACTTCTTTTGGAGGAATACAATGTGTTTCTGTTAGAAGACTCTACGTACAATAGTCAACTCTACTAATTGACCAAAAGAAAAAAAAACATTTCAACCTGGCATCTGAATGCATTATTGGGCTGACCTTGAATCAAAATGACTCCCTCTCAAAACCAAACATTTCTATTCATTTGCAAGATTTTCTCATAATGTAATCCAAGCAAAGAATTTTCAGGGAAAGGTGTAACTTAAACCCATACAGGGAAAAAAATTAGAGGGAAACTAATTGTGGATTTGAGTTAAACCACTCATTTAGTACCTCCACAGATAATATATCAAGCATCGAAATTATAATAAAGCCCTCTTAGATAAGTCATTCGAAAAATTCAAAGCTCACTCACCATTCCGACTCTCTTCATCGATAGCAACTATAGTAGCTGGTGGTCCTCCCCTAGCTAGTTTGCAATCTTAAGGAAAAACAAAAAACAAGAAAAAAACAAGCAAAGGTATGAATCAACAATTGCAAGGGCAATCACTCTATGATCAAATTCATTGAGATGAGCATATCGATAATTTTTAATCTTACAATCAAATTAATATGCATTGTTACTTTTAACAATATATTACTTTTAAAATGTTCATAATAACCACATAGATTCCTTACCACAACATAGCACAAATCACTTTGTATATCACAAAACTATTCAAATTGTACTAAGAAAACACCAGCAGAGAACACTGGAGAGCAGAAATCCTTCAGGCAGCGATAATGGAATGGTAATTTAACCCAAAGAAATAACATAAAGGAATGATTAACAAGGATAAATTGTAATTAAAGCTTCAGAACAGAAACAAACATAATTGGACTTTAATTGGGATAAAGGGTCTAATTAAAGTGATTGAATAGAATTTTAATAATGTTCTAAAGAGAATAAAACAAAGACAGACAAGCAATGCTCATGAGGTTGGTTAAGATATTTGTTTTTGACATCTTACCCTCATATTGCCAGTCTGGAGTCAAAAGTATAGAGTCATCAATGGAAGCAGATCAGACAAATGGAGGAAAGAAAAGGAAGAAAGAATACACGTATATATTTAGCAAGAGATTTAAAGATATAAAAAGAATTACACAATAACAGATACATTACCTAATGATTTGTGGAAATGGAATACAGAAAAATCTTTATATCAGATTTTGTAATTCTAATATAATATTAACACATTAACTTGATAATATATGTCATTAGCATCTTAAAAGTTATTATAAACAGACTTGCAAATAACATGAAGTGCCTTTATATGTTTATCAACAGATAAATACAAATTACTTATTAACAGTTTATTATCCCTACGTTGAACAAGGCGTAAGAATAGTCCCTGTCAATCAGTAGCGATGATTAGTTCATTATTGCAAACCTTGCTAGTACCATGCCACATATCACATGGTAACAGACATAAAAATAGTATCATAAGCTATAATATCATTGATAAATAAAATATGAAGGCTTTGCCTATAAGAAGTCAAAAGAACACTTCTGAGACATAAAGCACTACCCCGGGAGGCACTTGGTGAACCTGGCTGGGTTTTGTTACGCAGTTACATATACACAACCAAAAACCAAAAAACCAAACCCATTGCTGTCAATTCTGACTCATAGCAACCCCAAAGGACAGAGTAGAACTGCCCATAGGGTTTCCAAGGCTGTAAATCTTTACAAAAGCAGACTGCCACATCTTTCTCTCGCAGAGCAGTTGGTGGGATCAAACTGACAACCTATCGGTTAGCAGCCGAGTGTTTAACCACTGCACCCCCAGACTCCTACATATACATGACACACTCCTGTAATTGCATCGTAGACCAACTTTGCTTAAAGCCATCCAAATATGTGTCTTATTTGGAAGATGATTTCAAGATTTTTTTTGTTCTGACTGTTTTTTAAACTCTGCTATTTATTATGAACATGGGCATGAATAATAAGGCCTTTTGCAAGCACTGTTATATAATTAAGGTACGTGTTCTCTCATATGAAGCTTGAGACTTCAGACACAAAACAATTTTTTTCTCTCCTTTCTTGTCAATATTTGAGTTGTAAGTCACAATGTTTAAAGGTCTAAAGTATCTCATATTTATTACACACATTCCTTTCCTTCTTATACCCTCTGGCCTAACTTGTCATCTCTACTCTTGTAATGGTCTCCTCGCTGGTCTCCCAGAAGCCTTTCTTACACTGTACTCACCATTCATTCTACAAGAATTATCTTCATACATGATGGTGAAATAATGGCGCTCCTCTCTACAAAATCTCTCTAAATTTTCTTCAAAATAAAGCAAAACTTCTTAGGGCAACATTTTCAGTTTTTCACATCGTGATATCAAGACCCTTTTCTTACAATTAAATACTCTGTCCTTCAGTTACATCAGACAACTTATTCTTGCCTGAGCATTCTCTGTATTTGGGGGGAAGTCCTGTTACCTAGATGCGTCTCTGCCTCTACTTTTCCATGGCAAATCTCTGCCTATCTTGTTGGAACTAGATATTTCACCTGCTTATTGAAATCTTGCCTATACCTGCCAGTAAGAATTTATGTTTCATTCTCATCTGCACATAATATTTTCTTCACCTAGTTTTCCCTTTCCTTATGCATTGAAACATTATTCACTCAGTCATTCAAATGTATACATTAATTACAATGTAGGAAATATGAGAATAAAAAAATTAACAACTCTTTTCTTTGAGAATCTTGAGTTCAGAGGGGTAGGAACCAGACAGGACAAAGACATGCAAACAGTCATACAGGCATAGTAGAATGTGGCATATGTGAAGTAAATCCTTTAATAAACTTGCTAACAACACAAAAGATCAAAAGAAGAAAAAGGACAATACATGTGGGGAGTGGAAATGGGGTAATGAGAAAGCAGATGTGATCTGTGAAGGAGAGAACAAAGGAAACCTGGCCAGGTCTTATAAGACCAGTTCTTACAAACATCTCTTCCATTTGTATTTTAGAGAGTAATTATTTTTCAAGATCATTCTTTCCTCTCTCTATATATATAGTAACTGTTTTATGATGGAAGGTAAGCAAAATGTGTTGTGTATTTGAATGTGAAAGTTGGCAGATGAATAAATTGTTTAATCAATAAATTTATAGGCAGATGGGATTAAGAAAGAGGAAACGGGGCAGTTGGGCATAAATATTTTAAATCTTTTCATGGTTTGGGAATCATATAGTTGAGAAGGGTTTAATGTCTAGAATACATAAAGAACTGTAAACTCAACAACGAAAAGATAAACAACACAATTTTAAAAAGGAGGAAAGACTTGAGTAGATATTTCTCCAAAGAACATATACAAATGGCCAGTAAAAACATGAAAAGATGTTCAATGATACTAGTCACTAGAGAAATGCAAATCATAACCACTCTGAGATACCACTTAACACCCATGACCAAAAAAACAAACCCATTGCCATCGAGTCGATTTCAACTCATAGCCACACTATAGGACAGAGTAGAGCTGACCCATAGGGTTTCCAAGAGGTGGCTGGTGGATTCAAATTTCTGACCTTTTGGTTAGCAGCCAAGCTCTTAACCACTGGGCCACCAGGGCTCCTAACACCCATTAGGGTGGCTATTATCAGAAAAATGGAAAATAGCAAGTGTCATCAAGAATATAGAGTAACAGGAACCCTCATCCATTGCTGGTGGGAATGTAAATTGGTGCAACCACTGTGGAAAACAGTTTGGAAATTCCTCAAAAAGTTAAATATAGAATTACCATACGATCCAGCAACCCTACTACTAGCTATATACCCCAAAGATATGGAAGCAGGGACTCAAACACATGTACACCAGTGTTCATGATAGCATTATTCACAATAGTCAAAAGGTTGAAACCACTCAAGTGACCATCAACAGATGATTGGATAAACAAAATGTGGTATATACATACAATGGAATATTATTCAATCATATAGAGAAATAAATTTCTGATACATGCTAAGACATAGATGAATCTTGAAAACATGCTTTAAGCATAGTGCAATAAGTCAAATATAGAAAGAAAAATACTGTATGATCCCACTTGAATAAAATTTCCAGAATAGGCACATTAATAGAGATAAATGTTTATTAGCGTTTACCAGGGACTGGGAGGAGGGTGAGATAAAGGGTTATTACTTAAGGGGTACTGAGGTTCCGTTTAAGGATATGACAATCATTTGGAATTTACATGGTGAATGTAATTAATATTACTGAATTGTATACTTGAAAATGGTTAAAATGGCAAATGTTTTGTTATATAAATTTTATCACAATAAAATTCAAGAAGAATAAAACAGTCTGCCAAATTATTCCCTCTACTGGAAAATCTTCCCTTTTGCCAGTCTAGAATAAATGTCTCTTTTCTGAATTTCTGTGGTACACATTGCATTCCTTATACTAATTACACTGTTGGAAAAATAATAGTGCTTCTGGAGAAAAAGCCTGTGCCGTATTCATTTTGGTAACCTCAGTACCTGGCATGGTGCCTGGCAAGAGTTAGCCCTGAATGAATGTTTGTTGAATTTTCCTGAAATACAGTCTACTCAACTATGATCTCCCATTGGACATCCCTCCATGAGAGCTGCTCAGAAGTCTCTGACCTTACTACCCCCTCAATGGGAAGAAATAGCCCAGGAATAGAGGCTCCACTACATCACTACATCTTCTCCAAGTCAGGCCCCTTTATATGATGTCCACTAGGCTTTGTTCTTCTGGCAGATTCCAATTCCCCAAAATAAATTATCTTCACATACAACAGATGCTTTATTTCTTTGAGATCAAGTAAAAAATAATTTATTTATTTATATTTTAAACTCACAGTACTAATGAAGAGAGGTTAGTAAGAGACAAAAATAATCTATTATTAACACTGTTCACAACAGCCAAAGTGTTTGTTTGGGAATGATACATACATGAAAGTATAATTAATTAGTTTTGAAATGCACAGAAATATTTTAATGAGAACGAGTATACTCAGAATTGTCTTGGAAAGACTGTAATTTTGTATGGAATAGCCAGGGATGTATTACGCATGCAAAATGTTCAAATGGAGATCAAAGTGAAGACTAGAAAGCAATTTGGTAGGCTGGGATCCTGTTCTCTATGGTCTACAGATAATCTGTCTGCCATGGGAAAGACAGGTTAGTGGATGAAGCCTGTACCTTGAAATGGACCTCCTTAATCTATTTAATTTCACCCTTCACTGTCCCAGTTAAATCACAAATTCATTGTTTTTCATGCCTAAGATCAAAACCTCTCAGGCCCCTACGCCTTTCCTATATCCAATTTGCTGTAAAGTGCAGCATATGAATACAAATACCTGAACACTCTGTGTGGTTTATTTCTTTAAATATGCTATAAAGCTAAAAACAAACCACGTATTTTTAAATAATCTCATACATTTAACTCCCCCCAAAAGTATTAGAAGGATGTATAATAATTGTTTTCAAAGGTACTAAGCCTGTGATTCTTTGTTTTTATTGTAGTCTGTGGTTTAAAATCATGTTACAGACAGGCCAGAACAATGGCAAGGATCCAGAATCATCCAAGTATGCTCATTCCTTTACCAAGAAGAAGAGAAACAACCAAAAGTCACAACCCTATTTCCACTTTAGCCCATTCTCAAAACTTCCATTTATGACCAATGTGTTTTCAATAAAATCTCAAAAGTATAAATTTTCATTTGTTGTTTCCCATATATTAACACATCAGTTGCCATCTATATGCCAATAACTTGCATGTTATACCTCCTGCCCAGACCTCTCCCCTGAGTCTAGGTCCTGCTGCACAGGCACCATCTATAATTTCAATTTCAAAGATGCCTCCAATGCAGAGCTTCAGATTCAAATTTCAGTTCCTAACCCCAGCTCCTGACGTATTCCAATATGTCACTGTCTGAATGAATGGCACAATTTTGGACCAAGTTTAATAAACCAGAAACCATAGAGTCCCCTTTGACCATGCCCATCTCCCCGTCTCCTATGTTGAATCTATTAAAATCCTGAATTTACTTCCTAAAGAAAAATCTCTCACATTCGTCTCCTGCCTTGGATCTCTAGTAGCGCTACTCTAATCCAATGTCTTATCTACTAAAGTTTTCTTAACTGTTCTCCCTACAGGCAATTTTGTCTGCCCACACATCGGTTCTTCTTTTTCCTTATTCTTCGACCAGAGTGATGTTTTAAAATAAAAACCTGTTTAACTTTTAATAATTTCTCATTGATTTTAGCTTAAAAATCAATTTTTTTCATGGACTGTATCCCCTTGAAAAATTTTAGGATAAAAGTCTAAATATTTTATAATGGCCTACATGATTTTACACAACGTGCCCTCCCTCCTCTTTCCTTTCCAGTCTTAACAATTTCTATGCTCCCTCTTACTCTCCGAATTCCACAGTCATTTTTCTTTTCCTAATTACGCTATGCTCTAGCCTGAGCTAACACAAGACCTGTCCATCTTGCATTATTTCTGTAAAAGGAAAGTTTCAAACTGGAGGCACTTGTGTCAGACGTTAAGGATGACAGCACCAAGATACACTCCCAGGAAGCAAAAGGTCAGGATATAAACCATTTGTTCATGGGAAGAATGTGTCAAGATGTAAACTATTTGTTCCTGGGAAAAATGTGCTCATGACTGCAATCACATATAACCAAACAGGCTGGCACCGCTCACCTAGGTGGTCACTCACTCCCTCCTAGCCATTGGCCAACCTAATACATTTCAAAGGACTTCAAACTGAAGCTGATTTTATCTATAATCAATCATTAACCCCCTATTCTTCCTTTGTTCTCTATGTATATAGCCCCTCTCTCTGCTTGAACTGGTGGAGTGCTTTGTATTTTTACTTAGTGCTGCCCAGCTCCAGCTGTATTATTCGTCAGTAAAATTCCTTTCCTTTCATTCCTGACGGAGTACACAATTTTCTTCTCTGACAGAGTAATATCAGAGTCCAGTCACAGTAGTAATCTGATCTGACATGTCTTGGTCAGAGAGAAAACTTTTGTTGAAAAATCTGGCAGAAGGCACCATGGCCCCAGCGTCAGAGGCACAAAGTAATTCCTTCAAGAAAAATAGTGTACTAGCAGAACAATTTTGACAATGATCATGACAATAAACATGTATTATTGATAAACTTATTATTAGTATTTTTTTGGCTTAGAAGTTTCCTTAGCGTGCTCAAAAACTGGAAATAATAAAGTATGGAAGACAAGTATTTTACCACCCTTTGCATTTAGAGATGGTATCTGTGACAGTTTGCTACCCACATGCACAACACGTGATGAAGAATGCGTTTACGTCCTGCAGAGTTGACCACTAGTGGGTTCATTTTTAGAGAATCCGTTATACGGATGTCTGTGGTTTTGAAGATCTGCTGCTATTTAAGAGACTTTCTGAAAGGCAGGACTCCACAATCTATTTCTGCTCATATCACACATTTGCCAACAGTAAGCCCAAGGAACACGTGATAATTGATAACTGCTTTCCTCATTGCTTTCCAAGCTACATGGCTTCTTATTTTACAATCAGCCTCCTATTCTCAGTATTGTATGTCTAATGGTGTACACACAGCAGTTTTCTATATGATTTTCAAAAGGAGGGCAGCACTACAAATAGTAAAAATGAATCGTTTCAGAATTGTTGTTACACTTACAGCATTTTATTATATCTTTCCTTAAATTAATTTACTTGAAAATGGTGGTGGACTCATTATTCTGTTTTTAGATTTTTTTTTTTAAATTTAAACTACTTTATTAATAATCCTATCATCAAGAGTTTGTTTTTTTTAGAAAAATTTCAATAGTCTTAATCAGAGAAAGAACCAAAAATGAGACAAATATTTTCCCCAAGCTCTTAAAGGTCTATACAATAAAGCTTATGAACTTGACATGTAAAGAAACCCCTAAATCCTTCACTCAGAATCAAATTTACTCTTCTTTTCCATACTGTTTTGACAAAATGTATTTTTTTGTTTTGTTTTCTAATCCCAGATAAATTAGAAGATAATATAAAAAGTAGAGGACATGTAAAGTAAAGAGAAATGACTAAAGGAAGGCACATTTTCAATATGTCAACAAGGGTAGAGAGAGTAAAAGTAGCTATAATAACTCACAAAGCATAGTTGTCTGGAGAAAATACCACCCTTTTCTACTAAAACAGCTTCAGTACTGCTTTATGGCACATCGTACCAATTAATGATTATGTTAACGACCTTAACTCATCAAGACACTATTTAATTTCTGCAAACTCTCTTTAAGTAACAAAATACAATACAACATATTTTATAAAAATTTACATCCACAGGACTTATAATAATAACAAATGCTAATTAAAATGAAATGATATTTTTGTTCTGCCAAATTGTCAAAAGGATGATAACTAGAGAATAAGAAAATAAAAATTAATAGGCAATGGATTTTAGGACTATAATTTGGCTTTAAAAAAAAAAAAAGAAAAAATGTTGAAAGTAATTTGGCAAGAATTTGAAGAAAGTGCTCTTTGACACAGAAATGTTACTTTGGGGAATATGCCAATAGAGGAATAATAAGACAAGTAAATACCAATGCTAAAAGTACTTGTGATGGATTGAATTGTGTACCTCAAAATTATGTGTTGTAAATTCTAACCTCTATGCCTGTGGTTATAATTCCATTTGGAAATGGTTGTCTTTGTTATGTTATTGAGACAAGATTAGTATAAGGTGTGTCTTAAGTCAATGTCTTTTGATATAGAAGAGATTAAACAAACAAGTCAGTGAGCAGAGATAAGGGAAGAGAGATGCCAAGCCACATGAAGATTGCCCAGGTGCAGAAGATCAGAAGAGACAAGGACCTTATTCCAGAGCCAACACAGAAAGTTTTCTCCTAGAGTTGGCACCCTGATTTTGGACTTCTAGCCTCCTAAACTGTAAGAAAATGAATTTCTGTTGGTTAAAGTCATCTTCTTGTGGTATTTCTGTTATAGCAGCACTAGATAACTAAGACAGAATTTGGCACTGGAAGAGTGGGGTGCTGCTCTAACAGATACCTAAAATGTGGAAGCAGTTTTGGAATTGGGTAATGGGTAGAGGCTGGAAGAGTTTTATGATGCCTAGCAGTAAAAGCCTAGATTGCCTTGAAAAGACTGTTCGTAGAATTAGGGATGTCAAAGGCAATTCCAGTGAGGGCTCAGAAGGAAGTGATGAGAGCACTAGAGAAAGTTTCTAACATCTTAGAGAATACATTTGGCACCAGCAACAGATTGTTGCTAGAAATGTGGATATTAAATGTGCTTCTGGTGATGTGAATAGACAATGGAGGAAGGGTGATGCTTTTTATGCAGTGGCAAAGAACCTGTCTGACTTATGTCCAAATGCTTGGTGGAAGGTAGAACTTGTAAGTGATAAACTTAGATATTTGCCTGATGAGATTTCTAAGCAAGGTCTTCAAGAGGTGACGTGGTTTCTCCTTGTCACTTATCATAAAATGTGAGAGGAAAGAGATGAACTTATAAATAAGCTATGCAAAATGAAAACAGAACTTAAAGATTTGGAAAATTCTGTTTACAAACTAAGGACATATGTCCTAGAATGTTGACCAAGGATTTGGCTACACAATCTTTGGTTAAAGAGATTAAGCCTGTGACTGATCAATCTACCCAACTACCACAGTAGAAAACCCATCAGTTTAGAGTGAAGGGGACAGAGAAAGAATAAAAGAAAAGAACTCTGTCTGCCTCTTGGAATTGTACAGGCAGGAAACAGGTCAAAGGAGCTACATCTCTTGTCCTTTAAGAAAAGAAAAGGACCATCCCTGGAGCAGCTCAGAGATCAGCAGAGGTATTGGAAGGAACAGGGTAAGCAGGGCCTTCTTGGTTTCAAAGTGTGGGGCCATCGTTTCCTGAATCTTAAAGGGTGGGGCCACAGCCTCCTAGGTTTCAAAGAGCTGGGATCTTGACCAACTTAGTCTCAGAGTGTGTTTCAGGGGTATTGCACCACTGCTCAAATCTGAGGAGGTGGGGCTGCCATGCCCAAACAGACAGAAGAATGGGTCTTGCTGGGGCCGAAAGGGTGGGGTCACCAGTCAGATGGACTAGGAGAATGGGGCCACCCAAAGCTGAGGGAGCAGAGTTGCCATCCCAGAGGGCCTGGAAGGCAGAGTTGAAGCCCAGGGCCAAGCGGCCTCCACTCAGAATCCAGAGGGTGTGGCCAATACCCAGAGACTGGAGGGCAGGGCCATTGCCCAGATGGTCTCAGAGAAGAGAGGATTCTTTTTAAGCCTTGTGAGTTAATGTAATTTGTTCTGCTGGGTTTTGGACTTGGATTTGATTTAAGACTTTTAGGATGATGTGATGGGGTGAATGTGTTTTGCATAGGATAAGGACATAAATTTTGAAGGGCCAAAGGGTGGAATGTTATGGATTGACTTTTGTCCCCCTAAAATATGTATTGCAAATTCTAACCTCTATGTCTTTGTTTATAATTTCATTTGGAAATGATTTGTCTTTGTTATGTTAATGAGACAGGATTAGTGTAGGATGTGTCTTGAGTCAATCTCTTCTGAGATATAAAAGTGATTAAACAAACCAAGTGAGTGAAATGAGATGGGAGAAGAGAGATGCCAAGCCACATGAAGACTGCCCAGGAGAAGCTCAGAAGAGACAAGCACCTTCCTCCAGAGCCAACAAAGAGAGAAGGCTTCCCCTAGACCCAGCATCCTGAATGTGGACTTCTAGCTTCCTAAACTGTGAGAAAACAAATTTCTGTTTGTGAAAGTCATCCACTTGTGGTATTTCTGTTATAGAAGCACTAGATAACTAAGACAGTACTTATAGTAATAAAATATTACACAATTTTGTTAGATCATTATTATTCATACATATTTTGCAGATGTGGCAGATACTGTAGATTGGTCCACCCACTTCATTTTTTTCTAGCATGTTTTTTGTACTATAGACGTTGGGAAGCTTAAAACTATGTTCCCTATTACTAGCTTTCCTGTCCCCTCCTGCCTTCTGGTCCTTGCTCCTAGGCTGGTGGGCCCCTTTCGTCTCATTTTGTTTTATGGGCCTGTCTGGTCTTGGGCTGAAGGGTGAACCTCGGAAAAAAAAAATTTTTTTTTCCTCAGACTCATTTGACATAGGGTTTGCCTTGTAAACTCTCAAGCTGAACACACTCTCATGACACTTGGAAAAAAGAAAGGAACACATGAACCAAAGTGAGTTCTGGTCTTCTGACTTACATAGTCTAGAAAGCATGTGGTTCTTTGGGGGCTGCTGTGGTAGAGAAATTAGTATCAGGTCCGGGGTATTTTAGGTGCTACAGTGGGTGGTACACTATTAGAGTTTCCACTAGTAAGTTCAGAGTTGTGGCTGGGAGTTTCTCTCGCTCTCTTGATCTTGCTATTACAGCATCCAAGGCTACTTTTCTAACCCTTCTAAGTCACCTGATACACAATACTAAATTCATTCCAGATGAAAGGGTCTACTTGGATTGTATTATGTGTACAATAAAATCTGTGTAATGTAATACAGCGAACATAAAAATATATGTATACATAAATTTTTTAAAGAAATTATGATGTCATGAGCGATGGTTAAAAAAACAAAATGCAGGTTTTAAAGCTGTATGTAAATTGTGATCTTATTTTTAAGTGTGCATATATAAAGACTTTCAATATTAAAAGCTAAGTATATGACATTATTGTTATTATCATTTGTACTTTCCTATTGCTTAAAATTCCTAAATTGTTAATGCATTGCCTTTATAATCAGACAACAAATGATAAATACAATTTGGAAGATAAAGTAAGGAACTTTATCTTAAAAATACTGGGAATATCACAACTATTTGATATAGAATAAATAACCCTATAACATTATAAAATAAAGAATGCTATAAATAATGTAAAGCTTTTTATTTCTGTGAAATCTGTAATATTAGAATACATTTAGATTTAAAATTCATCAAGGCCATAGCAGGTGCATTCTTGTCACCCTGCCACACTGAAGACTTCCAGAAGCTGCCGGTTCACCTGCTATATGAAGAGTAACAGAGGTTCCTAAGTCCTTCCTTCAACTTAGTATGATTCTCATTAACTCAGATTCTGAATTTGGACACATGGCACTCATGGCAGCATACTATATAAGATCTCAAAAAGGCAATAACTTTGTGTTTATTTGGGCATCTGAGCTGGAGTCCCCTGCTCAGTCAAGGCTGTCATGATGTGGCAGGAAAGCTATAGGCAGGAGATTCACAATTAGATCAAAGGTGATCACACACCAGGGAAGAGCCATTGGCCAGTCAATATTTGTTGGACCATACTGTGTTCAAAACACTTCAACTCTGCTTCTCCTTCTACTTTATTTTCCTTCCATTTATTGTATAGTTAAATATGTTTTACTATTAAAAAAAAAAGTAAGCTAATCACTTTTTGAAAGAAAAAATGGGTGAGCATGCAGAAGTTTAACATGGCATTTAACATTATTTAAAGTTTCCCGAACAAAATGCTTTATTTTCACATCAACCCATTTTGCCACCCATCTTCTCTAACTATTCTTGTTTTCTGTTATTTTGGTTTTTCCTTTTTAACATGTCAAATATATACAGAAAAGAGTATCTGATATAGTTGTAGAATTTAAAAGTCATTAAAAATTAAAATCTATGACCCCACCACTCATGATAAGAAATAGAACATGGTCAAAAAAAAAAACAAAAAACAAAAAACCTGTTGTTGTTGAGTTGATTCCAACTCATAGTGACCCTATAGGACAGAGAAGTACTGCCCTATAGGTTTCCAATGCTCTTTTATTTCATCATTTCTTCCTTTTGCTTTTGCTACTCAACATTCAAGAGCAAGTTTCAGAGTCTCTTCTGACATCCATTTTGGTCTTTTCTTTCTTTCCTGTCTTCTTAATGCCGTCTTGCTTTCTTCATGTATGACATCCTTAATGTCATTCCATGACTTGTCTGGTCTTCTGTCATCAGTATTCAACGCATCAAATCCATTCTTGAGACGGTATCTAAATTCAGGTGAGATATACTCTTGTGGACTTGTTCTAATTTACTTCAGTTTCAACTTGGACTTGCCTATGAGCAGTTGATGATCTGTTCTGCAGTAGGCCCCTGGCCTAGTTCTGACTGATGATATTGAGCTTTTCCATTGTCTCTTTCCACAGATGTAGTCGATTTGATTCCTGTGTATTCCATCTGGCAAGGTCCATGTGTATAGTTGCCATTTATGTTGTTGAGAAAAGGTATTTGCAGTGAAGAAGTCATTGGCCTTGCAAAATTCTATCATATGACCCGTGGCATACTTTCTATTACCAAGGCCATATTTTTCAATGACCAATCCTTCTTTCTTTCCAACTTTTGCATTCCAGTCACCAGTAATTATCAGTGCACCCTGATTATCTTGTTCAATCAATTTCAGACTACATAAGCTGGTAAATATATTCAGTTTCTTCACTTTTGCCTTAGTGGTTGGTAACTAAGTTTGAATAATAGTTGTACTAACTCGTCTTCCTTGTAGGTGTATGGATATTATCCTATCAGTGACAGCATTGTACTTCAGGATAGATCTTGAAATGTTCTTTTTGACAATGAATGCAACGCCATTCCTCTTCAAATTTTCATTTGCGGCAGAGTAGACCATATGATTGTCCTATTCAGAATGGCCAATACCAGTCCATTTCAGCTCACTAATGCCTAGGATATTGATGTTTATGCGTTCCATTTCATTTCTGACGATTTCCAATTTTCCTAGATTCATACTTCGTACATTCCTCGTTCCAATTATTAATGGATGTTTGCAGCTGTTTCTTCTCATTTTGAGTCGGGCCACATCAGAAGATGAAGATCCCAAAAGCTTGACTCCAACCAGGTCATTAAGGTCGATTCACTTTGAGGAGGCATCTCTTCCACAGTCATCTTTTGAATGCCTTCCAACCTAAGGGGAAACCCTGGTGGCGTAGTTTTTAAGAGCTACGGCTGCTAACCAAAAGGTGGCAGTTTGATTCCACCAGGCAATCCTTGGAAACCCTATGGGGCAGCTCTACTCTGTCCTATAGGGTTGCTCTGAGTCGGAATTGACTACACGGCTACGGGTTTGGTTTCCTGGTTTTCTAAACTGAGGGGCTCAACTTCTGGCACTATATCAGACAATGTTCTGTTACTATTCATAAGGTTTTCATTGGCTAATTCTTTTCAGATGTAGACTGCCAGATCTTCCTTCTTAGTCTGTATTACTCTGGAGGCTCAGCTGAAACTTGTCTGCCATGGGTGACCCTGCTGGTATTTGAACACCAGTGACACAGCTTCCAGCATCACAGCAACACACAACAACCTGCCCCCATTATGACAAACTGACAGACTCGAGGGGGATATATATACGTATACATATATATATATATATTATGATTTTCTGCCTTTCGTGTTTTCAAATATAAGTATTTAATTCTACAAATTGCCCTCTAAATGCTTTTTGAGCTACGTCTTCAAAATTTTAAAAATCTATTTTTTGTTCTAATTTATTTAAAATTATCTTCTAATTACATATTTGTTTACCCATGGGTTAATTAAGAAGATACTTTTAAAGCTTTGTAAATATATTTATTTTACATATCTTTGTCACTGAATAATTCATTAGTTTATGTTAATGTCAGAGAATATCGCTGTCCTAATAGATTTTCTAAATTTAGTGAGATTTACTTTAATGCCTAGCATAAGGTCAATTTTTAAAGTATCGGTGTGATTGAAAATATATGTTCTACAGTTTTTCAGCTGCAGCCTTTTACATCCATTATAAAGCTTAAATATGTTGAAATATTCTACATGCTATTGATGTATTGTCTGTTTGTCTATCAGGTATTGAGAGAAATACGTGTAAAACTCCAAATGTGATGATGGATTTGTTAATTTCCTCTTGTAGTTCCATGGATTTGCTTTACTATCTTTTTAAGCTATACAGTTAGGTACGTACCTGTTTTTTCATAATTTTCATGATCTAATTAGGCACCAGACTTTATCCCCTGTCTCCTTTTAAACACATAAAATTCTTAAAATCTTAAAACACAGAATCCAGATGACAGGAGATATACAGATGTTCCAAAAATAAATGTGGACTCTAGAGTCCGTTTACATCAATAGAATCATGATTTATTTCTTTCTCTGCTTTGTTAACATATTTTTAAAACCTTTTTTTTTTTTTTTCTAGCAGCAGTTTTAGGGAGTAGTTTTCTGAAATCCCAGTTAGCCCAAATCCTGGGAACAGAAATCCCACTGTTATTTTTTTTTACAACTTTCACTACACAGCCTCTCTATACATAGAAAAAGAGTTTTGTGGAGATCAAAAAATAATTCTTTTTTTTCTCTTAAATCAGCTGTGTGCAAACCAGGGCTCCAAACATAACTTACCCATTAACTAACCCATTGCCGTTGAGTTGATTCGACTCTCCGTACTGCTCTCCACTTGAATGAGGGAACTTTTTTTCTTTTTCCTCCTGTGTCTTTGTTTTGTTTTTTGCTTAAGTGAGACTGAACTTGCAATTGAAAGTTGGCCTTACGTGAAAGGTACTTAATGATGCAATGCAAAGACAGCTTGCTTGCCACATCAATTTTCTGTGACAGTAACTAAAAATATTGGATAGCTGAGTTATCTTAGAATTTTTTCTTAGGGGAAAAAATCAGTATGTTTCTCATATGCATTTTTAATAAGCTAAGTTGCTACTTATGGTCTTTTCATACAATGTGAATATACATGACGCATCTAATTTATGACGAATGGTATAATTAAATTCAAATTGTAAGAGAAAATTCAAAATTTCTTTCTAGTTAGAAAAAGTTAACATTAGTTTTCCAAAAATTGTTTTTAATCTCATAAATGTACTAAATATCAGAATAACTCATACCTTGAGGCTTTAAACTTAACTTCTCAAGGGGAATTCTGGGTAATTTTCTTCTGTTTTCCAACCGTGGTATGGTTCAGAGATTTCCAGTAGATTATAGAATTCATCACTTGAGAAGGTCGTAATATTGGGCAAGTGGTGCCTCAAACAGCAGCCACAGAGATTAAATCAGCCTCTCAAGATGGTATAAGAAGATTTATAGGGGAAGGAAGTTCTACTCATACCTCAGTAGATCATTCTGGAATATTTAATGTTACTAGGAAGATCTGAAAAATAAAAGAATGAATCATAGCATTAAGTAATTTAGCTAATATCTACACATTTGATTCTTTAAGCTTTTTGGTTTGGAGATGGGTTCTATTTTATTTTTTTGATTTGGTTTAGCCACTCTTGGCTCCAGGTGTAGAAGTATAAAACAAACAAAGAAACAAACAAATACCTCTGATCATTATCCTGTTAGTATTTTATGTGGTTTACTTTTCAAACATGTGATCTCTACAGTTTAAATGTTGCTGCATAGCCACTGTCCCACAAATCATTCAATAAATGATCAGTCAGCAAAAGAGGAGAGCCTTCTGTATATGGTGATTGAAATGACCACCACCCAAAACCTGATACGCAATTATGATCCTTCAGATAGTGGTGTGGGTCTTGACTGAGCATTTATCTGGATTATAATTATCTTCCAGTGTAGACTGAAGAAGGACCACAAGGGATTTTACCAGAGGAGCCTGGGTCTTTCATGACTTAACCTCTAAGTTGCTGGGAGACCTTGGAAAAGACACTGAAAGACTTCTGATTCTCAGTTTTCTCTTCTGTAAACTGTGGATAATATCTACTAAACAGAGTGCATGTGAAAATTAAAATATGTAACAAGAATAGGCTTAGGATGAGACCTGACATAGCCTAAGTACCATTTATGGTCTTATTACTTTGTAACGCTCCTGTGAGGTAAAAAGATAATGTATTTAAAACTCCTAGTAGGTACCCTCTCAACAGTAGCTATTAATCTTGTGATTGGTATTAATACACTGTAGAGCGCAGATGAAGCAACAACCTCTGTAGAAATGAAACTACCTGCAGAAGTCAGGTTTCCAAAATATCCAACAAAAATTCAATGATGCATCTTCAGAAAGAGCAGATCTTGGCTCTTAAAATGCCTGGTACAAGGCATTGAGTATGTGTTTATGTGTTCTGATTATTGCTTTGAAGATAAATTACCCAGACCATATATTCTGAATCTCCTTAAGGAAATGAAAAGTAAGATTGAAAAGCCTTTTTTTTTTTTTCCACCAACAGCCCACAGTGATCTAACAAATGTGGATTTGGTCCCATAATGAATGTCCTCCAAGATCACGAATGAAAAATACTATTTTAGGTGTACGTATTTTGATGATAACCTCTTCTTGAAAAAATATACAAGTATGCTTTGGACACAGTCAATTTCCAACTTTAGAGATGATCAGTTTAAATGAGAATTATGCCCTTGCTGCAATAAGTTTATTCCACACCCTAATTTAGCCTACAGTGAAAAATACTCTTTATTCCCTCATCCCATGGCAATGTAAATTTATTCCACAAGTAAAGTGTTGTCAAACACTCTAAAATTCTGCATTTATGCCCTTTCTATGTTAAAATGTCTATCAGGAAAAAATAAATCCACTTTTGTGGCTCAATTTATTGTCTTAAAACTAGTGTATTACAGTGCATTCCAGTTGGAGACTGGTCGCCTTGGGGCTTGTAAAATGTGGGCTGATTCATCACATGACCCTGTTGTAGAAGCGATCTTGTCTTGGCCTCTGGTTTAATTTCTCTAAGAATAGTCATAATGTCTGCTCATAAAGCATATTTTTGTACATGAGGATTAATCTACATGAGAAAACACTTAAATTATCATATTAATATCCTCTCCAAATTCTAAAGTATGATTAATGTTTCTGTTTCTTGGCTTAGATGGGGATTTCTAAAAGTGAGTCTTCTTGAGAATGCTTTGGATGAAACTTGGCAAAGTGCATACACATGAAGCTAATTGTTTAAAATCAGTGCACAGAACTGCATAATATTGAACAATTCTCCTATAATATTTAGGTTGTTTCCAATTATTCAATAAAACAATGCTGCAAGGAATATCTTTTATGTAGAATACTTTGTGACCATATATAAGCATCTATGTAACAAAGATGCTTAGAAATAGACTCTTTGTATCAACAAATATATAGATATAAAATTTTGCTAAAAACTTTCAAACTGCCCTCCAAAAACAGGGTAGGGGCTGTGTCTGACCTCCTCCAACTCCACAAAGGGGAAGGAGAACCAAGATCAACAGTGCAAGGCTGACATCCATGAGGTGGAGGCCAAACAAGCCTCTTCTCTCCACCATCTTTACTAATTCTGACACCAACCATCCGTCACACAACACTCTCTACTTCTCTGCTGGGTTCAATAATTCATTGCAATGGCCACACAGAACTCACAGACCATACTCACAATTACAGGGTTTATTAGGGAAACAACAGTTACAATTCAGGCTCAGGAACACTCAAGACACAGTTCTTCCATCAGGACAGCCTCTTCTTAACCATGCTTGCAGGCACACCTCTCCCTGGCCCTAGGCCTCTCCCCAAAGGCATTCATCTTCTCTCTCAGTGGGCTGGGAAGCCCACTGAGCCATCTCCTGCTGTCAGGTCTCTGGTGCCGGGTCTTTCCTGCCACTGCTTCTCAAAGTCTTCAGGGTTACAGCTTGTGCTCTCTCTGTCTCTGTCTCTTAGTCTCTCTGTCACTTTGTCTCTCTCTGTCTCTATCTCTCTCTCGGTCTCCTGCTTCCAGGAGCTTCTCAGTGCAGGGATCTCAAGTCCAGAGGACATGCTCTCCACTCCTGTCTGTTCTTCCTTGGTGGTGGTAGGATTCTCCTCTCTGCTCTGAAATTGGTTCTTTTTTAAGGCAAAACTGACCAATTCCCCTGGTGGGCCACAATTACCCTATCACACAGTCCTGCACCTCCAAAAGGCTGTACATATTTAATTTTCATCAATCATGTGTGAAAGTATCACCTATATATATTTTCCAGCAATTTAAATAGAAACAACTGCTTGCTTTATAGTCTTCACTCTTTTATGCTGTGGAAGAAAGTTCTAACTAATTGCTATAAAGAATAGAGCCTGCATACTTAATAAAAAAATTAACATGTTATGATACTCATAAAAATCACTACTCTGCTCTTTTAATTTCCCAAGTAAGCAAGGGTAATGTATTCTTTAAGTGATTTATATGAGCATTTTTTAAATCCATTGGATGTGTTACCTAAGTTCTTGCCAACTAGCAATGGTATTGGAAAATCTCTAAATTCATTACCTTCTGTACAATGATTTTGAATAAGCAACTGTAGGAATCTCTTTCTCCCTCACTGGTTTAGAAATCTTGATAACATGTGCACAGTAAATGAACTTAAAGCAACAGTCAAAGTAAGAAGATAAAAGAAAATAGCCCGTGAAAATAAATTGCCAAGTCAAATTTTATGAAAAAATAAAAGATGCTTAGAATCTTAACTAAAATTCCAACATGCCTATTTTAGCTGTTCACCATGTTTCATTATGGAAATGATCCAGAGAACATTCAGTAAGAACATTCATAACAAATCAAGTCACCAGGAAGTTTATTTTTGTAATATCTAATGCAATTTTAATAACATCATTTTTTAAAAAGTCCATGATAGGGATTTTCCAAGTGAGGGCTTGCAACTTGAAAACATTTTTATATAAAAGTTAATTGCAGACGGTAAGCTAATAATGATGAAGGGTCAAAAGCAAGTAAGGCTGGTACAAGTCAAAAAGGAACTATAATTTTATCAATAAAAATAAGATATCTGGTAAGAAAGACTACTTTAGCTAAGCAGAGACATTTGGCTTAAATAAAGCAGGAAATTATTCAGGTAGAATCAAGTTTACGGCAATCTAACTATTTTGTTTCGTGTCTCAGATACGTGAACCAATCAGCAGATACATGCATCCAGTTGCCAGTTATGGTGACAACTTCAGTAAAAGGAATAGATGGGAGAAAAAAGTCTATTCAAAACACACTATTTCACTCTTTCGAGGTTTTGTCATGTCTCTAAAAACACTCCTAATTTAAGTTGGAAAAAAAAAGCCACTGTTCATTTGTTTTATGCAAGGAATTATATACAACATTATATAATGAAATCGTTTGATATCTGTTACCAAAATATTTGTCAGGCCTTGGTCAGTGATCCCTCTTCCTGGAAGAAACATTAACTCTTTGCTTCTTGAGAAATCTTTTTGATAGTAATTTCTTGTTGTACCATGCAAGGATTATATCATCCTACTGAATCTTGTAAGGACTGTAACGGTTTCAGGAGATTAGTTAGAATGGAGTTCAGCAATTCAACATTGGGTGGCAAGAAATTAGAAAGGAAAATAAAATATCATGCATAAAAGAGCCAATGATTACTTTTACAAAAAGGCTCTCATAGTATGTAAGGTCATGTGATACAGACCAACCTAACTATTGCACAACAAAGACTTAGGAAAGTTCACCAGTATTTATTTTTTAAACCATGTATGAGGATCTCGGCTTCACAACACACTTGACTTATATATATATATAGAAAAACTGTAGTAGCTAAATGATTCCAGGTCCAAACATTGAAAAATGCAAAATAGGGCTTTTGTGTTCAGTAGTTTTAGTCCAGAATGTCCAATATTATATTCAATCTTTCTCTGTAACTATATGTATTGCCAAAAAGTGATACTTAGAAGCCTAAAGTTTACAGACCCAGGCTTTTAAGAAACTACACAGCAAATTATTATTTATTTGTTTACTTCTGTATCAGAGAGAAAAGTCTAATGAATCAAGCATCCGTTGGCTTAGAACTAACTTTTGTGCTTGAGGGTATTTGGCTGACTGTCAAAACTGATAAAATATATAAAACAAAAATGCTACCACAAATAAGATTTTAGAACAATTTGCATTTTTGATACTATTCTGACCACTTCTCATGGCTGGTACATTTTTTTAAAACTAAACTTTTAAGTCCATTTTATTTCCTAGGCTTAGAAGTAGTCTCAGTATCCATTAATGCCACTAATCTAAGGCTGGGCCTATCATGAAGGTTAGACAAGAGACCTGTGATCCAAGACCACTGGCCTGGGGGGTACTCTGCTTTTGCAGCACTTTAACTAGGGTGGGTTTGTACTGCAAACAGAACAAAACCATGGATTTGCATGTGTAATTTCAACAGCATCTGGTTTGCCAGGTACCATGGACAACATATCCAAATGCAAATCTGCTAAAAGCACAGTGCTCCTTTTTTCAGCCAAAGAAACGGAGATACGGAGCGAGCTGGTAAAGAGGAGTCCAAGTTATCTGCTCAGTGGGCAAATGAGTAAGAGGTTAAATATACACTATACAGTACAAAGTGTTAAACTCTGATTTTCTACAAATAATTGTGGCAAGGCCATTGCATCAGTGGAATGCAGCTCTGGTAGCAATACTGTTGACAAGGCAGCATCAGCTTGCCCCAGCAAGGGAGAGTATTGGCCAAACTGGCGCTCCACTTGGAGGCTTCATAATGTGGTGCCCATGTGATCCTCTCCTGTTTTTGTTGTGTGTTTTGCAGTAATAGGGAAAGCAACAACCTGATCAGAGCAAAAATGCTTTTTAAAAAACAACATCACCCTGAGAAATTAAATGTGCAACAGATCTTGTTTCTGTGGTCAATTCTGAGGGGAAAACAAATGTTCAGCTGCTTACTTCACTGGAAAAAAACAAAAGCAAAACAAAACAGACAAAAAAAATCCCCAGAGACTAATTGGCTTGTTCTCAAAAAAGCAGAGAATAAATGACTGAGGGACGACAAAGCCCTGTTACCTAATACTAGTTAGTTACTGCTGATTCACTGACAATAAAAAAACTCCGAGCAATATCTACATATTCATGACTTTTCTTCCCCACAAATTATTGAATACATAAAAAATATCATCAAAATCTTAAGGCTTGTTAAATGGTTTTATCCATCCATTCCAAATGGTTATATACTAAAAAAGAGCCCTAAACAGATGTTAAATTGAGTTACATGTTTAAATCTGAAAGAACTAGGATATCCAATTTAAGATAAAAGTGGAGTTTTGCATTACTTCTTTGAGAGAATTCAGAGCTATGACTAACTAGGGATTAGAGTAAAGTTGGCATAATCTTTATCAGGGCTGAATTACTCAATAAACAAGGTACACAAGCTCTTCCTTGTGCTTACTTACTAATCTGTAGTGCACAATTTCACCTGTTTTTCACCACATCTTTGATGAAACCCATGTGAAATTGTGCACTACAGATTAGTAAGTAAATACAAGTAAGCCTGTTCATACCTTGCTTAATGTAAGCCCTTGTGTACCTCACTTACTGGTTAATCTGCCCCTGTTTACATTAACAGAATGGTATTAAATGTTGCCATGTTGAAAATACCAGAAGATAGTCTTCTTAAATGGTGTCATAGGTTAAATTATGTCCCTCAAAAATACGTGTTATAAATCTTAACATCTATGCTTGTGGTAATAATCCCATTTGGGAATGGGTTTTATTTGTTATGTTAATGAGGTAGGATTAGCACATGGTATATCTTGAGTCAATCTCTTTTAAAATATAAAAAAGATTAAACAAGGGAGCAGAGCAGAGATGGGAGAAGAGACGGTAAGCCATGTGAAGACTGCCAGGAGCAGAAGCTCAAAGAGATGAGGATCTTCCTCCAGAGCCCACAGAGACAGGAAGCCTTCCTCTAGAGCCAGCACCCTGAATGCCAACTCCTAGTCTCCCAAACGGAACCCTGGTAGCGTAGTTGTTAAGAACTTGGCTGCTAAACAAAAGGTCTGCAGTTCAAATCTACCAGCCGCTCCTTGGAAACCCCGTGCAGCAGTTCCACTCTGTCCTAACGGGTTGGTATGAGTCAGAATTGACTTGAGGGCGTGTAACAACAAGAAGTCTCCCAAACTGTGAGAAAATAAATTTCTGTTTGTTAAAGCCACCCATTTTTTATGTTTTTGTTATAGCAGCACTAGATAACTAGGACAAATGGCAAGGCTAAAAAACTCCTATAATCAAGTAGCATAACTTTTTAATCTATTTTAATAGTCAAGGATTCTGCCTTCTATAATCAAGTGTTATAATGTTGAAACTGCTGTTTTGTTGTCTGCATAATTTTATAATGATTCCAAAAAGATTTTCCTACGCTACCTATAAATACATTTCTCGAGGTAGCAATAAGAAAGTCAAAATGGATCAAGATATCTAAGTAATTTCATTAAGATGTCAAGAGGCAACCAGTGAAAGGTGAAGAACTCACAGAGTCATATCATGGAAGGAATGCCTGCTGTGTTGTTTCCTTCACAGAAAGAGAAACCTTCATTCTGTAACGCTTCCAGCATCTGCTGAAACGACGTTGAGTGATTCTATGTTGTTAAAATTATCCGTTGCGTACACTTAAGTACACTTACAAGAAACAGAGCCTCTTACCATTTAGAAAGCTAAATTATATTTAATACAGAAATATTTCTCACACTTTGGTTCATAAGATAGTGTATTACATTTAAAAAATATATATTCAAAACTTAGCTCTTTTTTTTTCTTTTCTCTCACTCACTTTGTTTTAGTCATTTTCCTGTAATATAAATTGGTAAGCATTTTCTCATCTCAATCTGGTCTTTGCATTTGCCTCTGTCTAAAATGCTCTTCTCCCCGACACCTGCCCAGCTCAAGGCCTCATTTGTTCTGTCTCTATTCAGGTGCCGCTTTCTCAAAGAAGCCTTCCTTATCATGCTATCTCAGATAGCCCACCTCCATTCTTCAGTTCTTACCCTTCGTTTTTAACAGTACATATCACTACTTAACATATTATATGTTTATTCTTTAATAAAAAAAAATTACTTTCGTAAACCTAAAAAATTCAGTAAAACATAATCTTCAAATAAGACTATGTTTTTCTATTTATTCTTTATTGTGATATAATTTACATACAGAGAAATACATAGACCGTAAACATTGCAGTTCGACAGATTTGACAAAATTGTGTATACTTATGTAACACACCACTCAGGGAAGACACAAAGCACCACCATCATCTTAGAAAATTCTCTTGTGCTTCTCCCCAGTCAGTATCTCCACCTACCCGCAGAGGCTTACTGCTAGTCTGATGTATTTCACCATAGACTCTATCTGCCTGTTTTAGAACTTGGTACAAATGGATCACAGAGCATGTTAAGTGTGTTATGCTTATGTTACATGTATATCATCTATTGATACTATTTTCTATTTTAATTAAAGAGATTAGGAAGACAAAATATGAAGAGTGTTATAAAGTACGATTATTCCACTAAACTACAGAACTCAACTATCAGTAAATTTAAGATCTAAGTAAACTTCATGAAACTTTTTTATTTTTAATTTCCATATTGTAATTTTATATTCCATTGTATTTATTTTTTTCTTCTTCATGTAGGCCTCAGACAGATTTGAAATCTGGCTTCAAAGAATAATCTGTAAAAATTGATTGCTCTAATGCAATTTTAAAATGATTCTTATATTGGAGAAGTGGTGTTTGCAGAAAGCATGGGATTTTTGGCACAATATACTGAAATTAAAAGATATATGCTGAGGTAGAGTCAATATATACCTAGATAATGTGGCATAAGTACAAAAATGTTTACAAAAAAATATATATATATACACACACATATATATGTATGTATGTATGCATATTCAAGGAGCCCTGGTGGCACAGTGGTTAAGAGTTCTGCTGCTAACCAAAAGGTCAACAGCTGGAATCCACCAGCTGCTCCTTAGAAACCCTAGGGGGAAGTTCTACTCTGTCCTATAGGGTTGCTATGAGTCGGAATTGACTCGACAGCAACAGGTTTTGTTTAGTTTTATATATATAATATACATGTGTGTGTAAGTATATATATATGTGTATATATATGTATATGTGTGTGTGTGTATATATATATATATATATATATATATATATAGTGGCTTAGTGGTTAAGAACTTAAGAACTACGGCTGGTAACCAAGAGGTCAGCAGTTCAAATCCACCAGGTGCTCCTAAGAAACTCTATGGGGGCAGTTCTACTCTGTCCTATAGGGTCGCTATGAGTCGGAATCCACTCGACGGCAACGGATTTGTAAGTTTCATAGACATATACATATATAACCACCTTGGACGTGAACTTCTTACTTGAGTATTGTAAAGACTAACTAGTTTGAAAATGGGAAATCAAGAACCAATGGATTCTTCTCAAACAACCAGTCTATTATTTCAGAGCAGTTAATTTAAGAAGGAAAATGGGTCAAGCTTGAAAAAAAAAAATTACATGGATCCTACTTCTAAAATTAGAACTTGGGAGATTGTGAAACATACAACCAGGAAAAGACGGTCGGCTGATGGTGTGGCAATTATCCCAGTGCTTCAAAGAACTCTTCATTATGAATGTATTGTTCTGGTGAAACAGTCTAGACTACCAAGGGGTGGCTCCTGCTAAAATTCCCCACAGGTCTCATAGATGATAATGAGAGCCCAGAAGCAGCTACTCTTCCGGAGCTTGAGGAAGAAACTGGTTATGAAGGTGACATTGCTGAATGTTCTCCACTTGTATGTATGGATCTAGGTTTGTCAGATTGTACTGTGCACATTGTGACAGTACCATTAATGGAAAAGACACTGAAAATTAAGACCTAAGCCAAAGCCTGGGGATGAAGAATTTGTGGAAGTAATTTCCTTAGCAAAAAAATGGCCTGCTGAAGAGGCTTGATGCTCTGATAGCTGAAGAACTTCTTACAGTGAACGTCAGAGTCTATTCCTATGCTCTGGTGTTGAAACATGCAAACACCAAGCCATGTGAAGTGCCCTTCCTGAAATTTTAAGGCCCAAAACAACACCAGCCATTATGTTTTTGTAAACAAGTCCACCAAGCCTTCTTCACTTAGAATTAGTATTCAACATTGTTTACTGCAGATTTAAAATTAGCTTTTTCATA
>NW_004443943.1:9849914-9872541 GCF_000243295.1 Trichechus manatus latirostris | reverse complement strand
ATAAATATATATGCAAAAAACTAAACCAAACCTGTTACCTTCAAGTTGATTCCAACTCATAGTGACTGTATAGGACAGAGCGGAACTGCCCCATAGGGTTTCCAAGGAGCAGCTGGTGGATTTGAACTGTCAACATTTTGGTTAGCAGGTAAGCTCTTAACCACTGTGCCACCAGGGCTCCATATAGGTGTGTGTGTGTGTGTGTGTGTATACATACATATATATATACGTATACATATATATATATACATACATATATATATATATATACTGGAAAATATACTAAAATTTTTATTGTGAATAGTAATGGAATAGCAATATTCAAGCACAATAAGCCATTCAGTCATCTGCTATTTTTAATCTTATTTTTATTTGCTCTTGCTTGATGGTCATGAAAATTTTTGTTTATGAATTTTCATGGGAAAATTCTGCAATATAAAAATTCCCTAGAATCAAAATGTCTTGCATGTTTGTAAAAGAATAGATGTATCAATTTTTTTCAAAATATTAATATCAATAGAGCATAAAAAAAAATGTTGCCATGGAGTTTGATTCCGACTCACAGCAACCCTATAGGACAGGGTAGAATTGCCCCATAGGCTTTTTAAGGAGTAGCTGGTGGATTTGAACTGCTGGTTAGCAGCCAAATGATTAACCACTGAGGCAACAGCACATAGGGTGATTGATTTATTTTAAAGTGTTTCATTCCAGTAAGCAGATGTCAGGGAAATTGAGATTGGGGTAGTTGATTATGTCACAATGAATTATTAGTGAGGTTTTTTACAAAAAGAACTATAGTGATTGTTCCTGTGCAGGGTTGAGTTTTGGGGATTCCCAGACCAAGTCTGAAGTCAAACTGGGATTTCTACTCCAAAGGAGCCCCTAAAATGCTGGAAATACTAAACAAACAAACCTTAAAGAAAGAATGAAAAAATGGTGTCATTAAATAATCTATCAGATAAACCAAGAATCTTTCAGAGTTTCTTGCTCAGGACTTAAAGACACACAAAAGCCTTGGAAGTAGATTTCTTGTAGTTGGCAATCTTAATGCACACTGGGAGTCAGAGATTATGTTGGGTTCTAACACTCTCCAGTTTTTAGATAAAATCTACAGTTCAAGGGTAGTAACCCGTATTACTAGATGGGGAGGAGGTCTCAATCAGGCTTAACTTCCGTAAATAATAGAATCCCAGTGCCAGTCTAACCAGCTTGTCTTTGTGTTTATATGTGTATCTCCCTGTTCCAGGAACAGACAAAGGTGTGATAAATGGGAACACACAGACACTCGCATGATGAAGCGATTACAAATGGTGTTGGATATTATCATGGGGAACCTTTCGGAGCTTAAGGCAAAAGAAATATGTGGATGCTCTATACATATTTTTATGTGATTTTTAATGGTTATATTTTTCACTTTATTAAAGTAGTTGAGAAAAAAATGAAAAATTGGAAAGTGGCTGTTATGGATTGAATTTTTCCCCCCAAAATATGTGTTGTAAATGCTTACCCTTATAGCTGTGGTTATAAACCCACTTGGGATCGAGTTTTCTTTGTCATGTGAATGAGGTAGTATTAGTGTAGGGAGTATCTTAAGCCAATCTCTTCTGAGACATAAAAGAGATGACACAAGCAAGCAAGGAAGCAGAGGTGGGAGAAGATAGATGCCAAGCTACATGAAGATCTCCTAAGGGCAGAAGCTCAAAAGAGACAAGGACCTTCCTGCAGAGCTGACAGACAGAAAGCCTTTCTCTAAAGCCAGCACCCTGAATTTGGACTTCTAGCCTCCTAAGGAGCCCTGGTGGCACAGTGGTTAAAGCACTTAACTGCTACCCAAAAGGTCGGAGGTTTGAACCCACCAATTCTCCACGAGAGAAAGATGTGGCAGTCGGCTTCCATAGAGATTTAGAGCCTTGGAAACCCTATGGGGCAGTTCTACTTTGTCCTACAGGGTTGCAATGCATCAGAATCTACTTGACAGCAGTGGGTAGTGGGTAGCCTCTTAAATTGTGAGGAAATAAATTTCTGTTTGTTAAAGCTACCCGTTTGTGTTATTTCTGTTATGGCAGCACTATATGACTAAGACAGCAGGGTTTGACACTGAAACACACCTTCTTTTTAAGCATTTTATTTATACCAAACCCAGGATTTATTAAATTTTACTTTCCTGGCTTTAATGTAAGCAAACTCACCAACAATATTTTTAAAATCTACTTTTTTGCTCACCTCATTTTCATTTGGAAGAACTGCTATGTTTGACAATTTCTTTTGACTAAGTGACACTCTTAAATAATTTTTTACTTCAACTTATTGATCTTGTCTTTAATTAAAAAATTGGTATACTGTTTATTATGGGGTCTTTGTAGCAATTTTTACATTTTTTAAAAATATTGCATTAAAAATATCATTTATCTTAAGTATTGAGATTTTCAGCAGCCTCTTAAACTATGTACAAAAAGCAAGTGCCTCAGTTGCCTCATTTTAATTCCAGTTCTGTTGAGTTCTAAGGTTTGACACTGGGCTGTGAGCACTCAAAATAGATTGAAGAAAGTCATCAAAAATGAGAAGATCAAGGAACTGAGAGGCCATTGTGTCAAACATATTGTCCTGGTGCAGACAGTAAAGGCACGAGGATGATAGATGGACTTGAGGTAGAGAGGAAGAACTCTGAGCCCAACTTTTTAACAAGGATGGATCTCTGAGAAGATGGACTGGGGGAAGGGGAAACATGAGTCTCAAAAGAGCAGAGCTTTAGTATATGGGTAGAGGAAGAAGACACTATTTCCATCTCCTGGTGGTGAAGTGTACAAAGCGTGAGAAAATAGCCACAATTTGAAAAGGTGCAGAGAAATGGTTTTCTGGAGGAAAGCCTGAGTGGGTTTTCTGTTAAATGTTTTGCAAGGAGACGGGGTAAGCTTGGTGCTAAAAGATGAGGTAATGCTAAATACACACTTCACCTATTTTACATTCTGCTAGATCTGTCTTCAAAAGGACCTGTTATATTAGCTCAGACAGAAATATTTAGGATCTGTACTTCAGAACAGACTTTAAGAATGAAAAGAAATGAAAGCTCTGAAAATTGCCAGAATGAATGATGCCAGGACTTCTCAGTGGATAGGAAAGCAGAAGGGTGTGAACTGAAGAACAGAGGCTAAGCACAATGGCTTTGGAGTAAGTAAGACGTATTTGGTTTCAAATAGTTTCTTGAACTGATTATTTTGGGGGATTTGGCAAGTTACTTATACTCCCCAAACTTTGGTTTGTTCATCTATAACTGTTTTAATAACGTTATCCAGGTTTATTATGAGAATTACATCAGAAAATGCCATATCTGTTACGTAAGAGGCTGCAGTAAATTTATTCATTAATCGCCAAATGTGTATTGAGTACATACTGTGTGTTAGGCATTGTGCTAGGAATTAGCAGTTCAAAAACCAGACCAAATCTCATGCTCTTTTTGGCACCTACATTCTAACAGATATTAGTTATTAGTTGTAATATTATTAATGACATCAAACATGAAGAGAATCACAGAGAGTTGAGCCTATCACATGGTTCACCATGTAGTAACAGAAGAGCTGCACTATTCTTAATCTCTACAGTGTAAAGGAAGGAATTGAACATTATTTTTAGAACTTTCAAGACAAATTAACAATTTGAAAGAGAAGCAAAAAGAGGAGAATTTACAAGGGAGTTTATTCCCTATGTAAATGCTTACTCTTAACCAAGTTCTCACTTAAGATTTCAGTGGCAGCAGACTCCTGGAGGTCAAGCACTCTGTAGATTTACTGCCTATGCAAACTTACTAAATGTGTTTTGATGATAATGACAATGTTCATACTAGCCACTTCCATATGGAATCCATTATGTAGCAGGCTGCTGATTCAAGTGTTCTTACAGTGAGCTTTAGTTCCTTTACTGTTTAATAAACTAAGAAGTTCTACTCTGTGAACTATGGAAAACAAGAAAATTCTCAAAAAGAAATGTTGAGTTCAAGCAGAAAATGAGTGAAGAATAAGAGAGAAAGAAAGGCTCACTTCTCAATTATATTTTCTGTACATGGGATTACACCCAGCAGAGCTAGAACAGGCAGGTAAAAACTCAGGCTTAGTGCTATTTTTGAATCCATGAGGAAATCATATACCTTTTAAAGTTTCAGTTCTTCATCTGTAAATCAAAGATTATAATTACAATCTCATGCTCTATTTGGCTATATTTATATATTGATGCTTTATTACTTTACTTTTTATTCAAGTTACACCACGTTAAGGAGCCCCGGTGGCACAGTGGTTAAAGAGCTTGGCTGCTAACCAAAAGGTTGGCAGTTCAAATCCACCAGCTGCTCTTTGGAAATCCTAAGGGGCAGTTCTACTCTATCCTATAGGGTTGCTATGAGTTGGAATTGACTCGACGGCAAAGGGTTTGTCTTTTTTTTTTCTTTTAATGCATCTTCTGGTATATATTATATAGTACAATTTTACATAAAAATATATTATAATATATATTATATATAATATAGCATCTATACTATAACATATATATTCCAATTTTAGTAGTGGATAAATGAGGACCCTAAATGATATTCTTGCTAAATCTCCTCTCAACAGAAGTACTGCCTCGTATACTCAAATTTAAAATATCATAGTATTTCTTTATCAAAAAAAAAAAGAATATGCTGTATCTCTTTTACTTTTCTTGATTATTTTTTTCTTGATTTTTAATAGAAAATGTTTAATATGAGTGCTGAGGCTGACTCTGCAGTAAGCTATTTTTCTTCTACCTCTTCTTTACCATTACACATGAATAAATTTAAACGAAAAAAATTAAGGGTGAGTTACACCAGTTTGGTACACATAAAATGCGAAACTCAGTATTAATGTATTCCAAATCTAACGAAGCACTGTATTTTGAATAATTCCCTTTGACTCATTTTCCCTGAAGGTGAATTATGAGCCAGTTGCCCCAAAATAGTTTCTAACTCTCAGGCTTGTAGTGAATTTTCCCAAATCAAAAAGACATTTATGAGTCTTAGAAGTTTGCGAGTGGCCATCTAAAGATTAAACTAACATCTCATGTTGTCCAAAGAAAAATAGAAAGAAAGAAACCAAAGACTCAGAAAAGAAACTAGTCTTCAGGACTAACAGACTAAGCAAACCACACCCTCATCTACGCTGAGACCAAGACAACTAGATGGTGCCCAGCTATCACTAAAGACTGTTCTTATCAGGGCCACAACAGATGGATCCTGATAGAACTGGAGAAAAATGCAGAACAGAACTCAAATTCTTAAAAAAAAGTCCAGACTTACCGGACTGTTTGGGACTAGAGGACTCCTCTAGACATCTGCCCTGAGATATCCCATAAACCCTGGTGGCATAGTGGTTAAAGAGATACTGCTGCTAACTAAAAGGTTGGCAGTTTGAATTCACCAGGTTCTCCTTGAAAACTCTATGAGGCAGTTCTACTCTGTCCTATAGGGTCACTATGAGTCAGAATCGACTCAAAAGCAATGGTTTTTTTTTTTTTTTTTTTTTTTTTTACTCCATAAACCTTTAACGGAAAGTAGTTCCTGAGGGTACCTTTTAGCTAAATAACAGATTGGCTCATAAAATAAAGAATATTAACAGTGATTACTGTGAACCTTTAAAAAAATCATCTAAATGAGACCAAATGGTCAACAACTACTCTAAAGCAAAGATGAAAGGGTAAGGAGACAGGGAAACAAGATTACTGGAAGGAAAACAGCCAGAAGGGGATTAATGACAATATTAAAACAATGTGAAAAATGTAACCAATGTCTCTGAACAACACCTGTAGTAATTGTTAAATGAGAACCTGCAGTGCAATGAATTACTTCATATGGTCCTTCCAGCCATGGTCTTTGTGACTCACACAGAATGACTGAGTGGGGCTATGCAAATAAGGTATATAGAGCCTGTGATGGTTGGGGTTCTGTGTCAGCTTGGCTGGGCCATGATTCCTGGTATCGTGTAGTTGTCCTCCATTTTACATGTTGCGGATTCTGACCTCTACATGTTGATGAGGCAGGATTGGTGTAAGGTGTGTCTTGAGTTGCAGCCTTGCAGGAGGGTGTGACTTAAGCCCCACCCTTACTAAAGTCATGCCCTTCCCTGGGGTGTGGCCTGCATCTAAGATATATGTGTGTGTCCTGGCAAGGCTCTCTCTCTCTGCATCTGGATCCCAAGTCTGGTTCGTGATCAACTGACCTCCCCAGAGGCCTGCCATCTGACCTGCCGATTCTGGGATTTGCCGGCCTTCACAGCCCCTTGAACCGGCGGCCTTTCCTGTGACCTGATTCGCCAGCTTCCGCAGCCTTGTGAGCCAGCAGCCTGTGGTCTGAACTGCCAGTTTAGGTTCCTCAAACCCTGCAGCCACGTGAGTTGGGAGAAGCCTATGCCTGACCCACGAATTTGGGACTTGCTGGCCTCTACAACTGTGTGATCCATTTCCTTTACACGGTTCATGAGTTCTGTGAGACGCTGCAGTGAATTAGGGAACCCAGAGACAGGAGGGAGATTACTGAGGGGAGAGAAAGTAGTTGATGTTAGAGATGATAGAGTGGTACAGCAGCTTGGAAAAGTTGGACATTTGGGACATCTTTAACCTCTGCCTCATAGGAACCAGCTTTGTACTGATCCTTATAAAAGAAATTATTCATTTAGAAACTAACTTGTTGTGTAAAGTTTCACCGAAAACACAATTAAAAAAAAAAAAGACATTTAAAAGATGCTATAAATAATTAGGGTCACTATGAGTCAGACATCGCTGGAGGGTATACAAAAACAACGTAAACAATGGTACAGTCTTCCTTATGTATACGCCAATGCATAGGACTTCAGGTTCTGGTAACCATATCCTACCCATCCCTTTCTGGATTGCAGTACTGGAATACAGCATGGAAAAAAAGTCCTGATAATGCTAGCCTCAGGTACTGAAGGCATGATCCTTAGTTGTGGTCCCTAAACCCTCCCCTTACCTAGTAAATAATCACTTTATCAAAATATCTTCAATTGCCCTGTTTTATTCTTGTCAGGCCTTTTTCTGATATACTAGCCTGGATCAAATCTCATTATATGTACTTCCTAAATATCAATCAAATTAGTTTATTGAAATATAATGTTATAGTCAAAAATATTTGCACGTGATTTTATAATAGGGATTATAATGATATTGCATTGTATTCACGATATGGTAATAGCATTTAACAATATATCTACCATACTGAAGTGAATCCTTTTCAATCTACTTCTGTACCATATCTAGATGCTTTTATTTCCCCTAATTCTCTTAAAGGTTCACCTTAAAAGAGAAGAGAATGTAAGAACAGATTGTATACGTAGTCAAAAAAACAAGTCAGCTACTTGCTTACAACTAGAGTTCTAAAGTGGTTCTCAGATACTTCCACATGAGACTTGCTAATTTTAACAGAAGGCTGGCCCTGAAGCAATGACGCATGTTTTTGTGGCACATTTAACTCCATACAACATTGATTTAATGGGAATAGCTAGTGAGTAACTACACAGTTTTGCCCATGGTCATCAAAGTCACCAAAACATTTCTTTTGCAGGAACCAATTCTTCGTCCCGGCCCATGGCCATTTACCAAATTGGATAAATATCTTCTACCTCACTGTATTAAAATAATAATAATAAAACTATCAAACAAGCAAAAAAAAAAAAAAAAGTGCTATAATTCTGAGTTTACTAAATTGAGAAGGGAGGATTTATTGATGGATTAATTAATTGTACTTATCCTCTTTTGCTGATGCACAACTGCTTTTCTATTTATACCCAAGGGAAGTTGCATGTCAATTCAATGACGCCTTTTGAGCAGTTATTAGGGATGAACTATGCTATACAACGTAAAATACTAAATTAGCTCTACATGTTATTGATTTAAAATATATTACATAAGCAGTATCCTGACTCTGAGTACACTGATAATGACAGGCTGTTTTGCTTGTAGTTCTTTGATGCCTAATAATTTTTGAAAGAGAAGTATTTCTTTCCATTGCCTCTGTTAATGAATTAACCAAAATCAAACCATACCCATCACCATCGAGTTGATTCTGATTCATTGCAACCCTACAGGGCAGAGTAGAACTGCTTCATAGGGTTTCCAAGGCTGTAAATCTTTACAGAAGCAGAATGTCACATTTTTCTCATGCGGAGCAGGTGGTGGGTTTGAACTTCTGACCTTTCAGTTAGCAGGCGAGCACTTAACCACTGCACCACCAGGTCTCCTTGTTAACAAATTAGATGCACTAAAAACATTTCTCTGTGGTTTAGGTGAAAAATATCCCTCTCCTACAAAAATTAGCATTGGAGATTTAGAATAGTCCTTTGGTTAAGGATTAGATTTGGGACCAGAACATGGAAAGACAAATATTGAGGTAGGATAAAAATCACACTGGGCAACTGACATCTTCCTCCACATGTGAGACTGAGTTCTACAGAATGCTCACTGTTTATTTATGTATAACTTGTTGGAAATGAAAGTGGAAGGTAGAATAAAGGTCCACAGTGCCATACTTCATGGTTGGACGGCAAAGTGGCATGACAAGTCTTCTTTGGCTATAGATTATCTTTTATTTGTTTTGGGAAAATTCTGTCTATTAATGTCATGAATAGTTATCAAAGAGAAGAATGATAACGATATCTCTGAGTTATAATAGGGCTTTTTGTATGATTTTTCAAGGGTAGCGGATTTAATCAGACTTATTCAGTCTTACAGGACTTCAAACCTTGGGAGGTTGCATTGAGATCCAGAGAAAACTTTGATTGATACCTTATGGTCCACATCGTTGACTGTCAAAATTAGAATATGGTGACATATGAGGAAGTGTGCCAGATGCTTTCAGTGATTTTAGTTCTGTTAGTCATTGAAGTGATTACCACCTTTTGGGGCTCTCTCCTTTCCCACTTATCTTAGCAACAGGCAAACTTGGTATTTATTCCTCTGACCTAAAATGTTGTACATGCATTATCTCTGGCATACTCAAGAATTTACACCTTAGCGTAAAGTATGCATCCACTGATTCAAGTAATATTACTGAATATCAACTCCATTTCAGGCAAATGGCAAAAATCACATTAGTAGTTCTGCCCTTAAGGGGTATGTAATTTGATGGAGTTAATCAAGTTATTTTCTTACAGGAAATTTTGATACAAAAATGAAAAAAAAAAATTTCCAAGTCACTGGCTGAAAACTTGGAAGACTGAGATGCAGCCAGGATAGAAGGGGGCACAGAAAGCAGACCTGGAAGATCTGAAGGGAACTTTTATTTTCTTGGCCACTGTTCCTGGATTCCTCCCACTCTAAGCATTTCAATGTTTTCAAGATTAATATGGAGGTCGAGACCAGTTAAGATGCAATATCTGACAATTCTCTTGTTAAGAACTTAAGACTCAAAAAAGTTGCTGGAAGTATCTTCTGATCCTAAAATGCTATGTTTTCAGAGAATACAGAAAAAAAAATGTCAAGATTCATATGACTATCAAGAACTCTCAAATTATTGAGATGAAGCTCAAGGGCAGCCATTCTTATAACAGTTTGCTCATCATATTCATGTTACTGGTCATGTCTCTCATGCTGTTGTTACTGTTAGTTGTTGAGTCAGCCCAACTCATGGTGACCCCATGTACAATGGAACAAAACACTGCCTGGTCCTGCACCATCCCCATGAACTTTTGTGGACTGGACCATTGTGATACATAGGGTTTTAACTGGTTGATTCTTAAAGGTAGATCGCCAGTCCATTTTTCCTAGTCCCTCTCAGTCTGGAAGTTCTGCTGAAACCTGTTCAGCATTACAGCAACATGCAAGCCTCTCCTGACAGACTTAGGGTGCCTTGTCCAGAAACTGAACCTAGGTATCCTGATTGGAAGGCAAGAATTCTACCACTGAACCACTACTACCCCCTACATGCCCCGTATAAAACCCGACCAAACTGGCTGCCGTCGAGTCTATTCCAACTTGCAGCAACCCTGTAGGGCAGAACAGAACGGCCCCATAGGGTTTCCGAGGAGTGGCTGGTGGATTTGAACTGCCAGCCTTTTTGTTAGCAGCTGAGCTTTTAACCACTGTGCCACCAGAGCTCCCTGTCCCTTATAGGAGATAATAAACAGATAAGGTTCCTCAGCCAGTGTGCTTCCTTATGCAGTCCATGCATATGGTCCTCTTCTCCAGGCACCAGTCATCACTCAGAAGAGCTCTGTTGGGTGAGGGGATGTTTTTGGCTTCTGGACTCAAAAACAGTCTTCTTTCAAGGATCTTCTAGCAGTTTATTCATAACCCTGAAGTGTCCTTCTGAAGCGCATACCACAATTAAATTAAATTCAGCCAAATTAAATAACATAAGGTAAAATAAAATGACATAGCATTGATTCATGTATTGCTTGGTCTGATTTATAGACACTTTGGAAAGTTATATTTGATCACAATGGTCCTCAACCTTTAGTGCACATTAGAATTATCTGTAAAATATTTATAAATATTGATTCATACACCCCTTGTACTTTCTGAAATAAAATCCCTGGAGCATGTGTTTCTTAAAATATCTCCACAGATTTTATGCCCCCAAAAGATTAAGAACCACTGGTCTTGAGCATACAAATCAGCATTTACTCTGATTAATTGTGGTGCTTTTAATCATTTCTATAAATGTTAGTATCAAGCCCTTGATTGTTAAACTGCTCACTATAACAATCTGACATTTGGAATACTGAATTTAACATTCTGTATTTTAATTTAAAGGGACTCTTCCAGAAACATTAACCTTACAGAAAAATGCTAGAAGGAATGAGTTTAGTGGTTCTTTTTAATGAATAACCCACTGAGATTTAAGAAATAGCCTGCATACTTAAAAATAGAAATAATAATAATAAACATAGCTAGTTTAAACAAACAACAAAATAAGTATTTTATCCTTCTAAATCAGGTAGTTGGTGTAATTTTCCTAGTCAGAAATATAAAAATGTATAATAGGATTGTGAAACACCTTTAGTTGTTGAAGGTGAACAGTTCAACTATCCCGTAAGAACTTAATCAAAACCATTTTTTTTTTTTGCATCCTATATGCTCTTCCCTCTCCTTCACAAGATTGGAATGACACTGAAAATTTAAAAATACTTAAATAAAAACTTCTATTGTCATCAAAATTTGAGTAAGCATAATAAATTAATTTGTGTAGTAAATTTTGTTTCTATTTTTGACAATATCATTGACAAAACATGATTTACCTTCTGTTAACAAAAGATCCTAATCAGGGATGAAGCAAGTCTTTATAATGATTTATAAAGCATTTAACAATTTTTAGTGCTGCTTTTGAACTATGTAAGTACAATATTTCTAAATAAGTAGCCACCAAACTTAATCCCAAGATGTAAGCAAATCTAGATAAAATCAATCCCCAGCATTTCAATCTCAAAGGGCTACGTTGCACAATTTGAAGTAGTACTTGTGAAGGAACTAATGATCAAAATTATGAGGCTGCGGTATACCTGGCCCTGAGCCAGCTCTTGTGTTGCAAGTAGTAAGGAATACCTTCCCTTGAGCTCTTTCCTGTGGCATAATGCCCTGCCAGATAATAGTTACCTATGTTTATGCCATCTCTGTCACTGAAAGCAGCATCTTTAAAGTAGATACCCTATCACTCACCTTATATCAAGTATTCGTTCATTTACTTAATCAATCAACAAACATTTACCCAATGTACACTAGGTGTCAGGCACTATACTTGTTGGGCATTAGATATATCTAGTTGGACACTAGCACAGTACTTAAAGAGCTTGAATTCTAGTGAGGGAGAAAGAAAAGTAACCGAAAGTGTAATGCGTTGTAAATAGTGGGAAAATGTCAGTATAAACTTATAATGCATAGTTTAGGAAATAATTATTTGAGGGGAATTGGGATTGGAAAGGAGCCTTGGTGGCATAGTGGTTAAGAGCTTGGCTGCTAACCATAAAGGTCAGCAGTTCAAATCCACCAGTGACTCCTTGAAAATACTATGCAGCAGTTCTACTTTACCCTGTAGGGTTGCTATAAGTCAGAATCTACTTGGAGCAGCTGGTTTGGTTTTGGTTGGTTTGGGATTGGAAAGTCATAGCTATGGAAAGCTTACTGGTTAGTTGACTGAGCTGCATCTCAATATATAGAACAAATTCCTCTCACCCACTCCTGCCCAACACCTCTCAAAAATAAGAATGGATGGATGGATGGATGGATGAATGACAAAGAAATCTCAATTAAAAAATTCAGTTACAAGGTTTATGAAAATTTGCACTTTATCATATAACCCTGAGTAAACAAGGAACCCTTGAGAAATTAAATATTAATGATTGAGCAATGGCCAACATAGGTCAAATGGAAAAGTATGAGAAGCTAAGAGACTGCCCATGTGCTCACTCATTTCATCATATTGCCTCTGTTTACTCCTAAGGCTAATATCGCTGCTGAGACACTGGATTTTACAAAGTAAACTGCTATTCTGCAGTTTTAAAAACTGTTGACTGCTCTTACTATATAACAAAGAAAAACATAACTATAAGATTGCTGATCTGCTTGAAAAATATAGACACACACACAAAAAGTCCCTGAGCACCTACTCTAAGCCATTTCTGCATAGATGCCCAGGGACCTCTGGCTTGTAAAACTATCATATATTTCCACAAACTTGTTTTGGTTTATATACAAATACTAAGCAATATTTATAGGGTTTTAGTCTATAAATATTGCTTAGTATTTGTATATAAACCAAAACAAGTTACTGGAAAAGTGTGACTGTTTTACAATGAACTTTTAAATGTTTTAAAATGAACTTCCACCATTCTTCTGTCAGGTTGTCCTACTGTGGTGGTTTGCATGTTGCTGAGATGATGGAAGCTATGCCACTTGTATTTCAAATACCAGCAGGGACACCCATGTGGACAGGTCTCAGTGGAGCTTCCAGACTAAGACAGATTGGCAAGAAGGACCTTCTGAAAATACTTGCAGTGAAAACCTTATGGATAGCAGTGGAACATTGTCTGATATAGTGCTGCAGATGAGCCCCTCAGGTTGGAAGGCACTCAAAATACAATAGGGAAGAGCTGCCTCCTCAAATTAGAGTTGACCTTAATGATGTGGATGGAGGACCTTCATTTGCTGAGGTGGCACAACTCAAAATTAGAAGAAACAGCTGCAAACTGTTTAATAAGAATAATCGGAACATGGAATGTACAAAGTATGTATCAAGGAAAATTGAAAGTTGTTTAAAATGAAAGTAATGCTTGAAGATTGATATCCTAGGCATTAGTGAGCTGAAATGGACTGGTATTGGCCATTTTGAATCAGACAATCATATGGTCTACTATGCCAGAAATGATAAATTGAAAAGGAATGATGTTGCATTCATTGTCAAAAAGAACATTTCAAGATCTATCCTGAAATACAATGCTGCCAGTGATAGGATAATATCCATACATGTACAAGGAAGATCAGTTAATGTGATTATTATTCAAATTTATGCACTAACCACTAACGCAAAATATGAAGAAATTGAAGATTTTTACTAACTTCTGCAGTCCGAAATTGACTAAACAGGCAATCAAGATGCCTTGATAATTACTGGTGATTGGAATGAGAAAGTTGGAAACAAACAAGAAGCATCAGCATTTGTAAAATACAGTCTTGGCTACAGAAATGATGCCTGAGGTCGCATGATAGAATTTTGCAAGATCAATGACTTTTTCACTGGAAATAACTTTCTTTAAAAATATCAATGGCAACTGTACACATGAACCCTGGTGAATGGAATACACAGGAATCAAATAGACTACATTTGTCGAAAGAGACCATGGAGAAGCAAAGTATCATCAGTCAGAACAAGACCAGGGGTCAACTGAAGAACAGACCATCAGTGGCTCATATGCAAGTTCAAGCTGAAGCTAAAGAAAATTTAAACAACCCACGAGAACCAAAGTATGAACTTGAGTACATCCCACCTGAATTTAGAGACCATCTCAAGAATAGATTTGACATATTACTTATGACCAAAGACCAGACAAGCTGTGGGATGACATCAAGAACATCATAGATGAAAAAAGCAAAAGGTCATTAAAAAGACAGAAAAGAAAAAAAAAAAAAGACCAAAATGGATGTCAGAAGAGACTCTGAAACTTGCTCTCGCACGTACAATAGCTTAAGCAAAAGACAGAAATGATGAAGTAAAAGAGCTGAACAGATTTCAAACAGCAGCTCGAGAAAACAGAAAAGTATTATAATGAAATGTGCAAAGACCTAGAGTTAGAAAAACAAAAGGAGAACACACTCAGAATTTCTCAAGCATAAAGAAGTGAAGGAAAAATTCAAGCCTCGAGTTGCAATATTGAAAGATTCTGTGGGCAAAATACTGAACGACACAGAAAGCATCAAAAGATGATGGAAGGAAACACAGAGTCACTATACTGAAAAGAACTAGTTGACATTCAATCATTTCAGGAGGTAGTATATGTTCAAGAACCAATGGCATTGAAGGAAGAAGTCCTAGCTGTATTGAAGACATTGGTGAAACACAAAGTTCCAGGAACTGACGGAATACGAATTGAGATGTTTCCAGAAATAGATGAAATGCTAGAAGTGCTAACTCATCTATGCCAAAAAATTTGAAAGACAGCTATCTGGCCAGCTGACTGGAAGAGATCCATATTTGTGCCCATTCCAAAGAAAAGTGATCCAAGGGAATGCAGAAATTAACAAACAATATCATTAATATCACACGCAATAAAATTATGCTGAAGATAATTAAAAAATGGTTGCAGGAGTACATAGACAGGGAACTTTCAGTAACTCAACCAGATTCAGAAGAGAACTTGGAACGAGGGATATCATTCCTGGTGTGTGATGTGTGATAGAACTTGGCTGAAAGCAGAGAATACCAGAAAGATACTTACCTGTGTTTTATTGACTACACAAAGACATAGTGTCTTCAACTGTGTGGATTATGACAAATTATGAATAACATTGCAAAGCATGGGAATTCCAGAACACTCAACTGTGCTCTTGTGGCTCCTAGAGGCAGTTGTTCGAAGAGGTTCAAAATCAGGAAAGGTGTGTGTCAGGGTTGTATCCTCTTGCCGTACTTATTCAATCTGTATGGTGTGCAAATACTCTTGGGAAACTGGACTATATGAAGAAGAACAGGGCAACAGGATTGGAGGAAAACTCATTAACAATCTACAACATGCAGACGATACAACCTTGCTTGCTAACACTAAAGAAGACTTGAGGCACTTACTGATGAAGAGCAGACCACAGCCTTCAGTATGGATTACACCTCAACATAAAGAAAACAAAAATTCGCACAAGTAGACCTATAAGTAACATTATAACAAACAGAGAAAATATGGAAGTTGTCAAGGATTTCATTTTACTTGGATCCACAATCAACACCCATGGAAGCAGCAGTCAAGAAATCAAACAGTGCATTGCACTGGGCAAATCTGCTACAAAAGACCTTTTTAAAGTGTTAAAAAACAAAGATGTCAGTCTACGGACTGAAGTGCGCCTGACCCAAGCCGTGGTATTTTCAATTGCCTCATATGCATGTGAACGCTTGACAATGAATAAGGAAGACTGAAGAATTTATGCCTTTGAATTATGGTGTTGGCAAAGAATATTGAATATACCATGGATTGCCAGAAGAATGAACAAATTTGTCTTGGAAGAAGTACAGCCAGAATGCTGCTAAGAAGCGAGGATGGTGAAACTTTGTGTCACATACTTTGGACTTGTTATTAGGAGGGACCGGTCCCTGGAGAAGGACATCATGCTTGGTAAAGTGGCGGGTCAGTGAAAAAGAGGAAGATTCTCAACTAGATAGAGTGACACAGTGGCTGCAACAACAGGCTCAAACACAGCAACAATTGTGAGGATGGTGCACCACCAGAGAGTCTTTCGTTCTGTTGTACCTTGTGTAGCTATGACTCAGAACAACAACAACAAAATTAACTTAGAGCTTAATTAGCTGTTCTATACTTTTTTTTTTTGGTAATGCCAAAATACAAGCACCCAAGATCTATTAGCATTGATTTATTTGCATATGATACAAATATATATCTGTAAAAACAGTGTGGGGGCAGTGTCTAACCTCCTCCAAACCCAAAAGAGGGAAAGAGAATCAAGAGCAACAGCCCAGGGCTGATTCCTATGAGACAGGGGTCAGGCATGCCTTCTCTCTCCGCCATTTTTACCAACTCTGACCAACCATCCCTCCCACAGCACTCTCTACTGGGTTTGACAATTCATTGCAATGGCCACACAGAATTCACAGACAATACTCATGATTATGAGGCTTATTATGTAAATAACGGTTACAATTCAGGCTCAGAAACACTCAGGATTCAGTTCTTCCATTAGGACAGCCTCTTCCCAGCCATGCTCGCAGGCACACCTCTCCCTGGCCCTAGGCCTGTCCCCAAAGGCACTCAGCTTTCTCTCTACGTGGGCCAGGAAGCCCACTACACTGTCTCCTGGTGCCGGGCCTCTGCCACTGCTTCTTGCCACCTTCAGGGTTACAGCTTGCTCTCTGTGTGCTGGGTCCAGTAGCTTCTCAGTGCAGGGATCTCAGGTCCAAAGGAATTGTTGGCTCCTGGCTGTTCTTCCTTGGTGGTAGTGGGATTCTCTCTTTCCCTCCTCTAGGGTCACTCATTTCAAGCCCAGCAGGATGGCAAAACTGACCAGTTCCTTTGGTTGCATACCTTATCTGCACTATCCTCCCCCCACCCCACCCCGTTCCGTCACCTGGATGGGATTTACAAGACCATGGCTAGACAGGCCACACAAAAGTGATCCATCACACCACAATATCTTCCTATTTTTTCTCTAGGTAAATCATGAAAGGCTAAAATAGGAAAGAATAGGAGAAAACAATATTTATAAAGCATTGATTATGATACAGAAAACAACATATTTGAAAAACAGATGCAAAATTATTTTATTTTTAGCTACCCCCTCTTCACAAAGCACATTGTTAAACAGTACCTTTTTTGAACTATTTAAACAAAATTGATTAGATATTTTCTTTTTTATTTGGGGCTCAGAAGAAAAAAAAGTTCTAGTTACTGAAGAACTATTTTAAAATGCGAGAGGTGCAGTGGTCTCTTTCAACTCCCAGGTTCTTTTTCTGAGATGGCTTCATCTCTGTATACAGCTGTAATGCACACTTCATTTCTGACTCAGGAGAGCGAGTACAACAAATCTCTTGGGGATGAATCTTACATAAAATATCTTTATAAACTCTTTCAACTTTACGGAATCATGGAAGCCTTGAGTTAAATACATCTTTAGAAGTAATTTAATCTAGTTTATACATTCGTTCATTCAACACATACTTATTGAGCAATTATTATTCTAGTTCCTATGGAAAAAAATTCCCTGTCATTATGGGGCTTATATTCTAGCCTGACCTGGAGCCTTAAACAGTTTGGGAGTGATCTACATTGCCATTATTTGATCCATTTTTTTTCCCGTTCTTTCTATTCTTTTGAAAATGAGAATTAATAAAATAAACTAAAGCAAACTCTAAGTAGACAACAACAACCTTAAGTTGTGCACACAAGTCATCTTAGAAGGGAATAAGCGAATATTTGGAAGATGATGCCAAAAGACCCATAGTTCAATATTAAAAGCTTTCTGTCTAGAGTTGTCAGATTAAAACAATCAGCAATGAAACTACATCAAAAGTGTCTCCAAAAGACACAACAAGGTCTATGTACATCCATCAAGGTTTTCAACATGAGTTTTTTAAGGAAAAATGCATTCCCTATAATAAACTGGATTCCAGGACACTATTGTGAAATTTAGTGTGTTGGGATAGGGCTGAAGGTGAGGTTAGATGGATGGGATTTAGAAGTTAGCAGATGAAAATGTTATGCAAATTAAAACAGTATTTTTATATTATTTTAAAGTATGGAGACTTCCTTTTAGATTTAAGAATGAGTCTAGTAAACACATATTCTGTTATTCAAAGAGCCAAAGATCACTTTGCAATTATAGCTTTATCATTTTTTGCTAAAGACAATCGTATTAGAAGTCAGGATACTAGTGTTTATATTGAAGCTTTGTCATTTACTAGCAGTGTAATACAGGGCATTCATTCACCTCAGTTTTTTCATTTGTCCAATGGGGATTAAACAATTAATCTACACAATAGAAGTTATACCATACTGATCTAGGATTAATAATACATACATAGATTCACATATAGACTATTTTATACAGCACTAAAACACAAAATAATATTAATAAAATTTATCACCTATGGTATTTTCCAATCCCTATACTTTTCCTCAAGTAGCCCTGATGGCACAAAGGTTAAGCACTTGGCTGATAACTGAAAGTTTGGAAGTTAGAACCCACCCAAGAGCTCCTTGGGAGAAAGACCTGGCAATCTGCTCCCATAAAGTTTACAGCCTAAAAAACCCTACGGTTGCTCTGAGTCGAAATCGAATCACTAGCAACTAACAACAGTATACTTTTCCTCATATTTTGCTAACTAATTATATTGCTTATTAATGTTATTTTTAAAAATAAAGATTTTCTTTTCACAAATTTAAGTATGTGTTTTTGACCTTTGTTAAGAAAAGATTAATTATCATATGGGTTTATCTTTCATATCTATAATCATATAAAACAGTTTACTTCCATAGAGACTATTAAATTCATTTGATTATCTGATTATTTCACTGAAATCTGTTATTGGTAAGAAGCATAGCCTCAATGACATCAGACGTGAAATAATAATTAAGTAGTAAAATGAATCTAACGTGGGATCTGAACACATTTCAGGTCTCATTCAGAGCATTAATTTTCTTGTCATAGTTACATACACTTTTTAATCATGCTTTTTCGTGTGGGAAAATATATATACACGCAAAAATCATGTATTTCTACTTACTATTTAAACACAAAAAATCAAATAAAAAATGTGTATCTGATACCAGCCCGCTTAAGAAATAGAACATTACCACTAACTTAGAATCTCTCGAAAACCCTTTACTATTTTCCAGATATAAAGAGTATCTTAAATTTTGTTTTAATTATTACTTGCTTTAACTGACAGACTCATGGTGACCCCATGTGAGTCAGAGTGGATCTGTACTCTATAGGGTTTTCAAGGTTGTGACCTTTCAAAGGCAGATGGCCAGGCCTTTCTTCTGAGCCACCTCTAGATGGGTTCAAACCACAAACCTTTGGGTTAGTAGTTGAGAGCTTAACCCTTTGCACTACCCAGGGACTCCATGAGTTGAATCAACTCTACAGCAACTGGTTTTTGGTTCATTTATAGATATACTACAATGTATGCATCCTTAAAATATGTATTAGTTAGTTTTCTCATTTTTTGTATTTACATAAATGAAATCATACCTTTGATAGATCAAGAAGACCAAATGTATGATTGAGAATATTTTATCCAAGCAATTAACAAATTTGATCAAATGAGCGCAATATGTAGAATATTGTAAAAAAACAATTGGAGAATACAAAGATTTTCTAGAGTTTCTTTTTACTTGAGCTACTTAGATGATTTTTTTCTTCCTTGATCTTCTTCCTATTTTACTTTACTAAATGGAAGATTGGTTTATGTTACTTTTTCACAGTCAAATGAAAAGCAAAGACATCTCACAGCTAAAGTGTGGGTGTAGGCATGTACATAATACTAAAATAACACAGGGTGAGGGTTTTTTTTTTTTATTCTAACAAGAAATATTACAATTGACAAATGCTATTCTTTGACCAACAGATGTGAAAGGCCCATGAAGAACTGTAAGTGTAACAGTATCCCAATATACAGAAATGGATAGGCGAGCTTATCACCTCTCAAATTGTACCATAAATAAACAAATAAAAGTCCATATGCTAATCAACCACAGCAGTTACTTCAATTACAAACCTCATTTACAAACCTGGAAGGAAAAGAAATCAATTTTGTTTCCTGCTATCATATTAGTAAAGTGTGAAAACAGACACTCCCTAAAGTACATTCAGGAGCCCTGGTGGTGCAATGGTTAAAAGCTCGGCTACTAACCAAAAGGCTGGCAGTTTGAATCCAGAAGCTTCTCCTTGGAAATTCTACAGGGCAGTTCTACTCTACCCTATAGAGTTGCTATGAGTCAGAACTGACTTGACGGCAGTGTTTTTTTTTTTTTTTAAGTATATTCAACACCCGCACAACGTCCCTTCAACGGTAGAAGTACTTAACTACAACGATTTCGTAGAAGTTAAAATAGTAGACAAAAAGCAAACAAAACTACTGCCCAAATGTAAATATCTATGTTATCATTCTAAATTAAGACTAAAATAAAAGATCAATAGAAAGATGATTGATCTGAAGATAGAAACATGCCACATGTGCTTCTATTTAGGATACAAGGATATACAAATAAATAACAATAAGTATTAACAATAAATATACATGAATTTCAGGAACAGAAAAAAGGCTTCTACTTTTAACTGTAGACTATGGCAATCATCTATTATTATGTAAGAAATAGTTTAAAAATAATTGCTTCTATTTAAAAGATTGCAAATACCCTCAAAAGTATGTTCTGAAAGTTGAGATACATAGAAACATGTTAAAAATTCTACAGTATTAACAGAATGATCCCCTAAATCTATCATCATGATGGGTTTCCATTCTTGATTTTGGTACTCCTAAAATAGTAGGGTTGTATCCTTTCACCATTCCTATTCAATCTGTATGCTGAGCAAATAATCTGAGAAACTGGACTATATGAAGAAGAACACAGCGTCAGGATTGGAGAAAGACTCATTAACAACCTGATACGCAGATGACACAACTTTGCTTGCTGAAAGTGTAGAGGACTTGAAGCACTTACTGATGAAGATCAAAGACCACAGCCTTCAATATGGATTACACTTCAAAATAAAGAAAAAAAAAAATCCTCACAACTGGACCAATAAGCTACATCACGATAAATGGAGAAAAGACTGAAGTTGTCAAGTATTTCATTTTACTTAGATCCACAATCAACACCCAGAAAGCAGCAGTCAAGAAGAAATCAAAAGACGCGTTGCATTGGGCAAATGTGCTGCAAAAGACCTCTTTAAAGTGTTGAAAAGCAAAGACGTCACCTTGAAAAATAAGGTGCGCCTGGCCCAAACCATGGTGTTTTCAACTGCCTCATATGCATGCGAAACCTGGACGATGAATAAGGAAGACCAAAGAAGAACTGACACCTTTAGACTTCTGGCAAAATGGCACTCTAGGCAGAAGCACCACGCCGTCCCTCCACAGCAAATATCCAAAAAACTAAGCCAAACAGAGAAAACACCAATCCTGAAACCCTAAAACATCAAATGAAGAGATAAAGAACTCAGCCAAGCACCAATGGAGTGAGAAAACTGACAGAGAATGGAGAGCGAGGAGAGACTCATACAGAGGTCCCTATCAGCTGATGCAGCGAAGATCCACCATCTTGGACTCCTATCAGAGATCAGCAAATAGAGGGTATGAGAAAGCAGCTTCAGGGAGCTTCCAGTGGGAGACAGAACAATTGGTGACTTGCGATATACACTTTCCCACGCCCCGCTCTTCTTCACCCCCACTCAGCCTCCTCTACTTCCCACGGCCACAGTCTCTTGTCCAGGAAGCACCGGCTGCTTGGATTCCACCTGCCCACACTCGCTGGCTCTCTGAGTGCCATTTGTTGTTGCTTTTTTTCTGCTTCTTTTGAATTCTTCCTTACCTCTCACCACCTCCCCCTCCTTTTGCTCAAATACCTGGCTCCGTGCACCATCTTTGCTTCTTCCTGAGGGGCTGAGGAGCTCTGTTTGAGTGTGGAACTGCTTCCCGATCTGGGCTGCCACGCTGGTGGGACCCTGGGGCTTTTGTTTGTTTATTTGTTTTCTTTTCCTTTTCTGGAGTTCAGAGCCCATTCCAGCTGGGTGGTGCTGTGCTTCTTGGAGCCTACCCCCTTTGCTTGCGCAGACGCGCAGAGGGATCCCTGAGAGCGTTTCTTTTTTCGTGGGGTTTTTTTTTTTTCTGTTTTTTCTGAGGGCTTTTCTTGTTATTTTTACTGTTTTTTTTAAATTTGCTTTGTTTTCTTTTCCCTCTTTTTCCCTTTTTGTCTTTCTTCATTACTCAATTTCTTGTCTCTCTATACCTTCCTTCTCTTTCTGTTCCCTGAATATCTGGTGCTGAATACCTCTATGACTTCTAGCCAGGCTGTACTGCAACACCTGAGAACAACTTCCCCAGACCTCATAGCTGCACCGGTGGGATCCTTGGGAGCTTTGCTATTCTTTTTCCTTTCTGATTTTTATTTATTCATTCTTTTCCGTTTTTTTCTTCTTCTTCCCTTTTTTGTTTTTCTCCATTTCATAGTCTCTCATCTCTCCACTCCAAAAGCAGGCTCCCCTAGTACTCTTTTTTGTTTATTTGTATGTTTTTGGCTCCTGTTTCCCTCTCCTCTCTCCCATATCCATCTTCACACTGCACATAACAATCTCCCCCCTACATCCTGCCTACCTGCACCGTGCCCTTAACATCACACCACCAAGCAGCACAGGCACGGCCTACTGGAACCTGCCCTGCACTGATTACCGACCC
>NW_004443943.1:9845356-9849814 GCF_000243295.1 Trichechus manatus latirostris | reverse complement strand
CGTGGGGTTGTTAACCAATGTCATAAAACAATATGTGTACTACTGTTTCATGGGAATCTATTTGTTCTGTAAACCTTCACCTGAAGTACAATTAAAAAATTTTAAAAAAAAAGAAAAAAGAATTGATGCACTTGAATTGTGGTATTGGCCAACAATATTGAATATACCATGGACTGCGAAAAGAACCAACAAATCTGTCTCGGAAAATGTACAACCAGAATGCTCCTTAGAGGCAAGGATAGCGAGACTACATCTCACATACGTTGGATGTTTTATCAGGAGGGCTCAGTCCCTGGAGAAGGATATCATGCTTGGTAAAGTAGACAGCTAGGGAAAAAGAGAAAGACCCTCAATAAGATGGACTGACACAGTGGCTCCAACAGTGGTCTCAAGCATAATAAGAAATGTGAATATTGTGCAGGACTGGGCTGTGTTTTGTTCTGTTGTACATAGAGTCGCTATGAGTCAGAATCGACTCAATGGCACCTAAAAACAACAACAAAATAGCAATTTCCTATGAATTAACATTTCTCAACCAAGGGATGCAAATATTCCCAGTTTCTTTAGGGAGCCAAACATTTGAAAGAGTTGTCCTTCATTAAAGTTTGAACAAAGGTTCTAATGAATCTACATAAATCTACACACTTCATTAAGTGGGTTACCTCCTACCTTAGAATCAGGAGAATTTTCATACAGTGACTAAAGCTAACCCTCATAGCAATTGTTAACAACTAGATAAAGAAATGAACCCGTTTTCTTTTTTACTGGACTTCTTCAGTAGCAATCTGACAGTTGTAGGTCAACCAATAGTTTCACTCTCTTTTTATCAGTACCATTAGTCCTCCTAGCAATATGTATTTTTAAAAAGGAATTTGAAAATGTGGGTTGCCAATGCTGTACAATAACTAGTCTGTGTTTTCTCACCCATAGGTACTATTAGCTTAACAGATAACACCACAGATAAGAGCCGCAATCAACTTCAGTAGGTTCCCAGAGGCAAGCTCTTGCTTTTTGCTGATTAGCTTCATTCAATTATGTCTTGTTAATTGTTCATGTGCTAAAGCTCATTAAATGAAAAATAATATTGCTTTCCTGCGGGTGCGGCACTTGAGATTTGAAAAATAGCCACTTCATCTCAAAGGCACAAGTGAGTTAATATGATGGTATCTGGAAAAGCCCAGTAGGTTTGTGGAGACAATCATTAATAAAATTGATTGTTAAATCTAGTCAGAAACAAAATTACTCCCAGTTTTTCCTTTAAGGCTAATTTTCTGGAAAATTAGATTCAGTTTGGTAGTATTTGAGTATGTTCACATGTCATATAATTTTCATTTAAACAGATAGTTATTGCTATTTCATTATAGATTGGATGAGTTACGGTTGCTAACCAAAAGGTCGGCAGTTGGAATCCATCAGCCACTCTTTGGAAACCCTATGGGGCAGTCCTACTCTGTCCTATATATAGGGTTGCTATGAGTCGGAATTGACTAGACAGCAATGGTTTTTTTTTTTTGGATGACGGGAGAAAGAGGAATAAATCTTGAAATTCACCTGAAAATAAATTTTGACATTTTAAGAAAAATCATAGAGTTCTATTTCCTCATAGTGTTGTTCTAAGAGTGGAGAAACTAAGATTCATTCATGTAAAATAGATTGAGTACCTACTGTGTTCCAGGCCTTCTGGTATGTAATGGGGATACGGCAGTCCCTAGCTTCAAGGGTCTTGCAGTGCAGTGGAATAGAAATAATAATCTACATGACAAACATTTATTGGCTATTTACTATGCGTGTATCAAGGGCTTGCTCTACATGTGTCACCTTACTCAATCTTTTTAACAACCTTATAACATAATACCATATGTAGAAACTAAGGCTTAGAAAGTCACTACGGAATGTCACATAACTAAAGCAAAAAATAAACCTATTGCCATTGAGTAAATTCTGACTCATGGCGACTCCATGTGTTACGGAATGGAACTGCTCCATAGGGTTTTCTTGGCTGTAATATTTACGGAAGCAGATCACCAGGTCTTTCTTTCCAGTGCTGCTGGGTGTCAAACCACTTGTACCACCCAGAGATCTTGTCACATAACCAGTAAATGCTAAAGTTTTTATTTCAACAGGACCTGATGCCATAGCATGAGCTCCTAACCACAGGCAGTCCTCACTTTGCATAAATCTCATATGCACACATTGTAGTGAACTAAAATTTAGTTAAATAACACCAGCCCCCAAATAACACAGTTCAAATTTCAGCTACCACAGTATATTAACTATGAGTAGTTGCATAATGCACAAACTTTGCTCCTTAGCCCAAAAGCTCTATGTAAATACTAAATGTGTCTCACAATCAGTGGTCAGTCATGTAACTTCTTTCAAAGTCTATTAAGCATTGATCATAGCACATTTGTTATTCAGTTCATGCAGAAAGTAAAGTGTGTAGCTGTGTTATCTCCTTGTTTTCCAGTAATAACCCCAAATGGCATTTTTCAAAAATGGTTTATCAAAAGAGGGATTTGGCCAGGGAAGATGAAAGTGCAGCATAGAAATGAAAAATAATTTCATCAACTCTGGAAGTAAAACTTGAATCAAACATAAATGGAGTTATAGAAGAAACAGCCAAAATCAAGTCTTCAATTCTCAATGTAAATTACAGTGCGCTAAATGAGTATTAGTTTCAGCATTTTTAAATTTTCCTATAAATTTATAACTGAGAGTAAGAAAGTTTTTAATATTTACACAAAAAAACTAAAAGTCACAATCATAATCTTCTCATCATTAAGATCACTTTGCACAGTTTCAGCTTGCACAATCATTTCTGTGTTCCCACACTACCTTGCAAAGTGAGGACTGTCAGTACAAACTTACTATCGGTTTGTTTAAAGTGAGGGAAACACAGGTTAGTATCAGCAGGTGAATATTATTTAAGAGGTAATAACACTAAATCAATTTTAAGAGGCGGTTTTTATCATATATTTTTATCTATCACATTACTTAAAATACTCATGAAAGCGGCATCCCAGTTGATGATATAATCATGATCAATACAAGTAATGGATTAATATATTGTTAGTCAATTTAAAAACTATTATAATGTGTTTGGTAGGTAGGGCTACATTGGTCACTTACATGGTTAAACCATCTTGCCAGTGTCTTACTGTAATCATATCTTAAGACAGATATTGCCGTATTATTTTGTGCAAATAATGTAAGAATTTTCCATAACATAGAAGTTTGAAAATTGTATGGGAATTCATAAAGCAACAAATAGTTATGTCTTTAAGAATCAGCAGTGTGTCACACTTTGGAGAAAGACTGAAAATGGCTGCTTGCCAGTGGGAGAAAATGGTGATATTTATAAGCCTGGGGATATTTTCAAATACATTCCTAGAGTTTGAGCCAGTAAGATAATCTTTGTTCATGAATATATACAAAGCACAGGCACTCAATAAATATTTTTTGAATGGATCATTTGAAGGAAACTGGGATTTGATATTGTCCCACTGTTCTGCCTTCCATTCCTCTCTGATCTCATCTAGCAGTCTACACTTTACTCAGTCTCGTCGAGTCACGCTTACGTCTTCGTTCTTCATCAAGTAAGCGCACCAAACATTCTAAGATCTTCACATTGCTGTTCCCTCTCACTGGAACACCCTTTTCCAAGTAATCACATTAAATCACTCCTTCACCTTCTTCAAGTCTAGACTTAAATATCTCTTTCTCAATGAGGGATAACTGACAATTATTAATACTCCAATCCCCATTACTATTCTTTTGTTTGTTTGTTTTATCCTTAAGACCTATTACCTGTTGCCATACAAGCTCTTTTGTTTATTATCTATGTCATTTCTTATCTTCACTGTTTATTATCTATGTCCCCCATTAGAATGTAGACCCTAAAATGGCAGATTTTTTTTTTCCTGTTATTTACTAAGAATAATTAAAATATTCTTGGACAGCACTCACATGCTGCCTAGAAATGCCTACTTTCCTCTTCCTATGAGGAAGACAGAAGGAGGCCAAAAAACAGAAAACAAAATTTTCAGACCTATATGCTGCCTTCAACCTGAAAGCAATGGGTTAGGATCAAGACTATGGGGAGAGGCCAAAGTTTAGACCTGGGCCAGGAAAATCAGGAATGCCCTCAGATAGAATCAGCAATCAAGAGCCTAAGAGAAGGTCAGAAATCTCATAAGCAAAGAAGTCAGGTTAAACTTGTCCAGAAAGCATGTAGCAGGGAACACAGACAGACTGATGAAAGGGTGGTCAAAACTCAAGGCAACATCACAATAAAAGCCATCAGAATCCAGAAGTGCAGTGGAATTTCTAAGGAAAAGATGAGAGAGGAACAAGGATATATGAGAGCAATCTTTATTTTTTTTTTGCAGGTTTTTTTTTTTTTTAATTGAACTTCAGGTGAAGGCTTACAGAACAAATAGTTTCTCATGAAACAGTAGT
>NW_004443943.1:9841401-9844567 GCF_000243295.1 Trichechus manatus latirostris | reverse complement strand
AGAATGTAGACCATTGTCTTTATAAGCTGTGTCATGACAATTGAGCTAGATGTTCCCCAAGACCATGGTCCCCAGAGCCCTATGAGAGCAATCTTTAAAAGCTCTATCTTGTGTTGTTCAGAGACTGCCTAGTCTAACACTTTTAGAACACAATTCCAAGGTGTTGTTATCATAAGGCCAACAGGTTGATGGTTGCAAATACCAGTGTATTAAAAAAAAAAAAAGACATATTATACCAATGTGAGTTAGCTAGGAATATTTATTAAAATCAGTAATAAAGTCTTTTAACTGTTGAGGTTATTTATAGTTATTGAAATTTAGTATGTTTTCTAAAAGTAAAAATGATAACTATATTTGTCAAATTAGTGGGATGTTTTCAATGTTTACATTTAATAAATTAAATTTTTTTACATACAGTAAATCACACGATATGGCATGATGTAATTGAACTAGTCACAAGATAATTACAGGATTTTAGAAATGAATTTCAGTGTACTACATGTGGTATAGATTGATAATGGGATATATGCCTATATAAAATTTGTCTACATTTAATGATTTTCTTGACTGAGGTACCTAGCGTGAATTTCCTGATCCTTTCCCTCCCCTCGCCCCTCACCCAATATATGATATTCAGTAAACTTTATAAAATGCGGAAAGCTTATGGGAGGATGGCATAAGTGGTATGGGGAGAAGAGAGTTGGAAAGTATACTCGACCTACAGCTCCCTGCCCTCAGAGGCTTCTCAGTTCCTGGCATATGTTTACTGTTCGCACATTATACCAATTTGTCTGCTTTCCAAATTTAATGTAGTTTTGGGTTCAAAGTAAGAAGTAATATCTGGCTTTCAGCATTAGAACTGCCTTAGCATTATTAAAAAAAAAAATCAGTAATGTAATGAATTAGAATGGAGATCTTCTTAAAACTTGGATTATTTTGATATTTTTATTAGAATTAATATTAGATAATCTGAAAAAATCAATAGAAACTTTTAAAGGTTTTTATTGTCTAGGGCAAAACATACTTACAGATATTCTGGATTGTTGTTCTTCAGTGTCATTTAGTCAGCTCCGACTCATAGTGACCTATGCACAACAGAACGAAACACTGACGAGTCCTGCACCATCCTCACCATTGTTGCTATGCTTGAGCCTGCTGTTGCAGCCACTGTGTCAATCCATCTTGTTGAGGGTTTTCCTCTTTTTCGATGACTCTCTACTTTACCAAGCATGATGTCCTTCTCCAGGGACTAATGTCTCCTGATAACATGTCCAAAGTATGTGAGACATAGTCTCACTATCCTTGTTTCTAAGGAGCATTCTGACTGTACTTCCCCCAAGACAGATTTGTTCGTTCTTTTGGCAGTCCATGGTATATTCATTATTCTTCGCCAACACCAGAATTCAAAGGCGTCACTTATTCTTCAGTCTTCCTTATTCATTGTCTGTCCAGCTTTCACATGCATAGGAAGCGAATGAAAACATCATGGTTTGGGTCAGGCGCCCCTTAGTCCTCAAGGTGACATCTTTGCTTTCCAACACTTTAAAGAGGTATTTTGCAGCCAATTTGCCTAATCCAATGCATCTTTTGATTTCTTGACTGTTGCTTCCACAGGTGTTGACTGTGGATCAAAGTAAAATGAAATCTTTGACAACCTCAATCTTTTCTGTTTATCATGATGTTCCTTATTGGTTCAGTTGTGAGGATTTTTGTTTTCTTTATGTTGAGGTGTAATCCAGACTGAAAGCTGTGGTCTTTGATCTTCATCAGTAAGTGCTTCAAGTCCTCTTCACTTTCAGCAAGCAAGCTTGTGTCATCTGTATAACGCAGGTTGTGAATGAGACTTTCTCCAACCCTGATGCCCTATTCTTCTTCATCTTTTAGAATAGTGGTGGGGAAAAGTGTGTTGCCATGAAGTCTACTGATTATGTGAGGCCAGACACTTCTATTCATGCTACCTCTGCACTCCACATGCCTCTTTGAGAAATCACTGCCTATATCATTTTTATTTACGTGAGAAGACATGCAAAACTATTGAATTTTTTTAAATAAAATTTTAAACTTGAAATATTTTTCTTAGACAAATAATGCAAGTAACAGAGCTAAAAAAGAGGAATAAGCATAGCTCTGCCCACTGTGGGGTTCTCTATGTAATAACTTCATTCAAAAAATAAACAGAAAGTCATAAAATAAAATGTCAGTCATAAAGTCTTTTTTTTTTTTTTTAAATAAAAACTTCCTCTTTAATCAAAGTTTTAACATGGAACAGATTGCTTGAATAAAATGCAAAGTTTCCAATACATTGAAACATAAATCCACAATCACCATACATACAATACCTGGCAGGAAAAAACAAAACAAGCTTACACAGTCTCTGTAACTGAACCCCATGGTCTTATTCTCATCATTTACTATCTGTCCAAATATTAAATGATGATGTTCTTTAGAAAGCCATACATTTAAGTCCTCTTGAAAATCCAACTTCCACACTAAATTAAATTAAGAGATGTCTTTAGTGTAGTTGAGTCAAACACAACCATTTGCTTTCTACAGCTATTGCTTTCAGTAAAAAGAAAAGAAATATATATGTATATGTATATATACATATATATATAATAAAAATATATTTAAAATCTCTAGGTAGAGATTTTAAAAGTCAAAATTTGGAGAATTGGGAAATGAAAATGTATTCTTAAGTAATATAATCATACTGAAACTTTTATACTTTGTCCTCAATCCACAAGACTTATGTGAGCAAAATAATATTAGAACCAAGATGAATGATAATCATGTATTACAAGCTAGTGAATAATGTTACCCTGAAAGGCACAATAAACAATTATTCTCTGTGAAACAAAACATTGATGGTGACCATTATTAAAACTCTTACCAATGAACTCTCAGTATATTCACTATTATTAAAACGTGGAAAATATAAATGAGTGCTTCTGTTACTGTACTTTTTTTTATGTTCTATCTTTTTTTTATTTTATTGTATTTCAGGTGAAGGCTTCCAGAACAAATAGCTTCTCATGAAGCAGTAGTACACATGTTGTTTTATGACATTGGTTAACAGCCCCACAACATATTAATCCTCTAACTTCTCAACCATTTTTTTGGTGAAAATGCACATAGCAAAAGCTACACCATTTCAAAAATTTCTACA
>NW_004443943.1:9773600-9836567 GCF_000243295.1 Trichechus manatus latirostris | reverse complement strand
ATTGATGGATCCTGTTTTCTTATCCATTCTGTCACTCTCCGTCTCTTTATGGGTGCATTGAGTCCATTTACATTCAGTGTAATTATTGATAGATGTGAATTTGTTGCTGTCATTTTGTAGGGCTTTTTTTTGTGGTGCTGAAGTTTTCTTTGTTCTTCTTACTCTCTTGTGCTGAGTTACTTTTGTTTGTGATTCTGTACATTTTTAAAAATGGAAAATCATTGGTAATGTCTAACCTGAAGGAAGATATTCATTATAATACTCAAACATCATACGGTAAATTCTAAATGTTATTTATTCTACATAAATTACTCAGAAGTAACAAGTAGGCTCCTAAACTTGATACAAGCAGAGAAATATTTCTTAGGGAAAAATTGTATGTTTAAGACATTCCAAACTAATGTCTCAGGAAAAGGCATTTTTAGCATATTGCTCCATTACCTATGCTTCATAAAGAATTCAGCTATCTAATTTAATTTAGCAGTGAACAGATTTTTCAGCAGCACTATTTGTACTTTGAGAACATCTCTTAAGAATCATAGATGGCAGTGTATGGCAGTTCAGTGAAGAATAATCTGTAAACAAAATCTCCATCTATCAACAAAGTCATTAAAGACCATAAAATAACCCATCCTTGACGGATTAATAGTGCCACTGCAAAGAATTTCAGGCTATTAACATCCAGAAAATATACTGCCACTGTGGTGGCATTTATTATATAAATCACATATTTATATGTGGTATAAAGCAGTGTGTCTTCTTAACCAATCCCGCAATTAACTTAACAATTTTATAAGAAAGATACTTTGAAAAACAGTGAATATCTATAGAAAGCAAATAACTTCATTTGCTCCCCAGAGAAAAATGTGTGTTAAAGCAGGACTATTTATAATATATCAGATAGATAAATATTGATTTTATCCTTCTTACTTAGTTTATTTTCATATACGTATGTCATTAAAATAATTTCCCTAAATGGTGTAGAAATAAAGTATTTCCATTTGTATTTCTTGATTGTTCCATCATGGAGATTGAGGATGTTTTATGGGTGAAAACTGTCCCCTGAAATTGTGAGTTACTATCTTCATGCTTATGCTATTTCATCAATTTTGTTATCACCATATGAACTATCACTGTCACTTCTCCTCATGATAAAACCAAAACCAGTTGCTGTCGAGCCTGTTCCAACTCACAGCTACCCCACGTGTGTCAAAGTAGAGGCTGAGGTGCCTCTAGGTGGACTCAGATCTCCATCCTTTAGGTTAGCAGCCAATTGCTTTACCAGGACTCCACGCTGCATGCTAGGGGATGTAAATATACCCTGGTCAGACAGGAGCTTCAGAATCTGAAAGGACTCTGTCCATTGGGGGTAAATCTGGAATCTTTCAAAGATTCTCTTCAAAAATTTTGTTTGTTAGCTCTTACGTCTTAAAAACAAGTCCTGGTGGTGCAATGGTTTAAAGCTCTTGGCTGCTACCTGAAAGGTTGGCGGTTGAAACTCACCAGCCGTTCTGCAGGAGAAAGATGTGGCAGTCGGCTTCAGTAAAGATTACAGCGTTGGAAAACCTATGGGGCAGTTCTACTCTGTTCTGTAGGGTCAGTATGAGTCAGAATTGACTCGACGGCAAACAACAACATGTCTTAAAACTGCTGACTTTGTATTTGCCTTCTGGCTTTAACTCCTTCATTTGTTTTTAACAGTTTTTAACTTGATATCTCAAAAATATTTTCTTGTATTGAGTGTTTAGTACAAGGCAATGTCTAAGGATTTTCTCACATTATCTCAATGCATCTTCACACCAATTTCATGACACAGATATGTTTTAAACATTTTAAAGCAGAAAAATAATATTGGGTTGAATAGGTTAAATAACTTTTTCAAGGTCCCATAACTTACATGTTGCAGAGGTAGGATTCAAACACAGGTCAGTGTTGATTCCAAAATCTGTGTACGTTGAAACCTGCAAGAGCCAGAACTAGACAGGACTGCCTTGTTTTTCCAGGTCTCACAAGTTTTCTGCCTTTGACAGGGTGCAGTCTTACCATTTTTCTATCGCTTGTTTTACTGGAAAATATTTGAGTTTTCCTTCTCTGATACATTTCTGCCTTATTCAGGTTCTGGTTTTTGCAGGTTTTACTGTGTTTTACTGGATACTTGCCCTACCCTCATGTTTGAGCCTTTTTGGCCAAGAGCACTCTCATGCTTTCTTCTCCCTTTCTCTGTTACATATTCTGGCTTAGCCTGTTTAATCATTCCTCTCTCTTGTCCTCTGAGGAGGATTCTTTTAAGAGAATAGGAGAGGAATGAAAGGCTATCAGGCTTTGGAGGTAGGGAGAAACCTTTCTGAAGAGGAGTTGGTTTGAGGAGAATGCGTTAAGGGAGCAGATTCTGAGACCAGTGAATGACACAGATGTGAAAAATGTTTCAAAGAGGAATTTCAGGGAAAATTACTCTGCTGGTAGTGACTGAGAAATACTTTGAAAAGACTTGGAATTTTTGTTTTGTTTTGTTTCTTGTTACTATTGTTTGATTCTTTTAATGGCAACATACTCCAGGATGGAACAACATGAGTTTATGGCTTCCATGGATCCTTATAAGTACCAACTTATTATAGCATCTCAATGGCTTAAATAACCATTGGTATCAGACATGGGTAACTTCATTAAAAGTGCAAGAGAATTCAAGAGAAACCAAATGCTTACAATATAGTATTATCTCTTAAATTTAAGGGTCAAAACTTGATACTGAATACTTGTAATTCTTTATGCTAACTTCTATTTTCTCTCCAAGTCATATGTATTTAGATTGATCCCTATGGGCTCTTCTTGCAAACGTTAGCAAGGAAGTGATGGTCTATACCAGGAATACTGATTTTTAATTACTTTTTAAAAAAATTTCTAGATAGTTTTAATATATGGAATGAGGGTGAATAAAATAATACCAAAAGATACAGAAGCTCTAGTCCTCAGTTATCTTCTCTGATTCCTCTAGAATTCTGTTAGCATGCACTTTAAAAATTTAATATCAAAATGCCCACCAGAAGTTTAAGTTTATTCATACACAAGGAGAACTATTTTGCCCAGATAATTAGAACAACGACTGACTCTGAACGCTGAGATGAGGCACACTAACCAATAAGGAACACATATGTTGATGAGAATAGTATCTGAAAGGTCTCGGCCCTTTTGCCAATGAGAGAACACCAGAGGGAGCTAGATTATCTAGAGAGACAATGAGATAAATGTAGGTGAGCAAGCAATTCAAGCTTTAATTATTCTGCATTTCATCCAAGTGCCCTATAGGCAGTCCAGAATATATCCAAAGCAGGAGATGTGTGAACAGCCCAGCAAGCCAGTATCATAGCTTCCTGTGTTTCTCATCACTCTCCCTAAGTCACTCTCCCTTGTTTAGCCATGTTGCCACTTCTATTGTTTCCTAAACTTTCTTCAACTTGGAAGAGAAGAGAAAGGAAAATGACAAAAGAAGCAATTGTATGATTGATTAATATCTACTCTTCCCAGTTTTCCCTCTTCTCTGGTATGCTATTCTTCAAAAAATATGGAATAAACAAACACAAAAACTAAGATCAATAAAAATGAATTCCATCTTTTTTAATTAAATTTCTTTTCTTAAGGTTAAGCATGATGGTTCCTAGAACATTCTGGCTGTTTCTATACAATGGCTCTAGTGGCTTTGGCAAAATAAGATCATAAAAAATCAGTTTTTTAAACAGAGTTGAAAAATCACATACTCCCAAAGTAGAAGAGGCAAAAAATGAAATGAACAAATGAAATATAATCAGAAGTCCTCAGCTGAACAAAAAACACCTACCTTTTTGAAGGCTTTTGGAGAATAACAAAATAATATTGTTCTATACAAATATACTCATGAATAGAAACTGAATTAACAATTGATATTACAGAGCATGTCACAGAAAGGTGAAGCACAGGCAGTCCTCAGGATACGAAGAAGATCCGTTCCTAAGCGTGTCTTAAAGAATTTGTAGGTCACGAAGGAGATCCATTCTTAAGTGTGCCTTTAAGAATTTGTCGGTAAGTCAGAACAGGTGCATATGGTTCTTACTTAGCCTTACTTTAGTGCAAGAAAAGGCTTGAAGTCTTTTCAATGTTTTAAAAGCTGTAAGAGCAGCAAGTGAAGGTGATTGTGATGAAGAATTGTTGTGAGTAGGGGTTGGTTCAATTGTTTCAAACGCAGGGCAAATTTACGTAACATTGAAGGGCAAGTACAAGTTTTCTGTAAGTGGGACATTCATAACCTGGGACTGCCTGTACTTAAACTCAGCTATTCACTAACAAAACTCTAATACCAACAGAAAAACTTTCCTTCTCTTTGCATTATTAAGCTTCTAATAATTGTTCTTCAAATAAAATGAACAATTTTGAATTACTTAAAGTAATTATGGATCAAGGTTGAGTGGAAGAATAAAAAATATTTTCTCATAGATACAATAGAAAAGAAAAAGATGATAATCTTTAGAGAAAATTATAATTCCAAAATTTGAAAAACAAACAGCAAAATATATTGTTTGTGGTTCTTTTCATGTCCAAAATTACGAAATAACAATTCTCCCTTTGTCTTCGTTGTATGACATAAATAAAAACAGCTGTGGAAATACACTTTAATATTATGTAACATTAAAGGGCAAGTACGAGTTGTCCATAAATGGGACATTCATTACCTGAGACTGCCAGTACTTAAACTCAGCTATTCACCAACAAATACTGTTACCAACAGAAAAAAACTTCCTTTCTCTTTGTATTGTTAAGTTTCTAATAAATTTTCTTCCTTCAAATAAAATGACCAATTCTGAATTATCTAAAGTAATTATGGAGCCCTAGTGGCACAGTGGTTAAAAGTTTGGCTGCTAACCAAAAGGTCGGCAGTCCGAATCCACCAGTCACTCCTTGGAAACCCTATGGGGCAGTTCTACTCTTTCCTACAGGGTCGCTATGAGTCGGAATCAACTCAATGGCAGTTTGGTTTTTTTGGTTTAAAGTAATTCTAGATAAAGTTTGGGTGGAAGAACAAAAGATATTTTCTGATCTGATACAACAGAAAAGAAGAAGACGATAATTTTTAGAGAAAATTATAATTCCAAAGTTTGAAAACAAACAGCAAGTTATATTGTTTGTGGTTCTTTTCATGTTCAAAATTATGAGATAAAAATTCTGCATTTGACTTAGTTACAGGAGGTAGATAAAAATGGTTGTGGAAACACACTTTAATATTATGTCTGTGTACCTAACATTTGGACAAAGTTTGTACTGAGATAGGACATAAAGCATTAATTGACACAGTGTAAAAACGTATTTGAATAATTCCATTATAATAGTTCCAAACAAGTTTCTTACTACCATTAAGTACATTTACTTTGCAATGTTCATCTCAATATTTATTGTTGGTATATCTTTTAACTTCAGTTTTCTTGCAGAGAAGGGCAAATCATATAAATGGAGAAGCACATTGTGCAACAATAAATGACACACTAGGTCTTTGTAAGCTAAAAGAAGACTAGCAGTTTTTGTATGTTCGATTTGCTGCTATATCCCTAGTACCTAGAATAATGCTGGCCATAAATATGAAGTAAACAAATAAATAAGAAAGATACATTTATTTCTTCTTGAACTAAAGATATTTATCCTATGCAAGATTATCAGATTACTTTTTATGTTAAGACTTTAACTGCACTTAGGTATTTACAAAAGTCATCTGGAGATAGTATTTATTTACTTACTCTTAGTGTCTGTCTTTAAAATGGCAGCAGGTACTTAATTCAAAGATCAAATGAATCTATTTAGATCTGTTTTTTTAGCTTTCTATAGATTTGTCAGTTGTGTAAAATAAATCCAACCATTAGACAAAAAAAAGTTTATTTTCACTTAGTTACACGTTAAGCATATAAGGCACCATGTAATTTTATATTTTAATTTAAGGAAGTGACAATGTATGGGAAAAGTCGGGAAATATGAAGTATTAGACAAAAACTACCGATTTAGGACCAAAAAATTATATTTATGTTGCTTGTTTTAGGAAAAGTGGCATTGCTATGTCCCTAGAGTACACTCAGTTCAAGAAGGGGAAGAAACTTTATCACTCGCAAAAGGCAAAGTTTAAAATATGTGGACAGTGTGAATAAGAGGGGAAAAAAAAGCCCTACTATTCTGAGGAATCTATCTTGGTGAGAGAACTCAAATGATTTCACCACAAATGTGATAATGTGATTCATACTGCGGCAGAATTAACAAGGAAGCATGTGACATCACAATTTCAAGATGAAATTTAAAGCTCCAGGATCTCTCTCTCTCACACACACACACAATCACATACACACACACACACACACACACACACACACACACACACACACACACACGAGGTAATTGAGACCAGGAGAAGACACCCAATGAAGCAAAGTAGTCACAATTTAACTATTTCAGCAGATAAATAGAGATTAATTGGGATTAAAAGAGGTGAAGACAAGCAGGAGTTTTATTCTAACCATGAGTCCCAAATACCAGAAGAAGCAAATGGCTTGATTAATTATTGGCAACTACCCTGCAGAAATAATTAACAGTCCAGCGTTACAAGTGAATTTGTGAGGTCCACAACTTTGGGTGAGTTTCTATGATTATTTTATAGATCAGTCTTGCAATGGTGAAGACAAGGAATCCAAAACCACTTCCAACTTTAAGGTTATATGATTTTTCACAAGATGAGTTATCAGTTTATTTACTTTCTTAATTGAAGTTAGTACTTTAATCATACATAAACATAAAGGTAGACAAAAAATTAGCAAAATATTAACAAGCAATATATAGTAACACACATTTATAAGGAGTTTCTATAAATATAAAAATAGAGAAAAATGGGTGAATTTCATGAGAGTTTCACAGAGCAGGTAACCCAATATATACATATAAGAATATGTATATCTATAAGTACATATATTATCATAACTACATATTGGAATAACAGAAAAAATTATTGAAATATCTGAAATGTGATAATAAAAATCTCATACTATCTCTAGCCTAGAGAGGCTGTGGGGTCAGAAGAGATACTGAGTTTTACTTCTGCTGAATCATTCAAGCACTTTATAACTTTCTGCTATGCTATTTTGCTTTTCCAAGAATTTTTAAAATGGATAATAAGTATGAAAGCAGTTGGGAATGGTAGTAAGTTCTATTCATTTTAAGGGTTATTATAAAAGCAATATTGGTCTTTAAAAGAAATTTTAATGGCTTAAATTTTAAGGCTTTTAAAGTCAAGAACTTTATCCTTTTGGAAGTTTTAAGCAATTTGAACTTGAATAATTTTCATGATCAAAATTAACCACAAAACAATGAGTTTTACATGACAATTTTATTTGCACTATCTTACCTAAATACTAAACCTTTAAAAATAATAAGCACTGATGAAGTGTTCTTTCACCACAAATAAATGCTTTGTCAGGGAGCTCTTGTCATCCGACAGCCTTCTCCTTACTTGCTCCATGCCTGTCCACAGAAATTCCCCACCAGGAGGCCCAGTCCTACTGTAGAAGGCTATGAATGATCAAAGAATCTGCTGTTTCACCTGGGCTCTGATATTTACTTCTTCCTAGAACCTATATTTTCTCCTTGGTGAAGTAGGAAGGATAATGCCTATCTAAGAGCTGTGGTTAGGATTAAATGAAATATGGTGCAAAGTTGTCTTGGTCTAAGGTCTGGCATATGGTGTAAGTGCTCGGTAATTGAAGATGGTCTTTGTTATTGCTCACTAAGCTTGGATTCTAGTTAGTTTTGTTGTTTTTTTTAATTAGGTGGTGGCATGTATTTATCCATTAACACAATGGTTTCTAAATATCTACCATACTTTCTAAAGTTATGCATAAAAGCACACAGGAAGGTAGCTATTACCCAAAATAATACATAAAAATTAGGTGAGTGATCAGACAGTATGTATTAAGTGAGAATAAATATGCACTAGGCAAGTGATAAAGTACTACGAATTGAGCACAAAAAGTAGAGAATGCATGTGTACATTTGGGTGCTTTATATTGGTAGCCTTAAGGCAAGAGTATGCAGGGAAGTAAGATAATTCTTCTGCACTTGATACAGTGTTCCATGTGTAAGTATTCTTAATAGATTTTTTATTCTGTGCTTCTCTAACTAACGAGATATCCACGGAAATTTTGGAATGCAGCTAGGAATAGAAGTAACAGAAAATTCAAAAGACAATCTAAAAGGTGTACAAATAATTGGGAAAATAATGAAAAAAATGGAAATTATGTAATCTATAATGTTGACAAAATTAAAATGAAGCAACAATATTAATCAATGGAACATGTATATTGTGCATCCATATTAAGCCAGGCACTTCACAGTGAGAGTTTGGTGCTGGAGGCACAGGGATAAATAAGAAATAGCCTGAATCTGCAAAAAACATCAAAGAATTGAATTCTAGTGAGAGAGAAAAGCACATAAACCAAGAATTGCAAACACAGATTCCTACAGATAACAAAATGTGTGAAATATTTCAGGTTTATAAACCAAACCTATAAAATATACTTACTTTCAAAATTAGGTCAGTAATAAAGATAATATTACTAGACAGGTGAGAAACTTTTTAATCAGTCAAGTCATAGAATTTCCTTCTAGGAGAAGTTTTAAATTTGGATCTCTCTGGGATTTTGTAATGAAGTCTTTCCAAGAGCATCTTGTTCGATAACACCTGTTTCTCAGATTATAATTAAGGATTCCCGCTATTGGAATCACCTGGTGTGTTTGTTAAAACAAATATTCCTGGGCACAACTCCAGATTCACAGAATCAGCTTTTTTTGGTTGCACACAGAAATCTGGATTTTGAAATAAATACCTATGATTAATTTCTATACAAATTTTGAGAACTATACCACTGAATTCACAGCTTCTCAAACTCATTTGTAAACTGGCTCCTTGGAAGCCGCTAAGAACATTTGTTAAATTAGAGGTTCTGAACTTGCTGGATTCTCTAGGGACTGGACCCCAAAACATCTGTATTTATAACAAGTTCTACTAGGTGATAATATGTGTTCCTATGCATGAAGACTATAATATTTTATTATAGACTTCGGTCTTATTTCTAATGTTTCTTGGCTGCCCGTATTTACTAATAAAATTGTTTATTGAAAGTCTATGCCTTCTTTGTAAATTGTCACTTCTATCCCCACAGATTTGTTTAAATTAAACATAAAAAAGAAATTCTATTTCATCAGCAATATGTAATTACAGAACATGAAGGTTTATATTTAAATTCCATCACATCTTTAAAAACATGAATATTTGATAAAATCATGAATGATCTTAGAATATTTCCAAGATCATTTCCAGTGGGAGAGTAGTCACTGAGTAATTCAGGAATATAATTTAAGATTTTGAAAAATAACTGGCAATTTCTTACTTACCTATCTCCAAGTCTATCTTTAGATAGTAATAAAATTTTGCTCTAAATACAATCATACTCAGAAATAAATCATATTAATAGTAGACAAAGAGAATACTCTTTTTCACTATTAAAAAAAAAACATTGCCATCGAGTCTATTCCTACTCATAGTGACCTTACAGGACAATAGAAATGCTCTATAGGGTTTCCAAGGAGTGCCGATAGATTGCAACTGATGACCTTTTGGTTAGTAGCTGAGCTCTTAACCACTGTGCCACACGTGAAAAATGACAACATGATAGTTTTTTCCATATAGCTAAGATACCGTGACCTGGATACATGGATTTCATTTGAGTGAGGCAGTGATAAATTGGACACCTACAGGACTGATAAACATGCAGTATACAATTTAACTTCCTATTATTGTATATTATAAAAAGGAATTAGAAGAAAAAGTAGAGAAGGAGAAACAAGGGGAAGAGCACAATAAAGGACCATACATAGATCATTCAAATAAATACGCAAAATGAAAGTTTTCAGCCAAAATCTAACTTTTAGTTGTCAGGAGGTATTGGAAGTTAGTTACTATGATTATGATGATGATGGTTATTATCAATATTATTCCATTAGTCATCCTTGTACATAAATAAGCATACATATTCTAATAACATATATTTGTATTAGCCACTGTGTGAGTGTTTGTGTACATACATATGCATGTAGACTGGGTGATATGGTGAGCTGTTACTTGTTATCTATTTATACCATTAGAATAAATGATTATGCTGAAATGTCATTATGATAGTATATGCCTTGATAAAATAAAAAAGACTTAGCTCTGGTGTCAAAACACTGTTACTATAAAGCAACTGTATATAAGACTCACAAAGGTAGTTGTATATTGAGTCATCATTGGCATATTTATTTATATCATAAAAGAAATCTTTAGAAGATAGGGAATGCCAAGAGGATATCAAAGTATGAAATGAATATTTTCATTTAAAACAAATATGGAATTTTGTTATTTATTGGTTTTTCAACCAATGTCATTAATTATTAATGTTATTTTTAATGAAATATTCCCTTTTGCATAGAAAGAAGAAAATCAAGCACTTACCTTCAATACTAATAGTTAAGAACCTGGAAACATTTCATATTACAGATTTATTCTAATTAAAAACAATAAAATGTTTTCAGTAATGACAATTAAAAATGAAGCCCCCTCCTGGGAAAACTAGTGAAGATACTCTGATGTGTACTTAGTAAGTAGCCTCCTCAGTATCTACAGACTTAAAGATACTTAAAATAAGAAGTCATCAACTCTACTACATAGTAGGGTGTGATAAACTCTATTAATAAGAACCAAAAACTTTTATTTTATTTTTTTAATTTTTATTGTGGTTTAAGAGAAAGTCTACAATTCAAGTTAGTTTCTGATACAAAAATTTATACACACATTGTTATGTGACCCTAGTTGCTTTCCCTATACTGTGACAGCACACTCCTCCTTTCCACACCAGATTTCCTGTGTCCATTCGACCAGCTCTTGACCCTTTCTGCCTTCTCATCTCACTTCTGGACAGGAGCTGCCCATTTAGTCTCATGTATTTACTTGATCCAAGAAGCAGAGTAAAATTTTATGTCCCATAGTCCAGTCTAATCTTTGTTTAAAGAGTTGGCCTCATGAATGGTTTTAGTTTTGGGCTAACAGAGAGTCCAGGAGCCATGTCTTCCAGGGTCCCTCCAATCTCAGTCAAACCGTTAAGTCTGGTCTTTTTAGTAGAATTTGAGTTCAGCACTCCACCTTTCTCCTGCTCCATCAGGGACTCTCTGTTGTGTTCCCTGTCAGGGCAGTCATTAGTGGTAGCCAGGCACCATCTAGTTCTTCTAGGATCAAAAACTTTTAAGTAATTTAAAGGAAGAAGAGTGATAATCTGTTGATTGGGGCAAAAGAGGCAATTATTGCATAGTGGCATAACAATGACTCTTGAAGGCTGAGGTAAGAATTTAACACAATTATTTTAAGTAGTGAAATTGGTAGGAAACATGTAGTTTTCCCCTTAGTTTTTCTTTCTTGTGAACAATTGTAAGAGATTGTTCATTTTCTACGTAAGTAATGGGGATAAGGAATCGTGTGGGTCAGGGCTGGTATGCAGAGATTGACTCCTACCTAAAAAACCATAAAGAGACATATAAAATAAGTAAATAAGGTGTGCTTGCTTTGCAAAAATGGCTTCATGACAATACCTAGCTGCCACCATTACTGCCATATTCCACTTCTAATTGGATTAACACTGTTAATTTTGTAGACTACCACACTTAAAGCTCTCCTTTATGGAAATGCTACAGCCATTGCTGTATGGATCAAGTTTACAATATTCTTTTATTTCCTAGGTGTATCTTTCTAAAGTGCTGTGATGGGCTTCTAAGAGCAGCTTTGCTATTTGTGTCATCTAGGACGGGGGTTGGCAGACTATGGCCCACAGGCCAAATCTGGTCCACCGACTCGTTTTTGTTTTTGTTTTTTTTTCACAGTAAACAGAATAAGAATGGTGTTTACATTTTTAAGTAGCTGGGAAAAAAATCAAAATAAGAATAACATTCCATGACATGTGAAAATTATATAAAATTTAAATCTCCAAATCCAGTCAAGCCTATTCCTTTTCAAATTGCTAACATTTTTCATGCTACAATGTCATAGATGAGTAGTTGCAAAAGAGATCATTTGACCCACAAAGCCTAAAATGTTTATTCTCTGATCTTGACAAAAAGTATTCGCCCCTGCTCTAGGACACTATTTTGTATCTATACAGATTTGGATATACTGTGGGGGAAAATCATACTGTGACGAGTAATGAAGAAGCTACTTAGGCAGGTTTGGGAAAAAAAAATCATCTTATTACTTTACAATCATACCTCATATAGGGAAAATCTGATAAAATGGATTTAATATAATAGGTAGAGATCACAGTGATAAAAGGATTCTATGATATTTCTAAACTTATAAATGAAACCGAGGCTAAATAAAGCTTTTAGGGAAAAATAATAATTTAAAGCAAATTACATGGGTTGGGTTATAAAATTGATTCTTTTTTACTCTTGACTGAAAGCCAAGGATACTGAATATGGCAGGACACATTCAGAAAGAAGCCTGCCTCAGCACATTTAAGCTTTTGAATGTCACCATTGCTTGCTTTCTTGTGAAATTTGAAAACCACATTTTATGACAGCTGCAACTCAGAAAGTGAGGTAGAAATTGTTCTTATTGGTATATAATTACAGTAATCATAACAGAATAGATTTGATTATAAAATTCTATTATCTATATGTCTCCTACATACCCTGTAAGAATGTCTGTATTTTGCGATAGAATTCTGTTTGCGAGAGAAACAGAGGCAGTCGGCGCTAATGGAATTGCCATTCTAAGGAAAATATCATCCATATTATGCCTATATTGTTCCTATTCTACTGAAAATGTTTGCATAAAACACTATACCATGTTTTCCTCCAAAAAAAAAAAAAAAACCTAGTCCTAATGTTATTCAACAAATAATAATAAAAACATGCAATCTCCAAATATTCAATGGAGAGAAAAATACTTCCTTTTCTTTGGACGACACCAAAAGAGCAAGTTTAAATACAGTCTGTTCCATAAGGTTTACTGTGTAGGTAGAGGAAAATAATTTTTATTTTCAATTATACAGTTCTATTTCACTTTCAGTAAACCCTGAGGACAAAAACCTGACTCATTCATAAAAGCTCAATTTGGTTATATTCACTTAACAAAAGCAACATTTATATTAAAACAGATTAATGCTGAGATTCTTTTATTTCAAATAAAAGAACATGTATTGATTAGCGACCTTGCAGTCTCTGTGCTAGCAGGAATAGTTACTATTGTTAATAAAATATATCTCCATGCATATTAAATGATTTAATTTGCTAAATATGCTGATCTCTGCACATCTCTCCAAGATCATTTTGTAAAGAAAGTTTCCTTCTCATGGGACTATCAAGATGATGTATGAAAGTGTACTTGTACTACACAAAATATGAGGTTCGTAGGGGGCCCTCCGCAATTCGTTAATGAAAGAATATTTTCACTTCCCAAATTTTCTTGTTCACCTAAAGTCAGACATTTTAAGCAGATTATCCTACCAATTTATTCAGAGAATAGAAAATATCCAGTATCTTTCTTTCTCTCTACTTCTGAATACTGTCTCTAGGTATTTTGTCTTTTTTTTTTTTTTAACTCTAAAAAAACAACCTTTTTATCTTCTTTGTAAAGATACATTCCTTCAGCGTTGCTTTTACTTCCAAACTCCTTCTATTTTCTCCTTGAATCCCAATCGTCTCTGTATACTCTATGACACAGTTCTGTTTTAATATCCTTCCTCCCATCAAATGTTTTACTCCGCTTCTTCCCCTTTTCCTCTCCTTATCTCCAAAGAGGCTCTGGTTGTCATTGCTCTATTTCAGCACCAAAATTCTTCAAGTTACAGTTCTTAGAATCACCTTCTCTTCTTTGCCAACCTTCCTAAACTTTGTGTCTATAAATTCTACTTCGATGTTCTCAATGCCCCTTCCCACAGAATCTCACCTCTTCTGGGCTAAAATTACCTAACTTCTAAAAAGGACTAGGAAGGACTGGCAACTCAATAACCCTTTCAGTAATAAATTTTGATTTAAAAAAAAATTCTATGCTACATGTTTTCACTAATTATGGCAATCTAATTCAAAGACCAATTCAGAATTTTTCATATGAGTTATGGATTTTGAGATATATGATCTGTTAATACAAGTCACCAATAAGGTGAGTAGCACCATGGCACCACTGATCTGTCGTATGACAATATACCAATAAGAACTAAATAGTTTAGTGTGAGTGCCTTTCCATTAGGTTACATGGGGAACCTCTGGTTTGTCAAATATGACACAGAAAAACCAACAAAAACCCATTAGGGTTCCCTAACTATCGCATAGGAAAGCCATAATCATGCTTGCAAGCCTTATTTCACAGAAATAAAGGGGAAAAAAAGGCAAAAGTTTGCAAAACGAACACACTTAAGAAGCATCACCTAGTAGAATGCTCAACCTACACAACAATGACGTTCCAACTCCGGTCTGCTGAGCATTATACTTTTCAAAAGCTTGATACTAAGTGCTTTAGAACCAGAATAATGCACCACCTATGAGGTCCAGAGGCATAAATAATGGTTATGCCACTGTAACAATAGTAACAAAAAGTATAAACAAAGAATCACATTTAAAAAAAAAAAAAAAAAAGCAACAACAACTTAGAATGCTAAAATACTGGAGGAAAGAAAGAGAAGCCAAGGAATATTCCTCCGGAATGGAAAGAAAACAGGGCGTTTTACATGTGTGCAGTGAAGGGAAAGAGAAACTAGAGAAATGACAATGCTAAATGCTACAGAAATGAGGAAACTAGGAGTATTTTTCAACAAGCAAAAGGGGAATCATTCTTTTTCTTTTTTTTTTTTTTTTTAACTGTTTCCACCACCCAGCGATGCCAAGTGAGCCCTAGTGGATGAAAAAATGAAAAAAAGAATCTTGCACAACATGATTAATTGGTGTCACTGAACTGTATATGTGAATAATGTTGAAATAGCAAATGTTGTGTTATCTATATTTTTATAACTTTTATTGTACTTTAGATGGAGGTTTACAGAGCAAATTAGTTTCTCATTAAACAATTAATACACATTGTTTTGTGACACTGGTTGCCAATCCCATGACATGTCAACACTCCCCCCTTCTCTACCTTGGATTCCCCATTACCAGCTTTCCTGTCTCCGCCTGTCTTCTCATCCATGTGCCTGATCTGGTGTTCCCATTTATTGTCATTTTGTTTTATGGGCCTGTCTAATCTTTGGCTGAAGGGTGAATCTCAGGAGTGACTTCATTATTGAACTATAGGAGTTTCCGGGGGCCATACTCTTGGGGTTTCTCCAGTCTCTGTCAGACCAGTTAAGTCTGGTCTTTTTTTTTTTTTGGTGAGTTAGAATTTTGTTCCACATTTTTCTCCAGCTCTGTCCAGGACCCTCTATTGTGATCCCTCTCAGAGTAGTTGGTGGTGGTAGCCAGGCGGTAGCCGGGCACCATCTTGTTGTGCTGGGCTCAGTCTGGTAGAGGATGTGGTAGTTGTGGTCCATTAGCTCTTTGGACTAAGCCTTCCCTTGTGTCTTTGGTTTTCTTCATTCTCCCTTGCTCCAGACTGGGTGAGACCAATGAGTATGTTAGATGGCCACTCACAAGCTTTTAAGACCTCAGACACTACTCAACAAAGTAGAATGTAGAACATTTTCTTTATGAACTATGTGATGTCCATTGAGCTAGATATCAGGGGAATTGTTCTTTAACTTGGAAAGCTGGAGTCATCATTAGGGAAAGAAGACTTAAATTTTCTACATTGACTCTCTTTTTATTCACATAAGGTAGACACTTTTGGCTAATTAAGGACGAGATTCTGTAGGGAGGAGTGGGCAAGGTATTTTTTTTCATATTTCTAATATTTACTGATGTTATAAAGCTATGTAGGGTTAGAAGGCAACACACTTTGATTTAAAAGGGGAACGTAATGGCATAACCTCCCAAGAGCAAGATTCATAACTGTTGCAGAAAGAGATAGACTTCTTTTTATATTCATGAAGTGGTATGTGGGGGTCAAGCTCAATACTGTCTGCATCTACTGGAGGAAGTTTGTTTGTGTGTAAATAGAGAGCAGGAGTTAGGTACAAAACCTCCCTGACTTTTCCTACTCAGAAGAAAAGTGTCATAACTCCAGGGAACTGAGAGGATCTTGCCCTTCATTTGCTACAGGCTCTGAGTAATGAGATATTTTTTCTGGTTTGGTTCCATTTATCCTAATCTTTTTAACCTACTCTTCAAAACTTCTTTAAACACCTCTGTTAATTTTTCAAATACTTAATGTTAAGTTTCAGTATATATATATATATACATATATATATATCTTTTCTTTTCCCATTATAAATCCATAAGTTAACACAGTGGCTCTTTCCTCTATGATATCTCTCATGTCTGTATGTTTCTTTTTATTTCTATCGCCAATAGTGTATCCAACAACCTCCTCTCTTTTCTTATGGCTTCTTTGAAAGCAGCTTCTTTAGTTTCAGTCTGCCAAGACCTGATATACCTTGCTCACTACTAACAGATACATTTTCTTCAAACATCATTCCCTTCCCCTCCCCCCTTTTTTTGGAAGTCAGGTCTTCAATTGAATGCCTGTATGATTTCCACTAACTCAGAGAAAGTCCAACCTCAGTAGCGTAATTCCTCACAGTGTGGCTCAGGTGATTTTACTTTTTCAGCCTAACTTTCTATTAGTCTATTCTAGACAGACTAGTTTCTACTTTTGTGATGATTTCTTGCCCTGAAAGCTATGTTTCCAGTCTTACCCATCTAAGCAAATGACAATATACTAGGGTAAAACTCAAGCCCAGGTTGTCCACTGGCCTCTTCTAACACCTCAGACACCAATAACATCTTCTCTGGAGGTATATAAAGGTGTCTGAATCATGTATTTAGGAATGCCTTTGACTAACTGTTCCATTATTACTAAAAATGTGCTGTTTGGTGGCAAGAGCTTTGCATCTAAGGGCAGAAATTCTGCATCTGTCCATGTTGCTTAGACTGTGTTGTGGAAACTAAGGCAACAAAAAGTCTGTTGAATTATGGTTCCTTCTATATATTTTGTAAGTACTGTTATCATTATTGGAGGCCAGGTAGCACAGTGGTTAAGAGCTTGGCTGCTAACCAAAAGGTCAGCAATTTGAATCCACCAGCCACTGCTTGGAAACCCAATTGGGCAGTTCTACTCTGTCCTATAGGGTGACTATGAGTTGGAATCAATTCGACAACAATGTGTTTGGTTTGGTTTTGGTTTATTATCATTATAACGCCCACCCCCTGGGTAAGGATCCCTGGTGGTGCAATGGTTAAGTGCTTGGCTGCTAACTGAAAGGTTAGCAGTTTGATGCAGGAGAAAAATGTGGCAGTCTGCTTCCTAAAGATTTACAGCCTTGGAAATCCCATGGGGCAGTTCTACTCTGTCTTGTAGGGTCGCTACAAGTTGCAATCGACTCACTGGCAATGAGATTTTGGATTATCACCATTATTTATTATTAAGATGGAGAAGATACTTTCTTGTTTGGCTCATTTGTTATATATAATAGCATCTACCTCATAAAGTTTTTGTTTAAGGATTAACTGGCAGCTTTATGGTTCTGTTGGTGGTGTTTTTAGGTGCTATGGAATCAATTTTCAATTCATAGCAACCTCATGTGACACAGTAGAATTGCCTCATAGGGTTTTCTACGCTGCAATCTTTATGGGAGCAGATTACCAGATATTTCTCTCGTGGAGCCACCGGCTGGGTTCAAACTTCCAATCTTTTGCTTACCAACCAAGCACTTAGCTGTTGCATCACCAGGGCTCCTTGGTTTATGGTTCTAAGAAGACAAAAACTGAAGATGATAACCTACCAAAGTGAGCCTAGGAAATATTTTAGTCTATCAGCTGGGAACCACTAGAGAGATATGCCCTACGAGTGTTGGGAAACCTGAGTTATACTGAGACTTAAAATGACTGCAACAGTCTTGCATTAGTGGACTTTCTAATTTATTATCTGAATCCCTCTAACTATTAATAACATTGTCTGAAAGAGACAATGTCTATTAGTAAGCTCCTCTACAATATTACATACACAATATCTGGCATTCCATGAATCATTTCCAGACACACCTAGAAAAAAGACCTAGAGAAGAAACAGGCACTATAAATAGACCCAGGTATCAGAGTTATCATACGTAGACTTTAAAATATGTGTGATTAATAAGTATAAGAAAATAAAATATGCAGAATTACAACAAACAAAAAACAAAAAACCCTGGCGTCTATAAAATCTATATCTAGAATTAAGGAGACAAGTTAGAAGAGAGGATTGATATTAATATAGGACATATTCAAATACTAATAAAATTATATTTTCTAAATAACCCCCTTACATATTTTTCAGTAATATATTTTATTAATACACATGCTAGTTACAAAGGTGATCTCATGGATATCTTTATGGAAAAACTTTTATCTTTAACTTTTTCAACTCTTATTTTGAACTGTCTTGGAAAAAAGATAAATTTGGCTTATACTGATTTCTCAATAGGAAAAAAAAAAATAAAACACCAAAGAAGCACAGGGAAAATTGCTGTTGTTGTTTTTGTTGTTAGGTGTAATCAGGTAGATTCCAATTCATAGTGACCTCATGTGATACAGAAGAACTGACCCATAGGATTTTCTAGACTGTAACCCTTTACTGCTGTCTTTTCTTCCACAGAGCGGCCAGGTGGGTTCAAACTGCCAACCTTTCAGATAGCAACAGAGTACTTAACTGTTGTACCACCAGGGCTCTTTACAGGGAGAATAAGCCCCTCTAATTACATAATGTGGAATATATTTATAAATTAAGGAAAGAATCCAAAAATCAGAGAGTTGGTTTGTTAAGCAAAAAAAAAAAAAATTCCTATTTTAGCTAAAAGAAATGAGATTTAGAAATTAATAATGAAATTATAAAAACCATTACTCAATATGGAATTTTACTTGTAAAACTCAAATAAATCCCAAGTTGTAATTGAATGAATGCCAGAGATAAGAATTTAGAGTTGAAATAGAATTTAAAAACCATCCAGAAGTTGCTGTATTTAATATATGTGGTAAAAAGCAATATCCATGGAGAAACTAATTACATGATCATGAATCTACTTTTCTTATTGTTTAATGCCAAGAATTATGGAAATAAGGAAACAAAGAAGCAAATAAGGAAGGAAGGAGAAAACAAAGGGAGGGAAGAAACGAGAGGAAAGGGAAGGAAGGCAGACAAGTGGGACACATTTTAGGTAACTGAGGAGCTGTGTTTTGCCGTGGTACGCAGTGGAATACCATCAGCTTTGGAATAAGCTGCAGCTGAATTTGTATCTTGTATAACTTACCTAGTAACCAGGGATAATTTAGTTTCTATAAGCCTCAGGATTTAGTAAATTCGTCATGAGGATTAAAGTTAACAGAGGTGAAGAGTCTAATAAAAAGCTTTGAAAATAGAATTTTTTATCAATTAAAACTCCTATTATTATTACACTTGTATCCAGTATAAGCCAGGCAGAATACGGAAGTATATGTCTGTTGAATTAATCAATTAATGATTAATGAATAATTGGTTTACTAGGATACAAACTAAACATCTGGCAATTAAATTATTAGTAAAATTTAAAGTTAGTGAGAATCCATGATTCCTAAGTGATTTTAGTAATGAAACATTAATTTTGTAGTCAATAACAATATTATTTTAATTTTCCATTGTTTTACTTGTATATATCAGTATACAATTTAATATATACATACATATATATAATACAGACATGAATATATATGTACTGTTTCTTTTATGGAACTAGTCTGGTTTAATATTTCTTAATAACTATTAAATTTTACTTGTACACATATTAACCTGTTATTTAGCGAGAGCTCTAATATTTGGGCAACTATTTTAGGGGAACATTAAAAATATTTTTATTAAGTCTTTTTTAAGTAAATTAATTCTAAATTATAGATTAAATTATTAATTACCACATCTATCCATCCTATTTACCAAATTATTTAGCTTTCCTTAGTATAAATGGGAGATTTACATTTTCACAGCTTAATAAAATTGTAGCATACCCTTTGAAGGAGGATGTGAGTTGGAAAAGCAGAGATTAGGTTTTGCCTGAAAATCACCTGTTCTTTTAACAAATGGAGAACCTGACATTGTGTGGATCCTGGGTAAATATTCTCCTTTTTTATCTATTTGTTATTTTTTTCTGGCCATTTTTCATACTAAATGTATGCCATTACCCATCTTACTTCGGCTAAGAAATCCCAAAACAAACTAGTTGGCATGTTAAAAAACTCCAAAAGCAACAGATGTGGGGGTTCTTTCTGTGGAGATGAAGAGCTTGGAATTGCTTTGCATGAAATTAGGTGTATTTCTTTTCCGACTACAATTAGTAATAGAGGCAGCTGTTCTTCCTGAGAGGATTTCATGAATTGATGGCCAGTGTATTAGAACCAAGAGAACCTCACATTGGCAAGGTCAAGATGGCTCATTTTTTTGCCACCTCCACAGCATATTGTTAGGTAAGCACAAATAATTATCTCTCTTTTAGGAGGCTGGTGTTTTGCAAAAAACTACTGATTATAGAAAACTGAGCAGTTTTGCTTTGCTTCGTTGTATCTTTGTGAAAGCCAACCTCTGTCTTTGAGACTCCTTTTCTAGGCAAAAAGAGAGGGAACGAAAAGTTGGATGGAAATGTAACGATAAATCCTAGACTTTTACATAAATTAACTGTCCTTTGTAGGGAAAAGAAAGTGTCAAATCCTAGCAAAGAAACCAACCAATTTAAAAGTATAAAACAGAAGATATGTGACGAGAAAGTCTTAAATCTTTTTTTTGTATATCATATTTCAGTGGCACATAGCAACAGATTTTTATGAGAACATTTTTATGCCATTTTCCTCACAGACAGTGCTTCAGGCAATTGAAATCAACTTGGATTAATTATTGTTGTTTGTAATCTGTACTCCAGGTTTGAAAAGCCATAAAGCATGTCTAAAAAATAAAACTGGGGATTGATATTTTTTACAGTGTTCTCACAAAGGAGTGAGCAAAAACGAATCTCTTAGAGTTGAAATGATTTTTGTTTCTTTCCATGTATTGGAATAAGAGGAATTTTACAAATGACAAATATATATATATATATATATAGTTTCCCGATTTAAAAGAAATATTCAGAGATTAGGATCTTAAAACACTCATTTAAAAAATCTAAATGTACTTACTTAAAAGTATTTATTGATATACTTGTGGGTATGAAATATCCTCACCCAGATAATGTGATGAGACTTAGACTGAATTTTGTCTAGGTGTGAGAATGGACGTATGTGGCCATGCTGGGAAGGCTGAACACTGGCAGATTCAAGAAAAAGGAATGATGTGAACTGTCCTATCCAAGAGGGCACACACACCAAGAACTGTATCCAAGCTGAAGATTCTGCTGTAAAGGACAGGCACAAAAACAAGCAATTTCATGAATCCAACTATGGAGATACTGGCTGAAACTTATGTAAAAAAAAACTTTAATGGAAGACTGACAGCTAAGCTCACAGGTAAAAGTAGTCAGTCCTTAAACACAAACTGCCAGCATAGAGAGTGAACTCCATATAAAACATCCACTTATAAAAATAAATAATACTCAGTTCTTACTTTCAAGGCTCTCTCAGTCTAGTTAGGGAAATAGATGAGTAAAAACATTTCTTTTTATTAAAAAAAAAAAAAAAAGAGTAGCTCCTGAGGCTGCAAATATACAACCAAATACCTCATGGGATTTGGCTCCTTGGTTTGGAGGTTTAGGGTCATGGTTTCATGGGACATCCCAATTAATTGGCATAAAAAAGTGTTTAGTGCCTGTGTTCTACCTTCTAGTTTGTTTTGTAGTGCCTGGGGACTTAAAAGCTTTCAAGTGGCTATCCAAGGCACAACAAGTGGTCTCTATTCACTTGGAGCAACAGTGGAAGAAAGAGAGTCAGGAATAGGACGAGGATATGGAATGTGTGGCTAATTGCCTCCGTGAACAACTGCCTCCTTTGCCATGAGACCAGAAGAACTGGATGGTGCCTGGCTACCATTACTGAACATTTTGATCAAAGATTCCATAGAAGAATCCTCATCAAAAGGGGGAAAATGCAGACCAGAATCTCATACGCTCAGGGACTCTCGACTTCCTGGAGCCATGAAGGGTGGATGAACCCCTGAAACTATTGCTCTGAGATAATCTTTAAAATTTAAATGAAAAATATCCCCTGCTGTCCTCTTAGAACCGAACAACAGTCTAGCTTAACTAGCAAAAAAGATCTGCCTTGCCCATTATGCTCTTTTAAGAACTATCTACATGGGATCAAATTGACAACAGCAACTCAAAAGATTAGATAGGAACCTTAGGGGGCAGTGAGTTTATCTTAATGAGGGAGGAACAACTCAGAAAAAGAGAGTGAGAATGGTCGTACAACTCAAAGAAGGTAATCAATGTCACTAAATTGTACATGTAGAAACTGCTGAACTGGTGTATGTTTTGCTGTGTATATTCTCAACAACAACAACAAAATAAATAAAATTTAGAAAAAAAAGAATGAGAAGGATTGTCGATAAAATTTAATAAACCTGTTCTGACATATGTTTTTCATTTATTTTAGATGCATCGTCCCAAATAACTTTTTATATTAAACCTGTTCAAAATAATTTTGAAATCTCAAATCTGAAAGGATAGTCACCAAATACTTCAGAAATACATTTCAGAAGTGCTAGCAAGGATATTTTCCAACCCCTCCCCCCCCTTTCTTTTAGTTGCATATAATGACCTTTAGCAATAGAATCCAGTTGGTAAGTATGATTTGCTAATATATTCAAATACATGAGGAGAGTCCATTTTGAGAATCTTTGAGGTTAGAATATCATTTTAACCTTTTGTGCATACTTTTAAAATCCACTTATACTCCTAAAACATCTTAAAATGAAGGAAGTCTGTCATATATTTAAAAAAAAATACATATACTTGGTCTTTGTTAGAGCAATATATCTTCTAATCTGGTATACACCCACAAAAGTTTCTGTTTGAAATTACGACATGCAAATCACAAAAAGACATCTTGAATGAGATTCAGTTATTTTCAAAGTTTATTGAATATATTTTTCATATTCTAAGTTATTGATATTTGTAAAAATCCACCCACTTTGTTTACTCCAGGAAAATACATTAGCAATATTTAAATTACAGCATTTCATATCAATACATTTTCCCAAGGCCAATAAGAATTATTCCTAGTTAGCATCTCCCTGTCTTAGAGGACATGATTGAATGCCTTCTGTTTTAAAAGTATTTCTCACAAGTTTCCAGTTACTGTTATTAGCAATTCCATCACTGGCTGGTTGTTATTTCCACTAATCATCCGCATTGATGGGATAGGGCCAATAAAAGATCTAGAATTACAGATTTCTTTCCCATAACATTTGCATAATGTGTCTTTTAACATTAGCATGGGCATTGTACTAGTCTACTTACAAGGAATTTTCAGTAAATAGAAGCTGCTTTTCTTACCATTTTTACTGTGTAAGTTACCCTGACTATGTCTGTATATGTGTATTGCATGTATTATACGTGTATTACTGTGTGTATATGTGCACTGGACAATATTTGTTCTAGGTTTCTTTATCTGAGAATATATCTCACTTTATATTTTCAAATGAACTCCTATAGAATTGATAAACAGTGCAATTTGACAAAGGTACTAGTTTGAGTTTAAATTTTAGAAATTTGGAGGTTAAATTAAAAGCTTTTCAACCTTCACTACCATTGGGAAAGAAACTGGATGGCATTGCCTTTAAAATGTTCCTCATTTGATAATAGAAGGAAGCTCTAGCAGTATTTAAATGTATGTGTGTGTGGCACACATGTGCACATGTGCATATGTTTAAAGATCGACTCTGAGAATTTTTTTCTTTTCCTAAAATGCTATCCCAAATCCTTTCTGTAACAAGTGAAGTTAAAAGTCCAGATCAGATTACCTTTTTATTTTATTTTTTATTGTACTTTAGATGAAGGTTTACAGAACAAACTAGCTTCTCATTAAACTATTAGTACACATATTGTTTTGTGACATTGGCTGCCAACCCCACGGCATGTCAACACTCTCCCCTTCTCTACCTTGGGTTCCCCATTACTAGCTTTCCTGTCCCCTCCTGCCTTCTCGTTCTTGCCCCTCGGCTGGTGTGCCCATTTAGTCTTGTTTTGATTTATGGGCCTGTCTAATCTTTGGATGAAGGGTGAACCTCAGGAGTGACTTCATTACTGAGCTAAAAGAGTGTCCAGGGGCCATACTCTCGGGGTTTCTCCAGTCTCTGTCAGACCAGTAATTCTATTTTTTTTTTGTGTGTGTGTGTGTGTTAGAATTTTCTTCTACATTTTTCTGCAGCTCTGTCTGAGAATCTCTATTGTGATCGCTGTCAGAGCAGTCAGTGCTGGTAGCCAGATCCCATCAGTTGTGCTGGACTCAGTCTGGTGGAGGCTGTGGAACTTGTGGTCCATCAGTCATTTGGACTAATTTTTCCCTTGTGTCTTTCGTTTTCTTCATTCTCCCTTGTTCCAGACGGGATGGGACCAGAGGAGTATCTCAGATGGCCGCTCACAAGCTTTTAAGACCCCAGACACTACTCACCAAAGTAGAATGTAGAACATTTTCTTTAGAAACTGTGTTATGCCAGTTGAGCTATTTGTTCCTCAAGACGATGTTCCCCAGAGCCCTCAGCCCAGTAATTTGGTCCCTCAGGGAGTTTGCATATGTCTATGGAGCTTTCATGACCTTACCTTGGACAGGTTGTGCTGGCTTCCCCAGTGATTTGTACTGTTTTACCCTTCACCAAAGTTACCACTTATCTATTGTCTATTTAGTGTTTTTCCATGCCCACCCCTCCCCTCCCTTGTAACCATAAAAGATTGTTTCTTTTTGCATGTAAACCTTTCCATGAGTTTTTATAGTAGCGGTCTCATACAATATTTGTCCTTCTGTGACTGACTTATTTTACTCAGCATAATGCCCTCCAGATTCATCCACATTGTGAGACGCTTCACAGATTCATGATTGTTCTTTATTGTTGCATAGTATTCCATTGTTTGTATGTACCGTAGTTTGTCTATTCATCTGTTGATGGGCATTTAGGTTGTTTCCTTCTTTTTACTATTGTCAACAATGCTGCAATGAACATGGGTGTGCATACGTCTATTTGTGTTTTGGCTCTTATTTCTCTAGGATATATTCCCAGGAGGGGACTTGCTGGATCATATGGTATTTCTATTTCTAACTTTTTAAGGAAGCACCATATCGTTTTCCAAAATGGTTATACCATTTTGCATTTCCACCAGCAGGGCATTCAGATTACCTTTTTAAAGTATAACCAGAGGTTAGAAATATAAAGTAACTAAAGTAAAAAAAAAAAAAAAAAAAATCCTTACTGAGCTTTCTGGAATCTAGATTAGCTGATGGGAGGCAGAAAGATAACAAGAGTTGAGCAAGGGGAGACGGTGAGAGAAAGAGATGGAGAGGACCAAAAAAAAAAAAAAGGAAAGAAACAGAAAAATGAATATGGAAGTGAAGGTTGGCAGAAACCTACAGAAAATAAAGAGAGAGAAATATGCACATATGAGTGAAGAAGTAATAAAGAAAGCTTTTACAAGAAGTAATTAAATAAAATCAACAAAAAGTTGAAGGATGTAGATAAAAATAAGAGGAAAAAATGATAAAGGTATAAACACCAGTTACTGGTTTCTATTATTCCTGGCACTTTAATAAGTGTAGCTGAGAAATTCACAGACTAGATGGCAAGAAATTCATACAAAAAATTATAGATCTTAGGAGTATGTAGAAGATACAGTGACTGTTCGAAGAAAGGAGTGGTCAGTTTAATACATAATGTGTGGGCATGTCTGTGTGCATGTATGTGTTTATATGTGTTAGCACTTTTAGACAAAGCAATCCTAAAGGAATATTGATTAGTGAGAAGGAAGCATTAAATCTAACTTGCTTCAATTTGAAAATAATAATAATTATTATATGCCAATAGCATGTATTTATCAGTTCCATATACTAGAAAACATGCTAAGTAATTTATATGCATAATGTTAGTTTATCCTAAAAGAAATCTAATCAAAGAGCTATGATTCTCCTTGTTTGACAGATGGGAGAACTGAATCTTAGATTGCATAACTCATCAAAAACTACATAATGATTTTGCCAGGATTTTAAAAAAAATCTAACTGATTCCATTACTTAATGCTCTCAACTACTACGCTATAATTAACTTTTCATATCTATATACTACTGATATTTTATCATGTATTAATCCTGTCAGCTTTACTTTTTCTTTGTCTGTATTTGTAAGTTTATAGTGTGCCAGGTTTGAATCTAATGCAGTTTGTAATTAATTTTCCAAATAATTCAAAATTATTTCTAAAAATCAGTGACTAACTGCAGCTGGCAGGATTATTAACACACTTTCAGGCACACAAAATAAATGTCCTCCTTTTAACTACAACCCACAACAATCTACAGTATATTGATTTATATTTGCATTCTCTAACCTTTTTGCTGATAGTTCATATGAGGTGGGCAATAACATTTATGAGGCCAAGAATGTATCTTACTTGTCTGACATTCCTATAACTTAGCATAGAGTTAGCGTATGGTAGGTGTTAATAAAATATATTGAATGAATGAACATATGACATGAATTATTCTCAGATTCCATCAATCTCCTTAAGTTTCATGCAGCAGGGTCCATATTGCTGGATTTATATGGTACTACAGCACTTTTTACTGAGGCTACCATATACAGTGGTTAAGAGTACAGCAGCTTGAACCAGGTTGCCTGAGCAAGGATCATGGCTCTTAGATGTAGGATCTATGTGACAGTGAGCAAGATAGCTTGATTTCTTTAAGCTTCATTTCCTCCTATGGAAAATAGAAATAATAACAATAATTATAGAACATATCTCGTAAGATTTTGTTGTTAGTTGTCGTCAAGTCAATTCAGATTCATGGCGAGCCCATGTGTGCAGAGCAGAACAGCTCCATAGACTTTTCAAGGCCATGACCTTTTGGAAGCAGATCTCCAGGCCTATCTTCCAAGGCACCTCTGGGTAGGTTTGAATTGCCAACCTTTAGGCTAGTGTCAAGCACTTAACTATTTGCATAAAGAGATTAAGTACTATAATATCTGCTTTGCTGATCATTCCTTTCTTCTTTTTGCTCTACCAGAAATCCAGTTCTTCCCAGAAGACATTATTTTCTCTGTAGCCCTCTCAGTCATGGCTGTTTATTTTCTCTTATCTTTAATCACTAAGACCTGAGTTGAGGTAGATATTCTTGCTCCTTACTTCTGCTTACATATTACCACTATTGCCCCACTTAAAAAAAAATAAAAGCAAAAAAGCTTTGTAATTTACATCTCTAAACGGCCTACATTTCCTCTTCCTCCTATCCTCTCTTAATCCTACTCCAAACATTCACCCTCAATATTCCATCACAGCTGTTCCTTTCCAGGTCACAAACAAATGCTAATCCACTGTTCAGTTCTCACACCTCATCTCACTTGATCATACTTGACACAGCTGATCACTTTCTCCTTGAGATGTTTTTCTTTCGACTTCCAGTAAACTACTATCTCTTGGTTTTCTTCAAATTAACTGTCTTATATGTTAATATTCTTGCTGATTCTTCATCATTTCCCAGGATTCTTAACATCAGTGTCTCATGGCTCAGTTCTATCCATATTTATTCCTTTGATGAGGGTGGTCATTCAGTATTTCCAGATGCTTAGGCTAAAAATCTTGGTATCAAACCTTAATCATGTGTTATACCTTCAAAATATATCAGTAGATTGAACATTTTTAGCACCTCTATGATAGACATCCTGGCCTAAAACACCTTTATTTTCTGTTTGTAATACTGTGATAACCTTCTCACTGGTCTCCCTGATATTCACTGATTCTCAACAAAGTGGTGAAAGTGATTGTGTTAAAACTTGACTGAAATCATTTCAGTCTTCTACTTAAAACACCCCAGTGGATTTCCTTATTACTCAGAAAATAAAACAAAGTTGTTTCAAGTTCCTGCAAACTCTAGTCTCCCATCTCTTCCCTGATTGTATCTCCTATCTCCTCTCTGTCACTCAGCTCAGTACACCGACCACCACAGCTTTCTTGCTATTGTGTTTTTCTGACACAGTAGACATGGTCCCATCACAGCACTCCTTCACTCCTGGTCTCTCTGTCTTCGATGATTTTCTCAAAACAATCTACAGAGCTTATCCTCTCACTGCCTTCCAGAAACTTTGCAAAAAAAACCACCTTCTTAGTAAGTTCTTCCTGAACCATCTTATTTAAAATTGTATCTCCCTAAGCACTCCTTTGGAGCCCTGATGGTGCGGTGGTTAAGAGCTCAGGCTGCTAACCAAGAGGTCAGCAGTTCAAATCCACCAGCGGCTCCTTGGAAACCCTACAGGGCAGTTCTACTCTGTCCTATAGGGTTATGATTTGGAATCGACTCGATGGCAATGGGGTTTTTAAGCACTCTTCATTTCTTCCTGCTTAATTTTTTAATATGACCTTTTTCACATACTAACACACCACATAATTTACTCATTGATTTTATTTTCTGTCTTCTTTCAATGTACAGCAAAATCCACAAGGATGGGAATTTTTGTCTGTTTTGTTGTTTGCTCTATCTGCAAAACCCAGTAAAGGGCTTGGTATCTAGTAGCCATTTAAAAATATTTGTATAAAACTATGTAAGATTGTATTTGACATGTAATATTAAATATATTTGGAGCAGTGGTTAAGAGCTCGGCTGCTAACCAAAAGGTCTGCAGTTTGAATCCACCAGCCACTCCTTGGAAACCCTATGGGGCAGTTCTACTCTGTTGAATAGGGTTGCTGTGAGTCAGAATCAACCTGACGGCAATGGGTTTGGTTTTTTGGTTTGGATTAAACATATTAAAGTGCATGTACTTTATGTAAATATGCAATGTGAGTAGAGGAGAGTGTATAGTGTTTGTAAGGTGGTTGGCACATAGAAATCTCTCAATAAATGCTAGCTATTATTATTACAAACCTGATGTGCACATAAATTGGTGCGATCTAAATGTTTGCTATCCTTGAAAAAGTGAATGAAAATAATGAGCATAATGCATTGTTGGTTTTCCTTTATAAGGTTATATTTTCTTTCTCTGGGGATATCATCAGAATTACATTCCATGTATTCAGCAGAACAAGAGTGGTCCAACCTTGTTGGATTTTAACGACATAAAATATTGTCTGTATTAGTATTGTTCTTTTTACACATTATCTATCTAAGATTGAATAGCTCTCATCAGTATTCCAATTGTTCAGAAAAGTCTCTTAATAAACTCAGACCAGCTGAACAATCTAACTGAGAAGCCCTGAGGGGCAGTATAAGATCCTACAAGAGTAGGGAAGATTAGTAGCATAACTGGGCCACTGATCTCAGAAGCAGTCTCTGTAGAGTGAGCCGCCAGGATTATGAACAAATGCCCAGAGCAGCTGATAATCAGAGAAGAGGGAAGAAGATAGGAAAGACACCTGAAGACAGAATGGATTCAGAGTTTGAGTTTACTACAAACACTTTTCTAAACTATGCACTATTGTATACATAGGTTATATATATATTCATATATATAATACATACGTATATTTATATTTATATATATAAAGAGTATTTCCCTAAGCACCGACAGGAAACACATATGTATTGTGTAATATCACCATACCACTGGCATTAATTGATTATTTTGTCTCATTTTCATTGTTGAGCAGTGAACATGCAGTTACGTGAACATACTGTGAAAGGGAAATTAGAGAGAAAAATTTTCGAGGAGAATATCCTCTTTCCTCAAGGAGAAGATCTCGTTTAAAGCTCATAAAATTTCCAATTTTGTTTATTATAGAATATGGCTCATTATGGAAATATAAACAAGAGTGGAACAAGCTCAAAATTAGGGAACAGAAGGAAGAATATTCACCAGGGAGACGGGGTCGAAATTTGATACACAATCAAAAAAGGTCAGCACAAAGAACCTCTGAGAAAGAAAGTTGCAGAAAAAGTAGATCAATAATGTTGTTTGCTGAAATACCAGAAAATTATAGGATTTGCCCAAGAAAGTAGTCACTGGAGGCCCTAGTGAATGTAGTTTCACTAGAGTTGTAAGAAAAACCAAATTGCAGACCTTAAGGGAATTGGTGAAGAAGCGGTGGTAACAGGTATATAGATTTGAGAGGAAAAGATCCAAATAAGAAAAGGCACTCTACTGTGAGTTGTATGAGCCACCGATGACTCAGAGCCAAGCAAGATTATTTTTTTCCTCAATTGCAATTTCTATTAAGAACATTTCAAATGAATTCTGCCTTTTTGACTATCAGGATGTAAGCATTTTATTTTTCAGTAGTTTGGAATTTTTTAGGTTGTTAGAATCACAAAGGAAAGCATCTACCTTACCAAAGAGTCACCATGGATTTTATCTGCATTGCTGGGACCTTTAAGTTAAGTAGACCTTTAATTTTTTTCCCCCTGCCTTATCAACAGGGCAAAGGAGAATATCTGAAGTATCAACAACTGACAATTCTTAAGTTGGAAATAACTTCTCCGTGTATAAGTGTGTCTTTTTCTGCATGAGTATGTGTGTGTGTGTATGTTAGCAGAGAGTACCTGCGAGGTACAATAATTGGTCTTCCACTTATCAGAGCTCTATTTTTTTTTTTTTTCATGCTCTTTTGCTCTCTGCATTCCAGGACATTTAGATGGACTTTAAGTGAGCCTATTACTCAAGCACATAAAAGCTATTGAACAGATTTCCTCTAGGCACGTGATCAGACTTTAGAGAAGTAACAGAGCTTATAGTTTGAACTTTAAATTGGGAAATTGATGCTGAAAAAAGAAAAGACACATGCTTTCAAATCTTTAAATTAAATCCATTTTGAGGATAAAAGGATCCACAAGATTACTCACTTTCAGAAAAGAGGCGACAAGAAATGCAATAGTGGGTACAACCTCCAAGAAAAGAACAAAGTTAAACTTTCATCAGGGGATGAAATTTACATTTTTAGGAAAATTCTATTGATGTCAGCATTGAAAGTAACAATGCTCTTTCTTGTCAGCCCGTTCTAAATGTCACATATAGTATGTACTCCAGACAATGTACAAAAGTTAATAGTTTATAAACCTTCAAAAAAACAAAAAGGCAAACATTCAGGATTTTAGCTCAAACAGGAAAACAATGAAGTTATTGCTGAAAGTGGAATTTACCCTCCGTAATAAAAATAAACCTTACAATGATGGAATAAGTTAAGGAGTATACAAGGAAAGACATCTAAAATGTATTAAGATAAAACTAATTTTCATATCAATATATGCTATGTATGTTATTATTTTTGTCTAAAATGTGTATCACTTATGTGTATGTGTCTATCTATCCATCTATCTATATCTATCTGCTCTGTTTCTCTCTCTGTATGCTGCCTTAATACATCATATATAACGAATGGTTAGGAAGTCACGGGACAACCAGTTTCATTGAAATTTATTTAGGTATGCTCCCCAGTAATCATTTTTAATTTTATAACTGAAACAGACTCAAAAGAATCAATTGTATTTTATTTGTACAGAGAAAGTTAATGCTAACAGGAGGAGGATAATCATCAAGCTTAGAAATGGGGAACTCAAAGAATAAGAAAATCTTAAAAGACGTTCAGCACCATCTAGGAGAGTCAAAGAATGCCCTACAAAGAAGAAATTCTCAGTTCAGGAGGCATAAATAGCCTGGGAGCACTGAAAGGTCGGAGGTTCAAACCCACCCGCAGCTCAGGGAGAAAAGACCTGGTGATCTGTTCCCATAAAGATTACAGCCTAGAAAACCATATGGAGCAGTTCTACTCTGTCATATAGGATCACCGTTTAAGTCAGAATTGATTTGACAGCATAAAACAGTAACGACTATTCTTATAGGGGTATTATTTTTTTTTTAACTATCTCTTTAAGACATCTAATGGAGTCTGATGGTGCAGTAGTTAAGAGATATGGCTGCTAACCAAAAGACCGGCAGTTTGAATCCACCAGCCACTCCTTGAAAACCCTACGGGGCAGTTCTACTCTGTCCTATAGGGTCACTATGAGTCGACATCAACTTGACGGCAATGGCTTTGGTTTTTTTTTGGTTAAGGCATCTAAGAGGGGGAAATATCCTGCCTGGAAGCAGAAGAATTTCAGCTTATTGGACAGTTACATTTTCTTACAACTACATATCAGCATTGCCATTTATATGTCACTGTCTTCTAAGTTTAATTAGCATAAATCAGTGTCAATCAACCTCATGCCCTCTGGATGCATTGATAAAAATAAAATTTCCACGCCGCTACCATTTAACATCAGACCCCAGAACACAGCTCCCCCTTAAATGATTGATATGTCTACCACAGCATTAAATGAGGCATTGGTTGCATAAAAATATCATTGAAAAAGCTACAACTTCAAGGTGTGTTTATTAATTTGGAGAGAAATGAAGCAATATACACACGTGCACACATGAGCACAAAGTACTCTTTTACAAAAAGGCATACATCTTTATAAATATAATTACAAATAATAACACCCCTAACCCATTGCTGTCAAGTCATTTCTGACTCATAGCGACCCTATACAACAGAGTAGAACTCTCCATAGGGTTACCAAGGCTGTAAATCTTTACAGAACCAGACTGCCACATATCTCTCTTGTACAGTGGTTGGTGGGTTTGCATAGCTGACCTTTCCGTTAGCAGCCGAGCACTTAACAACTGCACTACCAGGGCTACTCACAAATAACAACAGTAAAGAAAATTATTTTTTGATCATTGTTCATGTCAAATACTGTGCTAAACTGTATAAAGGTAACTTTCAGAGAGCTATTATTATGATTTCTTTCATAATGATAAGGAAAGTGAGCTTTGGAAAGTATTGTGACTTGTCGAGGTTATTCACTGTGTCCCTTCACAGTTGTTCTGGTTGTGTGCTACATAAGGACTCCATTGACATTACATACTGGCCTCCAGGCTGAGTTCCTGAGCATCTAAGGACAACTCTTCTTTAATAAACTCATGTTGGTTTTCATGGTGTGCACACAATTAGGGAATCACACACACCACACATATACACCACCACCACCACTACCACCACACTCAGGTTCACACATACATTTTAGAAGTTCTTCTAATAACTTTTTGGTAAACTTTTCTCAAAATGTTATGATACATACATTTTTTTCTTTTTTACCAAATAATTTTATTATATGACAGTAATATATATTCAATATGGGGAATTTAGAAAGTTAAAAGGAAATAACAACAACAACGAAAACTATTAAACCCATGTCTTAGTTATCTAGTGCTGCTATAACAGAAATACCACAAGCGGGTGGCTTTAACAAACAGAAATTTTTTTTCTCACAGTTTCAGAGGCTAAAACTCCAAATTCAGGGTGCAGGCTCTAGGGGAAGGCTTTCTCTCGCTGTTGCTCTGGAGGAAGGTCCTTGTCTTAGATTCTGCTCCTGGGCAATCTTCATGTGGCTTGGTATCTCCCTTCCCCCATCTCTGTTGCTTGCCTGTCCTAATCTGCTCTTTCTATATTTTGTAAGAGATTGACTCAAAACACCTTACGCTAATCCTGACTCATTAACATGACAAAGACAACCCATTTCCAAATGGGATTACAACCACAGGCATAAATGTTAGAATTTACAACATGTATTTTTGGGGTCACAATTCAATCCATAACATACTACCCTTTGGCCCCCCCAAATTCATGTCCTTGCCACATGCAAAACACATTCACCCTATCACATCATCCCAAAAGTCTTAAATCAACTCCAAGCCCAAAAATTTCATCTTCTGAATCATCTACATCAAATATGGGTGAGACATTAGGCATATTCCATCCTGGGGCAAAATTCCTCTTCATCTGTGAACCTGCAAAATCTAGACTACAAGTTACCTGTTTCCAAAGTATAATGGTGGAACAGGCACAAGATAGACATTTCCATTACAAATGGGAGAAACTGGAGGGAAAGAAGGAATAACAAGCACAAAGCAAGTCCAAAACCCAGCAGAACAATTTACATTAGCTTTCAAGTCCTGAAAATAATCCTCTGTTCTTTGGGATCATCTGGGTAATTGCCTCGCCCTATAGAATCTGGGTGTCGGCCACACCCTATGAATTCTGGGTGGAGGCCCCTTGGCCCTGGGCTTCAGTGCCACCTTCCAGACCCTCTGTGATGACAACTCTCTTCCCCTTGGCTTAGGTAGCCCCATACTCCTCGTCTCTTTTAGTGGCGACCCTACCCCCTCAGCCCAGCAGGCCCATTCTTCTGCCCCTTGTGCATGGCAGCCCCATCCCCTCAGCTTTAGTGTGCCCCTGGCACACTTTGACAGCTGCCCTATACTCCGGAACTGAGCTGGCCAAGATTCGACTCTATGAAATCCAGGAGACTGTGGCCCCACCCTTTGAGATCCAGGAGACCGTGGCTCCACCCCTTGAAACCGAGAAAGTCCTGCTTCCTGTGCTCTTTACAATAGTTCTGCTAATATCATAGCTGCTCCAGGTCCTTTTCTTTTCTTAGAGGAAAACAGATGTAGCTCTTTTGGCCTGTTTACTCCCTATAGAATTCCAAGAGGCAGACATTGTTCTTTCCTTTCATTCTTTCTCTGTCCCCTTTAGTCTAAGCCGATGGGTTTTTTGTTGTGGTAGCTGGTGATATCCATCAGTCACAGGTTTAATCTCTTTAACAAAAGATTGTGTAGCCATGTCCTTGGTGAACATTCTAGGATACGTTTCCTTAGTTTGCACAACAGAATTTTCCAAATCTTTAAGTTCTGTTTGTATTATGTGCAGTTCATTTTTTAAGTCCATCTCTTTCTTCTCGTATTTTACTATAAGTGACAAGAAGAAACCACGTAGCCCCTTTAAGATCTTGCATAGAAATCTCATCAGCCAGATATCCAAGTTCATCATTTACAAGTTCTACCTTCCACCAAACATTTGAACATAATTCAGACAAATTAATTGCCACTGCGTAAAAAGCATCACCCTTCTTCCATTGTCCAATAACATGTTCATAATTTTCTTTTAAAGCCTCACCAGAAGCAGATTTAATGTCCACATTTCTAGCAACATTCCGTTTCTGGTGCCATATGTATTCCCTAAGATGATAGAGACTTTCTCTCTAGCTCTCTTCACTTCCCTCTGAGCCCTCACTAGAAGTGTCTTTCACATCCATAATTCTATCAACAATCTCTTCAAGGCAATCTAAGCTCTTACTATTAGACACCTTAAATCTCTTCCAGCCCATACCCATTACCCAGTTCCAAAACCGCTTCCACATTTTAGATATTTGTTGGAGCAGCACCCCTCCTTCTCGCCACCAAATTCTGTCTTAGTTATCTAGTGCTGCTATAACACAAATACCACAAGTGGGTGGCTTTAACAAATAGAAATTTATTTTCTCACAGTTTAGGAGGCTAGAAGTCCAACTTCTGGTTGCCAGCTCTAGGGGAAGCTTTTCTCCCTCTCTGTAGGCTCTGAAGGAAGGTTCTTGTCTTTCTGAGCTTCTACTCCTGTGTGATTTTCATTTGACTTGGTATCTCTTTTCCCATATCTCTGTTTCTTGCTTGTCCTAATCTGCTGTTTTTATATCTTGTAAGAGATTGACTCAAAACACACCCTACACTAATCCTGTCTCCTAAACATGACAATGACAGCCCATTTCCAAATGGGATTATAACCACAGGCATAGAGGTTAGGATTTACAATACATATTTTTTGGGGACACTATTCAATCCATAACACCCCACCACCCATATATCATCTTCTCTTCTTACTCTCCCTCCTTCCCTTTCATTGTTCATTCATTTACTCAATATCAAAACAAACCAAAATAACAATACAAACTATTTGCTCAATTTATTTTATTTATGCCACCATGAAAACTATTTGAGAACAGGGGCCATATTTTAAAAATCTTTTATCCCCACAACAAACAACTTAGCACATGGGCCTCCTTTCCCTGCTTCCCAAAGGCACCACCTCCCCAAGTTCCCCACATTCAAATTAGGAGCAAGGTACATGTTCCCATTCAAATAAAATCGCCAGGACCAGGAATGGATTAAAAGATAAGCTAAAATATCAGTCTTAATTATCTCTTAGAGGGGAAAAAATAAAAGACAGAGACACCATTAACTACAAATCTGCCTGGTTCTCTGATTATAGTTCTATCAGCTAAAATCTGACTTTTTAAGTTTAATATAATAATATTAACCTCACTTATGATATTAATGCTGATTAGATACATAGTCATCAACCAAATGAAATTTCCACTATGGAAGAGACCATCTAAATTTTTTACTACTCCATCTAAAAACTTATCGCAGCAATCGGAATGAGAAATTTTAAAAGCATCCAAAATTTTGCCAAAGTTTTCTAATTAAAAAAAAATCTGTTACAAAAAACAATAATTATACAATATATTTTCTTAGATGCAATTTCACATAATTGGATAACACGAGCTATTCCATTTTAGAAATAATATTCATTAAAAAGTTTCTTCTTTTTTTCTTCCACCTTCCTGTGCCTAACTAAGGAAATGCACAAAGAAGTACATGAAACTGTTCTTAATTAAAAGTCCAGAAGATTCCTTCTGTTTAACATGATGAGAAAAGCCTAGAATTTTATACAAATAATTCTAAAACTATCATTTTCTCCTTTACTCTTCTCTTCCTAAAGCTACTATGTATGCAAATCAGTTATCAGTTATCAAAACAAGCTAATCTAATCAGCGGATTATCTATGACAAAGCATTCCTTTTTTGCTTTTATTTCTATTTATTTATTTTTGCTTTTTCTCACAACTTTCTATCATGTTATGATCATCGCCATTCCCTTCCTTCTATCCAACCAGATACCCAAAGCATTTGGATATAAAAATTGCTTTAAAAAACTCATATCACTTATTTTAGTTAGTCACATTTTGTGTTATCTATATTTTGCCAAGGTCTCACTTTATCCTTGCACAGTATGGGCTAACAATTACATGAGTTAAAACAAACAAAAAATAGTAAACTATGAAAATCATTTTTAGTCACACATAACTGAACAACTGAATAAAAACCAATGTCAAAGAGCTCCTGATTGGGTGAGGTCAGAGATAAGTAAAGACCTGAGAGGAGACCTAAGGGAATAGAAGGTGTTGTTACCTCTGGGGGCTCACTGGATGCTTAAAGTATGAAAAAATGCTGTAATAAATGTAAAATTAAGAAATCTCTATAAAACACTATACAAAAAACCTTAGTTTATCTGTCACACTTCCCATCTCTTCAATCTTCCTAAGAATTGAGTCACTTTTACAGGAAGAGAGAACTGAGAAGGCTTTCTAACCGTGATTATAGGGGATTCATCCATGAGGGTAATATTTTAGGGAGCGGCCCTACTGTATATGATCACTTGTCAGGTGTAGAGTTCCACTCTGCTTCGGAAAGCAGACTACATATGGCCAATAGTAACCTGATAATTGTTATTTTTGAAGCTATGTGAGTACATTTATGAAAGACCAAGTGCTACAATGAGCTTGTTAAGGAAATCAATCTATGGTATTACAGGTTAAACCCGGAGTAATTTCCTTTGATAACTTAAATTACATTGCTAAAAAGTGCAGGGTTTGTGAATGTCTATGTAATGTGAGGAATGACAGATAATCCTGCCCTATTCAGTGTGAACACTAAAAAAATCAATGGTTCCTCACATTCCAGGATACGAATAAAAATAGAATGCCTGGTGACATAAATACCAACCCACCGATTTGTCATCTACTCCTGATTCACAATTTAAAATCTGTTCCTGTAATATAAAGTCATGCTGTTTTTAATTTCGTTGATTTTGTTTGTTTTGCTTCACCATAGCAGATATTTATTTATTTATCATTACAATTTTATTCATCTTTAGACTGGAGATTGACAATCTTCGTAAATGGCAAACCCATGAACATTAAATTCAGACACACAAGAAGTAAACACTGTGCTAATTAGCAGAACCATTCAGGGGATGAGGCTGTTGACTTTATGAAAAAAGTTATTATTGTCAGTTATTTTGAAAGCCCCAAAAGAGACATAGCCTCCTAACTATTGAGAGTGAGAATGTCCTGATGCATGCACAATTTAAACACTGTTTGGGATAAAATCAAATTAACCCATCTATCTTTAGATCAATCAGTTTAGCCAAGCAAAACACAAAAGAAACCCACATTCTCCACTGTAGCTGATAGTAATTAGATAACAAGGCAACAAAGATGAGGAGATGGTTGTTTGCCTATGTCCCCTTGAATATGGAGCAAATTTTGAACAAAATCAAGACACATTAAAAAAAAAAAGAAGAATGAGGCTCAGTTTTCTTGAATAGTAAACTTCTAGAGAGGGACGCTTTGCCCATTTTTTTTGCTTCTATTAAAGTAAAAGTATTATATATCTTCTACCTCTCATTATGTGGTATTCAAACCACATAACAGATGTCTCCAATACTGAAATACCTTAGAGGCACATTTGGGCCACTGTAGACTTCAATGTGTTAAACGGTCCTTAAGGAGCCTGAAAACTAATACATCTTTCTAAAGTGACAGACTTACTATTAGGGAATGACTTAAGAAGTCTAATGCCCAGGCTTTTACTTTTTTTTTTTTTCACTCTTTCCAAATGAAATAATGAGGAGTGAAACAATGCAATTTCCAAGTAAAGTGCTAACAATAAAATCACTTCTAGTTTTGAGGCCTTTGAGGAATCTTTTCTCCTGGGAAATTTCTGTGCATTTTGTATTTCCAAGCTTTTTTTTCAGATCTTGTTTGCGTTTTTCAAGGGTTAGTAAATAGAATTTTTTTTTTTTTTTTTTTTTGGTCATAGTAATTGAGCATTTGCTTAGTGAGAATCAGTAAGCATTCAAATAGAGGCCACATGTTGGATTTTCTACCATGCTACAATCTTCATTAAGAAACAAAGTGCATCTGATGCCACTTTTTATTTCAATTAAAGTAAATTATTGTATAGAGCTAACGACCTTTTAAAATGAGCTACAAGTTAGCATTATTCACTTCTGCATTGTGTTTCATTTTCTATTTAATAAGAGGAATCTTGGGTAACTCTAAAGGTCAGACTAAATGCAGCCTTACCATCGTCGTACTGGCCCAAGGAGATTGTGAAGAGAGGGCCAAGGATAATCCCTGAAGCCAAACATTTCCAGAGATAAAACTGTCGCAACATCTTCTGTCAAATACCAGTCAAGGCTGATCTGCAATAACAGGAGGGAGAAAGGAAGATTTGACATGTGCATTAATCTGTTATAGGTGAACACAACTGTCACAGCAAAGAAAAGCCTAATGACTTCATAGTTAATTACCTGTGCCATGCAATCCATTAACGAAGTAACACGCTTTTTTAATGCACTGGAACACTTTATCGACATGAATTGGTAGAAAAGTAATCTTTTAAAAACGACATCTCTTCTGTTACTCAATTTGCAAGCAAATAGGTTGAGGAGTTAACAAACTGATGATATCAGAACCACACTCCCTTTAAAATTATGAATCAAATATTAATCAGTGTTAGTTAATAAAATTATGCTGCCTATAGCATAATTCAATTATAAAGTATATATTGCACTACAACAACTTAAGCTGATAAACTAATTCTTAATATTCTACAAAAGAATTTAAATGGAAATTGTTCTTACACAATTTAGTAGAAAGACTCAAAATTAAAATGCTAATTCTTTTCTAGTAGAGTGATAAGAGACTGATTTAACAATGCCAAGTTAGAGTAATAGTAAGTCATCACTTTTTACCACATCTGTCTTTCAAAAAGAATTTGAATTAATTTAATTTTAATTTCTTTCTTTCTTCTTTTATTTATTTATTTGTAACCTTCCAGTAGCTGAATAAACTGTGTGTTAAGAGATCAGTGGCCAGAGAGCAAATCAAAGAGTCTTACTGTAAGAATGATGTGCTCAGTTTCCCTGTAAATAGCAGAAATTATTCACACAGAATTGCTCAAAATGCCTTTCATTATAGACTGTAGCAGTACAGAGATCAAAACTCTGTTTCTCTAATTTAGAAGTTTAAAACTCAAATTCATAAAGGGGGTATGCAGATAAAGAAAAAGAGTTAATTAGCTTAAAGGGACTATAGGGATAGTGAAGACCGTGATAAACTCTGGAGAGCAGGGTTTGTCTTAGGAAACCAGCTGATGCTCAGCTTCCCTCAATTGCTGTTGTGTAGGAACATAAGCCATTGCTGCCACTTTTCTAAATTTCCAGCGGAAGTCAGAAATCCAAATTTTCGCATGAGGTTGCCCAATGTTTAGATGATTGTACAATTTCCTTTATAACACTAGTTTCCTACCCCTGACCAGGATTCTATTTACTAGTCAGGAAAGTAGATAAGGTTCATTAGAGGGTAGAAAGGAAATATTTGAATTTCTGTTTTATCTATATTTTATCCATTCTTCTGTTTTCTTTTTGTGAGGTTTCTAAAATGTTTATTATAAATTTGTATAGTAGCATACATAAATATATATTATTTATTTAAAATAATTTTAAAGGCACAAGCCAAAAAAGTTTTTTATTCACGGGATTCACAATGCTTGAAGTTCAAAGATCACTGCACTAGAAAACACATATTTTTAAGATGGAAGCTATTTGCTTTTTATTTCCTTATCTAAGAGGGGACAGGTCTTCTTTCTGCCTCACCCTGCCACATTCCCTTTCCTAACTGGTAGAGTGCTTGGCTCCTGTTTTTATAATTGTAGGCACAGACAGCCAAAAGAGGAGTTCTACATTAGGTGCCAAGAGAACACTACAATCTGTATTTGCCTGTAGGAAAAATAAAATAAAATTGAGCAACACTAGTGGTAGCACAGAACAGTGGATAAGAGTATATAGCCTCTTTTGAAACTCAAGCTCTTCAACTTGCTAGTTATATGACTTTGAGAAAAATAGGCAGCATCTCAGGGTCTCACTTTCCCAATCATTAAAATGGAGATAAACTAGCACCTACCTCATGGGATTGTTTTGAGGGTTATACAAATCAATGCAGGACAAAAAAAAAAAGACGCTTAGAACAATGCCTTAAACAGAACAAGCACTCCATAAATGCTTAATACGAGTAGTTAGACTCAGTATCTGGGGTCTTTTCAACGTGCTTGAACATGTATTTCTTCAATCTGCCTTTACCAAAGCCTCCTAGGTGGATACTAACATCTCCATTCTCTGGCAGGAGGGTCAGGCTCCCAGAGGAAAAGTCACTGGCTCAAGATTACAAAAATGGTGAGTGGCTGAAGAGGCACTGCAGTTTGTCAGTTTGAAACCTCTGCTCATTTCATTACAGAAAAGGACTGGAACATTTTTAAGAGAACACATGGCTCAGAAGGCTTTAGGGGATATGAGAGTCTAAATGGCCAGCTGTATTGCTCCCTTTAACCTTAAGGGAGAGGTATTCCATTCCCTTCCCCAAAACTGCAGTATAGCCATGCTAAGATTAATGCAAATAAAGGCTTCAATTCTTTTTGTTTCTCCTTTTTTTTTTTTTTTCCAGAAATCTGACGGCTTTAAAAAAACAGAAAATTGGTATTTAAAATTAAAAAGAGAGAGAAAATACTAAAAAAGTATTCATTAGGAGAAAAAAAGGCAAAGCAATATCTTAGCACAGGACAAAAGGACAATGCTGTGTTCCTTCATGGGTCTTTAATCTGCCAACTTGACTTCCCTCTTACTAGCTTAGTTTTTAGTATTATGCTCTCATAAATGACGCTATTTTCTTTCATTTCTCACTCAAACCAATTTGGTTTTATTTAACAGCCTTCAAGATGAAAAAAAACCTGAAGGATCATCATTTTAAAGTCATTAAAGCTACTGCAATTATTATGCCCCTAGAAATAGAACGTCTTGATTTGTGATCCTGCACATTTTTTATTAGAGGATTATACTTATACTTTTGAAAACATCACCATAAGAATCTGCATAAAATAGATATTGTTCTTATCACCTGGAGGATAAGCTGATTTGGGGGAATGTATTATACCTGTTTTGTTTTTTGTTTGTTTGTTTTTGAATAAAGAGGAAAGTAGTAACTTCTTCTCTACCTAAATTTATCTATTGTTTTTACTATTCAGTTTACACCTGCATTACTTCCAAAGCAATTTCGATCACTTCAATGATCTCAGTATTTACAGCAACTGGTAAGAAAGCTGTGACATGCAACGTCAACTTGATTCACTAAACCATACAGCACATGTTGATTTGAACAGAAAACTCCATTTTCTAAATAAAGATACAATGAAAAGTCACCAACTATAAAGAGGTTGTGCTTTTCCAATCAACATACTACAGGACCAGCATTTTTAATTCACTGATTGTGTCAACCACCTGACAGTCTATTTTACTATGACGTTTCTACCATTAAATTAGTTGAGATGGATCAATCACTTACACAAGAGAGCCTCTTCACTACCAGTTTTACCCTCTCTAAAATTTCAGGTAAACGTCCTTCGGAGAAACTCTAAATCTCGAAAATATAGGTAAATGAAAGCATTTCAAACATGGTGTCCAATGTGGTGCTATTCTTTTATTTTAAAGCCCACATAGAATTCCTGCCATGTCCCCCAAGTACAGACTTTCCCTCCAGTGATGAAATGAGTTCCTTTATGTGGCCTTTTGCCTTGGTTCTTTGGAAAAACAGTTTAAGAGATTTTTTTGCCCCTAAGCCCTGAGGAGTTACCTTTGCCTTAGTTTTCTATCCTAGAGGATTTGTTACTTCTGTCCAAGTTGACTGACATTTCCTAGGCAATCTGTAAACAACTTGGTTTGATACTTTTTGTCTGATCCTGGGCTGCAGCCTGCCCTGTGATTGGTATACACCTTGCAGGGATTATTCAGTAGACGATGCAAATGAAGTATATGTGGCCTACCAAAACAGGATTGGTCAGCTTGTGACTCATGTTGGGAGGGGCCAGGCCTTGAAATTGATGAAGAGTTTGTGTACATACACAGCCAACCATACAGAGGTTTTAAAGACAGAAAGAAGCAGGAAGAGAAGTAGCAGCAAGAAGCAGAGAGAGAGAGAGAGGAGGCTAGGAAACACCTAAAAGAGCTGTAACGCAGGTCAAGGGCTGTAACACTGAAGACAGCAAGGGCCCAGCGGCAGAGACCGCAGTGATGATGGCAGGGCCAAGAGGAGCCTGTCCTCAGAAGGCCAAGAGGAGCCTGTCTTCAGGGGGCTAAGAGGAGGCCTGTCCTGAGGGGTCCAAGAGGAGGCCTGCACTACCCAGAGGAGCTGAGAGAGCTGTCTTGCACTGAGAAGGGAAACTCTGCCTACATGCTTCCTGATCTAGATCCTGTCTGTTCTTAATAAACCACTTAACTCTAAGTATGGTCTGTGAGTTCTGTGTGGCCATTGCAACGGATTATTGAACCAAGAAAATAAGTAGAGAGTGCCATGGGAGGATGGCTGGTGTCAGAATTGGTTAAAAACTTGAAGAGTGGTGGTATGTCTGACCTCTACCTCTTGGAAATCAGATTTGTGCTGATCCTGGTCATTCTTCTACCATGAAGTTAGACAGGTTCTGACGCTACTACTGGTATTCCCACCACTATTCCTGCTAGTTCCATTTTACACCCCTTGACCTTCTTGGCCAATAATATGATGCTTTAGCAATCTACAAATGTCTAGTTCAAAAAGAGAATGTAGCTGACCTATAAATAAATTTATTATACTTGCTTCTCAGGATCTGGAGCCCTGGTGGCACAGTGGTTAAAAACTCGGCTGCTAACCAAAAGGTTGGCAGTTCGAATCCACCAGCTGCTCCTTGGAAACCCTATAGGGCAGTTCTACTCCATCCTATAGGGTTGCTATGAGTCGGCATTGACTCCATGGCAACGGATTTGGTTCTCAGGAGCAAATTTAACTGGGATATTCAACTCTCTGCTACAGCTAATAAAGATACGGTTTTCAATAGTGATTTGGAAATGTTTGGTTTTCAAGAATATTGAAAAAAGTAGCTTTCCCAGCTATGTTATAGTCTTATATGTAAGTGGTTTGACTTTCATGTAATTTATGATATATTTTTCCTTATGCTTAGAAGTATTTTACTAACATTACTAAAGACATAATCATAATATTCCATACTGACTTTCACATTATTTGTATTTTTTATAAGCTAATGACCAAATTCCATTCCCTGGCATTCAATGTCCTCAGAAATTTATTTATTCAACAGTTACTGAGTGTCTACTATGAATCACTCACTTTTCTAGGCAGCTGGAAAATATTAGTGAACAAAGCTGACACTTATCTCTGCTCTCATAGATCTTACATTTTGGCAGAGGAAAGTTATCAATACCAAGTTGACTCCAACTCACAGAGACCCTATATGTGTCAAAATAGAACTGTGCTCCACAGGGTTTTCAATGGCTGATTTCCATCGACATGCCTCTGGGCAAACTCAGATTTCCAATCTGTTCTTTAGTAGCCTACACATTAACTACTTGCACCATCAGGGATAACAGAGGAAAGGGAGACAAACAATAAACATAAGTAAATTATGTAACATGTTAAAAGTTATTAAGCGACATAAAAACACGAGATATTATTTTCAAAATTTTATACTGTCACTTTACACTTAATTCTAATGCAGAAAATGAAGATCACGGGAAGCAACCAAAATGCTTTCTGATAACATAACTGAAGGAGAATTCTGCAATGAAAGCATAACTATGACAACAACCGTAGTTTGAAAACACCCTCGATGGTATCTACTGCCCTCAGCACAGATTGATGTTCAACTCCCAGAAGCAGAATAAAGGTCTTTCACTGCCTTTTGTTTTTGAGTATAAATCCAAAGGCTGGCAATACACAAATCTCTGTCCTTTACATGTTATCCCTGCTCCCTGCATCCTGGTTGGTTGTGGTCACACATTACAAAAGCAGCCAAGGCTGACACTACAGCAGTTTTTTCTGTGGTATATATTTGGCAATGTTAACTACTATTTTAGCCTCCATCCCTGACAGCTATGTGAAAACCCACTAATTTTCTTGATATATCAGGGTCTGGAGCACACTGTCATTACTGTGATGAGAAATCCCATATCAATACAGTGTCAGGAAGCAAGCTGGAGGCTCTCAGTGAAGTGGGAACTGTGGATATGTAGTTTGCCCTTCAACAGTCTATTCAGTCAAACTCCTTGTACTTCTGATCTCTGACAAAATCTAGATATAGCTATAAAAATAAAACATGTCACTGCTTTGTATTCCTTGAGAGAAATATATGCTATCTACTTGCTAAAACGAAGCAAATTCCCTTGCAAAGAAGTCTTAAGTATCAAACTGAATACACGAGGCTTTCAAAAGTCACCGCATAACACCACAGCAAATATGAATTTTCCTATCTGACTGGCTGAGAACTTTTCTTCTGCCTCACCATGGAGGGAAACATCAATAATGTTTTCATCACTACAGAGGATAGTTATCACTCCTAAGCATGAGCTGATGAATCATCTTTTACTTTGTTATTGCTTTTTAATATGAACGTCAAGAAAGTAAAATTTCAGGGATTCTTTCAGATATATCCCCTCTTTCTAGATAATTTTATATTTTTTCTCTCACTATGTATATCTGTATATAAATTTATATATTTATCTGTAATACTTATGTATCATATTAAAAACATAACCAAGTAAATTTAAAACTGAGCTTGCAAGCTCAGGTGATTGGATGCATGTTTAAAAAAAAGTTTGAAAAAATTCTATGTCACGCCACTCTCTGACACAGAAAAAGCTGACTAATATCCTTGGTTGGTGGAGGTTATACATCCAAGAAACACAAATAAATTAATGAATGAATGAGTGCTCTCTTAGGGTAAATCCATTAGCAACAGTCAAAGTATTAAGTAAGCCAAAGTATGAAGTGTGAATATGTCTGTGACTTTTCTAAGGCATTATAATAAAAGTCCTGGCTTTAGGATAAGAGAGACTCGTGTGCCATTCCTAGCTGTGCCATCTATCTATCTTATGAATGAAAATTATAGAGAAACCTTCTGAGATAGTTTAATACTTGACAACAACATCCATTTTTGCTCTGCTGCAGTTGACAGATGAAAGTTTGAATGACAGAAAAAATAAATAAATAAGAGCACTTCAGAATATTTATTTATTGCATAAGTATTTATTAAGTGCTGATGCTGGGCAGTGAACTTTTTAGGATGTAGAAGTTACTGCAGTTTGAGAAGAAAAGAATGAATTAATCACGACTAAATAGATAAATAATAGTCTATATGGAGTCTTCAGTCTAACAGGGTATGATGGGACAATCTAAGATGACCCCCCCCCAATAAATTATACCCTTGTATAATCCCCTCTCAAAAGGTAGAGGTGGAACTTGTGACTTGCTTTTAACTAATAGAATATGGCAAAGGTAACGAGATGTCGTTCCCTTGATTAGGTTACATTATATAAGAATCAGTATCAGTAGATTGGAGAGAGATATTTTTCTGTTGGGCTTGAAGAAGTGAATATTTATGTTGTAAACTGTCTACAGAGAGGGCCATGTGACAGGAAACGTGGGCTGTCTCTAGAAACTGAAAGTGGCCTCCAGCCAACAGCGAGTCAGAAAATTAGATCCTCTGTCATACAACCAAAAGATAAATGAATTAAGCCAATAAACTGAATGAGCTTGGTAAGGTATCCTTCCCTAATCAATCCTATAAATGAGAATGCCAAACTGAGGACATCTTGATTATGGCTGTGTAAAACCTGTTCCTGGAGAAGGACATCACCCTTCATAAGGTAGAGGGTCAACAAAAAAGAGGAAGACTCTCAACAAGATGGATTGACACGGTGGCTGCAACAATGGGCTCAACTACAACGAAGATTGTGAGCATGGCACAGGACAAGGCAGTGTTTCATTCTGTTGTACAAACGGCTGTTATGAGTTGGAACCAACTCAACGGCATCTAACAACAATGACAAGACCATGAGCAGTGGACCCAGCTAAGCTGTGGTCAGACTCCTGAGTCATGTAAAGTCTGAGATAATCACTTGTGTTGTTTTAAGCCACTGTTTGTGGGAATTTGTTATGCAGCAATAGAAAATTACTACATGGGGAAATCTGATGAAACAGAGTATGTAAAATGCTAATCAGTTTAATGTTTTCTCTAAATCTTTTATTGATGCTGCTTATGGGATTGAGGAAGAAAACTGGAGTATCCAAATGAACTAAAGTTGGAAACATACATTCAAAAAACATAAGAATGGACTTGACAGGACAAATGAGTATGGTTACCACGAAATGACTTCTTCCTAGTCTGTCTTAGTCAGAAACTCAGCTAAAACCTGTCCACCATGGTGACCCCGCCAGTAGCTGAATACCAGTGGCATAACTTCCAGCATCACAGCAACACTCAAGCCCCTGCAGTAGACAAACTGACAGACATGTGGGGACTAAGACAGTCTAGGAAGAAGGACCTGGCAGTCTGCTTCTGAAAAGAATTAGTCAGTGAAAACCTTATGAATAGCAGCAGAACTGTCGATATAGTGCCAGAAGATGAGCCCCCTAGGTTGGAAGGCACTCAAAAGACGACTGGGGAAGAGCTGCCTCCTCAAAGTAGAGTTGACTTTAATGACATGGATGGAGTCAAGCTTTTGGGACCTTCATTTGCTGACGTAGCACACTCAAAGTGAGAAGAAACAGCTGCAAACATCCATTAGTAATTGGAACATGGAATGTATGAAGTATGAATCTAGGGAAATTGGAAATCATCAAAAATGAAATGGAACACATAAACATCAATATCTTAGGCATTAGTGAGCTGAAATGGACTGATACTGGCCATTTTGAATTGGACAATCATATGGTCTACTATGCAATGATGACATTGGATTCATCATCAATAAGAACATTTCAAGATCTATCCTGAAGTACTACCCTGTCTGTGATAGGATAATATCCATATGCCTACAAGGAAGACCAGTTATTTCGACCATTGTTCAAATTTATGCACCAACCACTAAGACCAAAGATGAAGAAATTAAAGATTTTTACCAGCTTCTGCAGTCTGAAATTGATTGAACATGCAATCAGGATGTATTGAAAGTTACTGGTGATTGGAATGCGAAAGTTGAAAACAAAGAAGGACAGGTAGTTGGAAAATATAGCCTTAGTGATGGAAATGATGCTGGAGATCATATGGTAGAATTTTGCAAGACCAACGACTTCTTCATTGCAAATACCTTTTTTTACCAACATAAATGGTGACTATACACATGGACCTCACCAGACGGAATACACAGGAATCAAATTGACTACATCTGTGGAAAGAAACAATGGAAAAGCTCAATATCATCAGTCAGAACTACGCCAGGGGCAGACTGTGGAACAGGCCATCAATTGCTCATATGCAAATTCAAGCTGAAACTGAAGAAAATTAGAACAAGTTCACCAGAACCAAAGTACAACCTTGAGTATATCCCACCTGAATTTAGAGACCGTCTCAAGAATAGATTTGACCAGTTGAACACTAATGACTGAAGACCAGACGAGTTGCAGAATGACATAAAGGACATCACACATGAAGAAAGCAAGAGGTCATTAAAAAGACAGAAAAGAAAGAACAGACCAAAATGGATGTTAGAAGAGACTCTGAAACTTGCTCTTGAACATCGAGTAGCTAAAGCAAAAGGAAGAAACGATAAAGTAAAAGAACTGAACAGAAGATTTCAAAGGGCGGCTGGAGAAGACAAAGTATTATAATGACATGTACAAAGAGCTGGAGGTAGAAAACAGAAATGGAAGAACACGCTTGGCATTTCTCAAGCTGAAAGAACTGAAGAAAAAATTCAAGCTTCAAGTTGCGATAGTGACGGATTCTATGGGGAAAATATTAAATGACGTAGGAAGCATCAAAAGAAGATGGAAGGAATATACAGAGTTACTATACCAAAAAGAACTGGTCGACGTTCAACCATTTCAAGAGGTAGCATACGATCAGGAACTGATGGTACTGAAGGAAGAAGTCCAAACTGCACTGAAGGCACTGACAACAAAACAAGGCTCCAAGAATTGATGGAATATCAATTGAGATGTTTCAACAAATGGATGCAGCGCTGGAAGTGGTCACTCATCTATGCCAAGAAATTTGGAAGACAGCTACCGGCCAATCTACTGGAAGATATCCATATTTATGCTTAATCCCAAGAAAGGTAATCCAATCAAATGAAGAAATAATCAAACAATATCATTAATATCACATGCAAGTAAAATTTTGCTGAAGATCATTCAGAAGCAGCTGCAGCAGTATATCAACAGGGAACTGACAGAAATTCAGGCCAGATTCAGAAGAGGATGTAGAACCAGGGATATCATTGCTGATGTTAGATGGATCCTGGCTGAAAGCAGAGAATACCAGAAAGATGTTTATCTGTGTTTTATTGACTATGCAAAGGAATCCAATTATATGGATCATAACAAATTATGGATAACATTGCAAAGAATGGGAATTCCAGAACCCTTAATTGTGCTCATGAAAAACCTGTATATAGATCAAGAGGCAGTTGTCTGAACAGAACAAGGGGATACCGTGTGGTTTAAATTCAGGAAAGGTGTGTGTCAGGGTTGTATCCTTTCACTATGTTGATTCAATCTGTATGCTGAGTAAATAATCCAAGAAGCTGGACTATATGAAGAACGGGGCATCAGGATTGGAAGAAGATTCATTAACAACCCGCCTTATTCAGATGACACAGCCTTGCTTGCTGAAAGTGAAGAGGACTTGAAGTACTTACTGATGAAGATCGAAGATCACAGCCTTCAGTATGGATTACACCTCAGCATAAAGAAAACAAAAATCCTCACAACTGGACCAATCAGCAACATCATGATAAGCGGGGAAAAGACTGAAATTGTCAAGAATTTCATTGTAGTTGGATCCACAATCAACATCCATGGAAGCCACAGTCAGAAATTCAAAGGACACATTGCACCGGGCAAATCTGCTGCAAAAGACCTCTTTAAAGTGTTGAAAAGCAAAGATGTCACCTTGAAGACTAAGGTGTGCCTGACCCTCGCCATGGTATTTTCAATTGGATCATATGCATGTGAAGCTGGACAATGAATAAGGAAGCCTGAAGAAGAATTGACGTCTTTGAATTGTGGTGTTGGCGAAGAATATTGAATATACTATGGACTGCCAAAAGAATGAACAAATCTGTCTTGGAAGAAGTACAACCAGAATGCTCCTTAGAAGCAAGGACGGCGAGACTACGTCTTGCATACTTTGGACATGTTGTTAAGAAGGCTCAGTCCCTCTTTACCAAGCAGACGGTCTGTGAAAAAGAGGAAGACCCTCAACAAGATGGATTGACACAGTGGCTACAACAATGTGCTCAAGCATAACAATGATTGTAAACATGGCACAGGACCCAGCAGTGTTTCGTTCTGTAGTACACACAGTAGGAACCAACCCAACAGCTCCTAACAAGAACAACAACCATGAAATGAAGTGTATAAAGAAGATAATCTTCAGCACTGTGATACAACTACTAAGCGTGTCTAAAAGTTTCGTCTTTATTCAGGTATCCCTTGAAGTCTCATGTCCAAGCACTGTTTTCCTCAAGTTGTAAGACAAGACACTAAAAAATAAAATGTCAAAAATTGTTGATTCTTACTAACTTATTCTGTTTCCTTAAGTATTGAATCAAGCTCTTAAAAGAAGTTGGTTTCAGAAAAAAACTAATTAAACCAAAGGTTTTTAACATATTTTTTTACTTTTTAAATTAAAATAAAACTAGATTATTTTCAATAAAAATCTAACTGTCAATTTCTTTAGAGTAAAATATATTCTTAATTTTTTAATTCTATTTATGTTACAAGTAAACGTAATGTCTATTTGGGCAACTTCTGACCGCATATACATCCATGGTCCCATAAGTTTATACAGGTAGTCCCCTGGTTATGAATGTCTGACTTGCAGACAACTCATAGTTATGAACCAACCCTTGTAAAGCATTATATTAAAAATTCAAGGTACATAAAATGGTTCATAATAAACAGGTGCTGCTTTGCAACAGAATTCAAAATATTATCATCACTATTATTACTGTATTATTATATTAAAAAAGTTTTAGTAGATCTGGAAGTCCTTCTTTAATGTTTTTTATGAATAGAAGGGTACACTATATACTATATACTAAGATAAACATTTGATTGACTGGCGTTAGATATGAACTGTACCCAATTGTTCCCACATAAAATTTGACTTAAAGACAGATTTAGGAACAGAACTTGTACATAACCTGGGGACTGCTTGTATATAATATGGTGCTCGCACAATGTCCAAATCACATAACATCCTATTTCACAAAACATATGGTGGAGGTTAAGCCACATATGATCATATAAAAACAATAATAATATTATATATGCTTCAGTTTACAGATATAAAATGAAAATAAGAAGCACAGATATGTTTTTTAGTGCTAGAGTTTAGTGCTCAGCAAAGAAGTGCTTTAGGCCATATCTTAAAAGTTAGGCCAAAAATCCATACAGAATTAATATTGTATCTTGGACTATGTAAACTTGAATGAGGAACCAGTTTGCTCAAAAAAAAAAAAAAACTATAATATTTCATTTAGGTAAGTAAAATTGAAACTGTTTATGAAATATATCTGTTTAAGATAAAGTTGGAAATTATAAAATTAAAAGTAGTTTTTAATATTTAGAAAATTGCATTTTATGTTGTAATTTGCACTTTGAAAATAAGTATAATTTAATCATTAAAATAATGGTACTTAAATTATTTTAGAATAAATTATAAATATGAAATTCATTTTTTTCTTGTATATCCACTTATTTCTTTCTGTTTCCTTAATTGAGAAAAATTATCCTAGAATTCTGTAAAATTATTTTATTTAATTTTGCCATTGTTATGACTTAGTAGGAAATATGGTTTTAAATATTAGTCTTTAAATCTGAGTGACAGATTTAAGATGGAAGATTTACAACCATTTTAATTTTGAGAAATAATTGCAAATGTTTAATGACATGTCAAACAGTAGTCTTCAAAATTATTCATTTGTCCTTATAAGCCTGCACACATTAAAACCAAGGAAAAGTAATTAATAAAACATGTCATTTTCATTACCTATTTTTGATGGTAATAGTAGTATACATATAATTTATAATATTTATTTGAAAATTAAGTTGTACATAATGGATACCAGAGTAAACACTGATTGGAAAACAGGCACTCTAACTAATATTTTGCTTACTATACAGCCACAATATACAGTATGTAAAATTAATTTTACTTTTTATTTAGCAAGAGTGGAATAGAAAATGTGTATTTTAAATCATTTGGTAAGTAAAATATAAGTGGAACGAATAAAGTTAAATTGATCTTCCATTGCTCCTCTTCTCAGCATAATGGACTGAAAGACTGTACCTTTTTATGGCTTTATTTACAGTTCACATAATATGTAGGATGACCAGGTCTTATATCATAAAGCTGTCTACTATATCAACACAGGTACAGAAATTACATACACTTTGTATTGTCTTTTCAGGATTCTTTAGTTCCCCAGCACACTCAATGAAACTACTTCATTTATTGTAATTTTAAAGTTGAAAAATTCTATTAAGAACTAATCTGTGAGGCAGAGCCAATACGGTGTTATAGAGAGAAGCACCACACTGTCCCTCCACAGCAAAGACCTGCAAAACTAAGTAAAACAGAGACAGACATCAATCCTGGAAACCTAAGCATCAAATGAGGAGATAAAGAAATCAACCAAGCACTGACTGGAATAACAAACTGACAGAGAACAGAGAGAGAGGAGAGTTACAAGCGGAGGTCCCCTATCTGCTAACACAGCAGGGATCCACCATCTTGGACTCTTGTCAGAGGCTGGCAGACAGGGAGTACAAGAAAGCATATTCATGGAGCACCCAGCAGGAGATAGAGCACCTGGTAACCAGCAAGACACACTGTTCCATCCCCTACCCTGCCTCCCAGTGCTTGGCCTTCATGGCTTCCTGGCAGGCCGATCCTTGGCTTCCTAGCGGGCCAATCTGCCACTTTCCAGTGGGCCGAGACTGTGGCACAGGAGGTGCCAATTCCATGCTGTGTGGATTTTCCCTGCCCACACAGGCTGGCTTCTTCACTGCTATTTCTTTGTTGTTGGTGGTGGTTTTTTCGGCCTCTTTTGGTTTCTTCCTTGCCTCTCACCTTCTTTCCCTCCTTTTTCTCGAACACCTGACTCTGTGTGCCATCTTTACTTCTTCTTGACAGGCTGTGAAGTGCTGCTCAGCTGGGAATTGCTTCCCAGGTCCAAGCAGCCACGCTGGTGGGATCAATGGGAACTTTTGTTTGTTTGTTTTCTTTCTTTTTCCCTTTTATTTTTCTTCATTTCTTGGTTTCTTGTCTCTGTCTGCTTACCTTCTTTTCCTATCCCCTGAATATCTGGCACTGTGTATCATCTTCACCCCTTCTAGCCAGGAAGTAGTGTGTGGCTTGGGAGCTGCTTCCCTGGTCTGAGGAGCCATGCCTGTGAGACCACTGGGGGCATTTTTTTTTTCCTTTTTTGTTTTTCTTCATTTCTCAGTTTATCAACTCTCCACTGCAATGGGAGCCTCCCTCAACACTTTTTTTTTTTTTGCTCGTTTCTCTCTACTCTCTGTTTTTCCCCATACCCAACCTAGCACCACACATCACAACCTCCTTCTCCCCCTTCCTCCTGCCTATTTCCACCATGTGCTGAACATTGCACTCCTGAGCAGCACAGGCACAGCCTACCAGAACCTACCCTGCAGTGACCCCCGACTCACCTTGTCAGCCCCAGTACTTGCCACAAATGACTCATCCCAGCCCCTGCTGCACCATAGCTGAGTGACTAGCCCCGCCCACTGAACAAAGAGGGAAAAATATTGTGTCCACAGATGAGCAAACAACAAAGAACACACAACTCATCTGCTCAGAGATAACCAAATAAAACTAAAAAGAGGAAAAAAATCAAATTTACAATCAATAAAGGAAGAAAATAACTACTGAATGTCCCGAAGACAGCAGACAATACCAAAACATATAAAAAGGATAGGATGGTAGCAGTTGGTGTCCAAAATAAAACACCAGATGACTTTCCAGTAGAAGAAAAGGCATTAGAACTACCTCAAAGGAAATTCAAACCTCTAATATTCAGAGCTATCCAAGAGTTGAAGCAAAAAGCAGACAAAAATGAGGAAAAATACAGACAAATTCATGGAAAATGCAGACAAAAAAATGGAAGAATTCAGGAAAATAATACAGGAACAAAGTTCCAAAATAAATTCACAACTAGAAAGCATACAAAAACAACAAGTAGAAATCTAAAAAAAAAAAAAACAACATGATTTCAGAAATGGACAGTGTCGTAGAAAGGCTGAGAAGCAGATTTGAAATGATGGAAGACAGAGTCAGTGAAATTGAAGACAAATACTTGGATACAACTTTGTTTGAGGAAAAATCAAAAAAAGAAAAAAAAAAACAAAGAAAAATGAAGAAACCCTGAGAATTATGTGGGATACAATTAAAAGCAAAACTTTGTGAGTGATCAGAATTCCAGAACAGGGGGAGAAAACAGAAAAGACAGAGAGGATTATTGAAGAATTGCTGGCAGAAAACTTCCCTATTATCATGATAGATGAAAACCTGACGATCCAAGAAGCTCAACAAACCCCACATAGGATAGACCCCAAAAGAAAATCACACTTGGTAAAACCAAAGACAAAGAAAGAATCCTGAGAGCCGCTCAAGAAAAATGAAAAGTCACATACAGAGGGGAAATAATAAGACAAAACTCTGATTACTCCACAGAAATCGTGCAGGCAAGAAAGTAATGTGATGACATATATAAAACCTTGAATGAAAAAAACTGTCAACCAAGAATAATATATCCTTCAAAACTCTCATTCAAATATGATGGTGAAATTTGGACATTTCCAGATAAACAGAAATTAAGGGAGTATGTGAAAACCAAACAAAACTTACAAGAATTATTAAAGGGAGTCCTTTGGTTTGAGAACAAACAATACCAGACCACAGCCTGAATCTAGGATGTAAGATTACAACAGCAAGTTACAACCTGGGAAAGGAACTCTCAAGGACTATTCAAAACCAAAAGATTTACAACAGGGAACCAGAGAGGTCAATCTGCAAATGACAACAATGTCAGAACAATAAGAAAGGTAATAAATGGTGTAGGTATAGAGCTTTCTAATGGCGATGAAGGCAAGATGATAACAAGTAATAAAAGACAGGTTCAAACCAAGGAAAATAAGAATAAATTTCAAGGTAACCACAAACTAAGTTAACAAACCTACTCATCAAAATAAAGAAGAAAGACATAAAGTCTCAGTAAAAACAAATCTACTAAAATACAAGAAATTAAAAAAATCCACAAACTAAAGGAATTCAGTACAAGAGAGTAAGAGGAACAAAGAAATAATCATCGCCACAAAAAAAGCACTACAAAATGACAGCAATAAACTTACACATATCAATAATTACACTGAATGTAAATGGCCTAAATGTACCCATAAAGAGACAGAGAGTGACAAAATGGATAAAAAAACAAGATCCATCAATACGCTGTCTCTAAGAGACACACTTTAGAAACAAAGACATAAATTTATTAAAAAAAATCAAAGAATGAAAAAAAATACATCAAGCAAACAGCCACCAAAAAAGAGCAAGTGTGGCAATACTAATCTCAGATAAAATAGACTTTAAAACAAAATCCATCATAAAAGACAAAGAAGGCCACTATATCATGATTAAAGGGATGATCCATCATGAAGACATAACCATAATAAATATCTATGCACCCAATGACAGGGGTCCAAAATATATAAAACAAACTTTAACAGCACTGAAAAGAGAAATTGACAGTTCCTCTATAACAGCAGAAGTCTTCAACGCACCACTCTCAGTAAAGGACAGAACAAATAGAAAGAAACTTAAAGCTACAGAAGATCTAAAGGCCACAATCAGCCAACTTGAACTCACAGATATATACAACACTCCACCCTACAGCTGCAAAGTACACATTCTTTTCCAATGCACATGGAACATTCTACAGAATAGACCACATCTCAGACCACAAAGCAACCCTCAATAAAATCCAAAACTTTCAGATAATACAAAATATCTTCTCTGATCACAATGCCATCAAAGTAGAAATTAACAACAGGAAGAGCAAGGAAAAAAATCAATTACATGGAAACTAAGTAATATCCTGCTTAAAAAAACCACTGGGTAATAAGAAGAAACTAAAGATAGAATAAAAAAAATTCTAGAAAAAGTGAGAATGAAAACACATCATACCAAAACCTTTGGGACACAGCAAATGCAGTGCTCAGAGGCCAACTTATAGCAATAGATGCACACATCAAAAAAGAAGGGACAAAATCAAAACATTAGCTACACAACTAGAATAAATAGAAAGAGAACAGCAAAAGAAGCTTACAGCCACCAGAAGAAAGGAAATAATAAAGAACAGAGCAGAAATAAATGAAATAGAGAATAGAAAAACAATAGAAAGAATAAAAAAAAAAAGTTGATTCTTCAAAAGGATCAACAAAATCAACAAACCACTAGCCAAACTGATAAAAGAAAAACAGGAGAAGATGCAAATAACCCAAATAAGAAATTAAGTGGGGAACATTAAAACAGACCTAACTGATGTAAAAAGCACCATAACAGACTATTATGAAAAACTGTACTACAACAGATTTGAAAATCTAGAGGAAATGGACAAATTTCTAGAAAGACACTACCTACCCAAACTATCACAAATTGGTGTTGAAAATCTGAACAGATCCATAACAAGAAAAGAGATTGAAAAAGTAATTAAAAAAAAATCCCAACAGAAAAAAGCCCTGACCCAGATGTCTTCACTGGAGAATTCTACCAAACATTCAGAGAAGAGCTTACACCAGTACTAAACTATTTCAGAACATAGAAAAGGAAGGGATACTTCCAAATACATTCTATGAAGCCAGCATAAAACTGATTCCAAAACCAGGCAAAGACACCACACACACAAAAAAAATTACAGACCAATATATCTCATGAATATAGATGCAAAAATTCTCAACAAAATCCTAGCCAATAGAATTCAGCATCAAATCAAAAAAATAATACACCATGACCAATTAGGATTCATATCAGGTATGCAAAGATGGTTCAACATTTTCAACATTAGAAAATCAATCAACATAATCCACCACATAAATGAAAGAATCACATGATAATCTCAATTGACACAGAAAAGGCATTCGACAAAGTCCAACACCTATTTCTGATTAAAAAAACTCTCAATAAAATAGTTACAGAAGGGAAATTCCTCAACATAATAAACGGCACCTATACAAAACCAACAGCCAATATCATTTTTAATGCAGAGAGGCTGAAAACAATCCTCTTAAGAACAGGAAGAAGATAAGGATGCCCTTTATCACCACTCCTATTTAACATCGTGCTGGAAGTCCAAGCTAGAGCAATAAGGCAAGAAAAAGAAATAAAGGGCATCCAAATTGTTAATGAAGAAGTAAAACTGTCCCTATTTGCTGATGATTTGATACTATATATACAAAACCCAAAAGCCTCCATGAGAAAACTACTGGAACTAATAGAAAGATTCAGCAGAGTAGCGGGATACAAGATAAACATACAAATATCTGCTGGATTCCTATGCACCAATAAAGAGAATGATGAAAAGGAAATCAGGAAAACAATACCATTTATAATAGCCTCTAAAAAAATAAAATACTTAGGATTAAATCTAACCAGAGATGTAAAACACCTATACAAAGAAAACTACAAAACACTACTACAAGAAAACCCAAAGAGATCTACATAAATGGAAAAACATACCATGCTCCTGGATAGGAAGACTCACTATTGTGAAAATGACAATTCTACCAAAAGTAATATACAAATAGAACCCAATCCGATCCAAATACCAACAACATTCTTTAAAGAGATAGAAAAAACAATCATTAATTTTATATGGGAAGGGAAGAGGCCCCGGATAAGTAAAGCACTATTGAAGACTAAAGGAGGAGGACTAGCACTACCTAACTAACCTCAGAACCTACTATACAGCTACGGTAGTCAAAACAGCCTGGTACCTGTACAACGACAGATACATTGACCAATGGAACAAAATCAAGAACCCAGACGTAAATCCAACCACCTACGGTCACCTGATCTTCGACAAGGGCCCGAAGTCCATCAAATGGGGTAAAGACGGTCTTTTTAACAAATGATACTGGCAAAACTGGATGTCCCTCTGCAAAAAAATGAAACAGGACCCATACTTCACACTATACACAAAAACTAATTCAAAATGGATCAAATACCTAAATATAAAACCAAAAACTATTAAGATCATAGAAGAAAAAATAGGATCAATGCTAGAGGCCCTAAAACATGGCATTAACACGATACAAACCATAATTAACAACATACAAAATCCAGAAGATAAGCTAGATAAGCGGGATTTTCTAAAAATTAAACACTTATGGTCATCAAAAGACTTCACCAAAAGAGTAAAAACAGAACCTACAGACTGGGAAAAACAATTTTGGTTATTACAAATCCAACAAAGGTCTAATTTCTAAAATCTATAGGAAAATACAATACCTCTACAACAAAAGGGCAAATAATCCAATAAAAAAATGGGCAAAGGAAATGAACAGACATTAGAGAAATGCGAATCAAACCCACAATGAGATACCACCTCACCCCAGCATTACTGGCACAAATCTAAAAACAGAAAATAACAAATGTTGGAGAGGCTGCGGGGAGATTGGAACTCTTATGCACTGCTAGTGGGAATGCAAAATGGTACAGCCATTTTGGAAAATGATATGGTGCTTCCTTAGAAAGCTAGAAATAGAAATACCATATGATCCAGCAATCCCACTCCTAGGAATATATCCTAAAGAAATAAAAGCCGTCACAAAAATAGATATATACACACCCATATTCATTGCAGCATTACTCACAATAGAAAAAAAAAAGAAACAACCTAGATGTCTATCAACAAATGAATGGATAAACGAACAACGGTACACACACAATAGAGTGCTACGCAACAGTAAAGAACAATGATGAATCTGGGAAGCATCTCACAACATGGATGAATCTGGAGGGTGTTATGCTGAATGAAATAAGTCAATCACAAAAGGACAAATATTGTATGAGACCACTATTATAAAAACTCATGAAAAGGTTTACACACAAAAAGAAACAATCTTTGCTGGTTACAAGGGAGGGGAGGGGTGGGGGGAGAAAAACACTAAATAGACAATAGATTAAGTGGTAACTTTGGTGAAGGGTAAGAAAGTACACAGTACTGGGGAAGCCAGCACAACTTGTTCAGGGAAAGATCATGGAAGCTTCATGGACAAATCCAAACTCCCTGAGGGACAGAATTGCTGGGATGAGGGCTGTGGGGACCATGGTCTCAGGGAACATGTGGCTCAATTGGCATAGTATAGTTTATAAAGAAAATGTTCTGAATTCTACCTTAGTGAGTAGCGTCTGGGTTCTTAAAAGCCTGTGAGCAGCCATCTAAGACACTCCACTGGTATCACCCCTTCAAGAGCAAGGGAAAATGAAGAAAACTGAAGACATGAGGGAAAAATTAGTCCAAAGGAGTAATAGACTACAACTACCACATCTTCCACCAGACCAAGTCCACTACAACTAGCTGATGACGGGCTACCACCACTGACTGCTCTGACAGGCATCACAATAGAGAGTACCAGATAGAGTGGCAGAAAATTTAGAACAAAATTCTAACTCCAAAAAAAACCAGACTTACTGGCCTGACAGAGACTGGAGAAACCCCAAGAGCATTGCCCCCGGACAACCTTTTAGCTCAGTAATGAAGTCACTTCGGAGGTTCACGTTTTAGCCAAAGATTAGACAGGCCCGTAGGACAAAAATGAGACTAAAGGGGCACACCAGCCCAGAGGCAAGGACTAGAAGGCAGAAGGGAACAGGAAATCTTGTAATAAGGAACCCAAGGTCGAGAAGGGAGAGTACTTACATGTCATGGGTTGTTAACCAATGTCATAAAAAAAATGTATGTACTGTTTTATGAAAAGCTACTTTGTTCCGTAAAGCTTCATTTAAAATACAATAAAAACAGAACTAATCTATATATTAATGTTGATAAAAAACTGATATTAAAGATAATATTTTGAGTATGATAGATGTCGCTGTTATTAAAATCATTAGGTATGTCTTACTAATTTTGATAACCTAATGGTAGACTGTTGTGTTTGATTTCATATTTTGCTTTTCTTATTTATACTAACCATTTATGAGTGAAATTTATGCAACAATAAAGAACAATGATGAATCCGTGAAGCATCTCACAACATGGATGAATCTGGAGGACATTATGCTGAATGAAATAAGTCAACCACAAAAGGACAAATAGTGTATGAGACCACTATTATAAAAACACATGAAAAAGCTTACACACAGAAAGAAACAATCTTTGATAGTTACTAGGGAGGGGAAAGGTGGGGAAGAAAAACACTAACTAGACAACAGATCAGTGGTAACTTTGGTGAAGGGTAAGACAGGCCACAGTACTGGGGAAGTCAGCACAAATGGACCAAGGCAAAGTCATGGAAGCTTCATAGACACACTCAAACTCCCTGAGGGACCAAATTACTGGGCTGAGGGTTAGGGACCCTGGTCTGAGGGGACATCTAGCTCAATTGGCATAACATAGTTTATAAAGAATATGTTCTACATTCTACTTTGGCGAGTAGTGTCTGGAGTCTTAAAAGCTTGTAGGTGACCATCTAAGATACTCCACTGGTCCCATTCCATCTTGAGCAAGGGAGAATGAAGAAAACCAGAGACACAAAGAAAAGATTAGTCCAAAGGACTAACAGACCACAAGTACTATAGCCTCCACCGGCCTGAGTCCAGCACAACCAGATGGTGCCTGGCTACCACTACCCACTGCTCAGACAGGGATCAAAATAGAGGTTCCCAGAATGAGCTGGAGAAAAATGTAGAACAAAATTTTAACTCACAAAAAAGACCAGACCTACTGGTCTGACAGAGACTGGAGAAACCCCAAAAGTATGGCCCCAGACATCCTTTTAACTCAATACTGAAGTCACTCTTGAGGTTCACCTTTCAGCCAAAGATTAGACAGGCCCATAAAACAAAACAAGACTAAATGGGCACACCAGCCCAGGGGTAGAAGGCAGAAAGGGACAGGAAGGCTGGTTATGGGGGGAACCCAAGGTCAAGAAGAGAAGAGTGTTGACATGACATGGGGTTGACAACCAACGTCACAAAATATGTGTATTAATTGTTTAATGAGAAACTGATTTGCTCTGTAAGCCTTCATCTAAAGTACAATAATTTTTTTTTTTTTGTAATTACAGATGAAATTTATAATCTGGGATGTTTGTAGAAACATCATCTCAACAATACTAACTCAAATACGGAAACACATATATAAATAAGACAGAATTTTTAGTAATATTCCTAAACTTTGTTTTGATGTAATTATTTTACTGTATCTCTACACTTTGACTTATACATCTACATGGTTAAGGATGTAATCATTCTCCTTGACTGGCAAAAGTGTGAAGATAAATTATTTGGCTTAGAAAAATAATCGATTCTATAAGGTCATGTAAGCCTTTCACTTACACTACAAATCTACCAAGGTCACTACAGTCTTTTTAAAAAGACTGGATTTTAATGTAATGCTGAGTTTTATTTCACTATACAGTGGTTATGGTCAGTGGCAATTTCTCTACATAGTAAAAAATAATCATAATGAAAAACTATGTACAAAGTAGTTCTATTTTATACGTGATAAAAAGAACAGAATAAAAAAAGAGTTTAAATCTCTTGAACATTTGGATCTTTGTAAATTACAGCATTGAATTGAGAATGTAAAGTTATGAATATTCATTACTATATTGAAAATAAAATAAATTCAAATTTAACTATGGCTAGAAAAGGCTTTGTAAAGTGGAAATAATATTGTACCTATTATCAATTGATTTATACATTATAAAGTTTTAATTTAAAAAATGACAACTATTTGAAAATTAGTAGGTTAGAGAATAAAGTCAAAACATAATGAGCAATATAATGTAGTATATGATCGGAGTAAAGATGACTTTTCTACAGGAGTACATATGGGAGGGTCACTGACAACTGGAGAGGCAAACTTTATTTCATAAAGACACTGCAACTTCTAGAGGGCACTGAAGTCTGAGTAAGATCCATATGGGAAAAGGGAAGTGGGCAAAGTCATTTCAAGTAGAAAACAGAGTTAGCAAATTGAAGAAAATGGATAAAAATACAAGGTTACTGAGAGAGAGTTCACATAGTCGACTAGCCAGCAACAATTTGGAAGTATACATTATAATCAAATCATATGGGACCAGAGAACTTAGGTTAACAGGTCTTTTTTTTTTTTTTTTTGGCTTGACAGTAATAGTGACCTATAGATATATTTAAACAAAAATCCACAAAACGGAGAGAGGTTCCGGCAAGATGGCGCTCTAGGCAGAAGCACCACACTGTCCCTCCACAGCAAAGATCCACAAAACTAAGCCAAACAGAGAATGCAACAATCCTGAAACCCTAGAACATCAAATGAAGAGATAAAGAACTCAGCCGAGCACCAAATGGAGTGAGAATACTGAAAGACAA
>NW_004443943.1:9737706-9765473 GCF_000243295.1 Trichechus manatus latirostris | reverse complement strand
AAATTTTTGAAATGGTCTATCTTTGGCTATGTGTATTTTCACCAAAAAAAAAAAAAAGATTGAAAATTTAAAGGGTTAATATGTTGGGGGTTGTTAACCAATGTCATAAAACTACATGTGTACTACTGTTTCATGAGAAACTGTTTGTTCTGTAAGCTTCATCTGAAGTACAATAAAAAATTTTAAAAAAATCCATGAAAAGGATGATATTCTATGAAGATTAATTTGGTAGAAGTATGTTCAGTGTCATGGGGTAGGGAAATTTCAGTATCATCTGTGCTGATACTATAATTATTTCAGTTATAACTTCTCTTTAAATACATCAAGCAGAGGTGACTAATATTTGCAGGACAGATAACAAACACAAAGTCAGCATAAGTTGATCTTACTGCATTTCTTTTAAAGGCAATCAATCTGATCATGGTAAAAATTTATCCTATATATCAGCAGTAACACACTACAACTATGACTTTCTCTATGTTTGATGGGCAAACACAGCTAAACAATTTCTTTTACTCATAGAGCTATGAGTTAGAAAATACAAAAATGTCTTCCTAAAAATATCTAATTTCATATCTTATCCTTGCATTCAATAATTGGTAATCATTCTCTCTTGCATAGTATCTGTGTCTGCTATCTAGCATGATAATCATCCAAGAGTCTAGTTTTTTCTAACTTAAAATCTAATTTATAACCTTAAAATATTAGTTTCTACTATTATAGAGAATATAAAAACTTCCTTGTAATATTTTGTATCCTATTAAAATCATATAGATATTAAATGGTATGTTCATAAAAATGGTATGGACACTCTAATGATCATTTTGCATTTTTCTGCACTTTTAATGAGAATAAGTTGCTACAATTCCCTTGGGGTTAGTGATTATTTTAAGGATATTTTCCTACTTAATAATTTTCTAAAAGGTCACTAATGTAAAATATTAAGTTCTCAGTATAGCACAGCAAGATATTTATTGGTACAAGAGAAAATTTCTTTCCAACCTTTCTGATTCCAAAGCCTTTTTACATAGTTTTTCAATCTGGAATAATTTCTGACTGCCTGTATTTACCACCACCATCCTCTTTTATCCTATCTTACCCTATTTCTATTTCTGTTCTATTCTTAGTTCATTAGTTTGCTATTTTACGTGAAGGCATTCCCTCAACCTTTGCATTTTTACTTAAGAATCTCATCCTCATATAAAACTTCTCTTGCAAGTCCTCAAGTCTAGGTCAGATTCATTTGCTATTATCTTATCCACATTTTTCATTTTTTTCAGGGAATTTCTCAGTTTGTAATTATATGTTTGTCAGTGGGTTCTTTCACAATGTTTGCTTTTACCCTGTACCCCTGAGAACAGGAATTGTTACTATTCCACCCTCCGTGCTGGCTTTTATGCCAGAGCCTGGAACAATGCCTGGAGCCAATTAGCGTTTTATAAGTATGTGTTGAACTGATTAATAATTTACTTTTAACAAATGTAATATTTTTACACAATGGCCTATCCTTTATACTAATCAAATAGTTACCAGATATGTATATATATACACATACACACACATAGATATATATATACACATACGTACATACATATTTATTAATTTATAAATTATTACTGCAACATGTGCTGCATGTGCAGAACAGATAATTGATAAACACTAGAGAAGTCATAATTCCTTTGAAATCTTTATAATCTATTCTTGGATAAAGAGCTATCCACACAAAGAAAATGGAGATGTGTGCATATAAATATATATGCATTATAAAAGGACATTTGAAGTTGTCAAACTTAGATAAATATGTGCTTATAAAAGATAAGAATGAAATACTTACACAAACCATAAACAAGCACCAAATTCTAATCTCTAAATCAAAATTTTATGGTTTATATATAACAGAAGCTGTTAGCCCATTTTGCTTCAGTGAGCCAATTAAATTCACCTTGTCTCAAATTGTCCCCTATGTTTGAATACACTGTTATTGGGAGAACCCTGCGTATAGTTTCAGTAGCATATAAAAATTTCTATTTTTAATATGTGTACTCAGAATAAAAAAAATAAAAGGAAGTACACATAAGCTACAGATTAATATTTTAATATTGTCGAAATGGTGAAAGTAATAGGACATGACAATTAAGTACCTTCTAAAATGAATTTTTGGAAAATAAAAACGAAGGCTTGAACAAATTATATACGAAAATAAAAATTATAGCTTTTTCCACTTAATTAGCACTCTTGTCCAAATAAGCAAGAATCACTTTAAAAAGTAATGCTTTTTCCCCTTAGAATTTCTGCTGAAGTTCAAAGGTTCAAGTTTTAATTACCACTCATAAAGTATGCAGTCTAACTTTCAAAACTATGAAAAGTTCACTATTTTACATGATTCAGCAAGATATTCCTCTTTGAAGAATTATCATTATAGAGTATTAACCTTCATACAAATTAGTAGCTAGAAAATTTCTTTTCCCACTTCTCAGTTTCAGAGACTGCTTAATAAATCAGAATCTGGAATCTTGTGTGGATGAAAGGAAATAGTAGTTTTAAGATCAGAAACTTACTAATGTGACGCCCACGGGCAAAGATAAAATTAGATATTATGGATAAATCTGAAGTTTCAGTTTTAATAATGATAAACGTATAGTGAAGCAGAGAACCAATGAAGAAACAAATTCTACCCCTCTACCCATGCCCACCATCTTGTCAGCTGAATATGCACTTCAAATGTGTGTTCAGTGCTTCCGTTCTGCCTCCTAGTTCATTGCGTAGTGCCTGGGGTCTTAAAAGCTTGCAAGAAGCCATCCAAGGCACAACAATTGGTCTCTATTCACCTGGAGCAATAGAGGAAGGAGAATCAGGAATAGGAGGAGTAAATGGTATGTGTGGCTAATGCCTCCATGAACAACTGCCCCCTTTGCCATGAGACCAGAAATGGATGGTGTCTGGCTACCACTACTGAACATTTTAATCAAAGATTCTATAGAATAATCCTGATCAAAAGGAGAAAATGTAGAACAGAATTTTTAATTCTCAGGAAATCCAGACTTTCTGGAGCCATGGAAGCTCGATGAATCCCTGGAACTACTGCCTAAAATAATCTTTAAACCTTAAACCAAAAATATCCCCTCAAGTCTTCTTAAAACTAAAGTTTTTTAGCTTAACTAGTACAGAAGTTCTGCCTTGAGTATTATACTCTTTTAAGATCTACCTATATGGGACCAAATTGACAAGAGCAACTCGAAAGGTTAGACAGAAGTCTTAGGGGGCTGTGAATTTATGTTAATGAGGGACGAACAACTAAGAAAAGGAGGGTGAGAATGGTTGCATAACTTGAAGAACGTAATCAATGTTACTGAATTGTACATGTAAAAACTTGAATTGGTACATGTTTTTGCTGTGTATATTCTCAACAACAACAACAAAATAAATTAATTTTCTAAAGTGCAAGTTGTACTGTCTTGTATACAGAGGGTATATGAAGATAAAAGCAAAATAGGATATAATTGTGGAGGAATGAAAATGAGTGTTAAGATACAGAAAAGAGAAATTGGAGAGAATATGTGAGTGTTGTGCTTGTGTGTGTGTGTTTGTGTGTGCATTAGGTGGAATGTATTATCAAGTGTAAGTAACTATAGTTGTTCAACGAAGGGGTCATAAACTCTTAAGACTATAAAGTTCTGGCACATACTGTAAATAAGTGAAACGGGTTGAGAGAAAATGGGGAGTTCTAGCCACTGTGCCAAATTGAAACTGATATTAGCTTCTTTGTGGAAGTTTAAACACATTTTTTATCTTGTCTTTGTGTGTTTTAGATAAAACATAATGCCTAGATTTTAATGTAAAACTATTCAATTTTAATTTTTTTTAATTAAACTATTTTTAAAGTATTGTACTGGTCAAAGAAATATAGCTGCTTGTACTGTTCGGCCCATGGTACTACACTTGGAAATCTTTGGCTGCCAGTGGACTGCCTGTTACATAATCAGAACTCTATATATTTAAGGTCACAGTTCTATCGTCACATCTCACAAAAACTCATCATAGTCAAGTTTTTTGGGAATTACAGCAGTTTAAAGTATTTTTCTGACTGGAAAAAAAAATCTATCTCAGTAATAGATGCAATAGCTATAAAAATGATATGCCAGGCTGCCCAAGGTCTACTAGGTGGGAACTGGAGCACTGCTAGCATTTAGGATTTTCTCAGAAGAGGAATTTTCAGAATTATCATGCTGTTACTTTAAAACAAACAGATTAAAAACAGATATCACATACCTAAAATAAGCAAACAGATAGAAACCAAAGATTATTAGTGGTTACCAGAGATGGCAGGGAAGAGGAAAGGCGAAGTGCGGCTTAGGCGACATTGAGCTTATGTTACTGGTGGTGAATAATTTGGAAAAGAACAGTGATAAAAGGTTGCAAAATATGAAGAACGTAATCAATGTCACTGAATTGTATGTGTGGATATTGCTGAACTGGTGAAGGTTTTGTTGTTTATATTTTCACCACAATAAAAAATACACACATATATATTCAGAAAGGTTTTTGAGGATACACATCTACCTCTGATGTAAGAATGCATTTGGAGCACAGTCATCAAGATTGCAAACTTTATTCTTGCCCAAGTATTGATTTCTGCTCTAAATTTTGTAATCATGTGAGTGACTTTTAAAATGATACCAAATCCTGGGTTAATCTCATTTTGATGATATTTATCTATGCTTTTTATATTCATTTTATGGTTTAAGTTTGGTTCTAGACAATCCTGTAAACCACCTTTCAGTAGTTGCTACTTATTTCTTTTTCAAATTTTGTCAGCATCACATAGATTGGCATTTCAACTCATAATGAAAGCCCTTATTTAATTATAAGGTTGTATATTGCTTTCCAATCAAAAAAAAAAAAAAAAAAGGAAAGAAAGAAAAAAGAAGTAAATGATTGCAATCATGAGACTTGTTCCCTGCAGGTATTTCCTAATGTTCAAAATTGGAAAGCAAGTTTTACCAAAACTTTCAAACTGTTATCCTTACCACCTGTGGGCTATCTTGTATGTCACTGTAAATGTGGAAGAAAAAGGCATATATAGTATTATATTTGGAGAAAATACAACTTCCTAAATGTAAAATAATATCTAAATATGCCTGGAAATAATAAAGCCATATCGTTAGAATTTTAGAAATATTTTCATGCCAATTATGTCATTACGTGGATTTTAAAACATAGATAATAAAATATGTAAGGCAATGAAATGCCACAACACTTAGTATAACTGAGAAATTTGCCCTTGAAGATCATTGTATTGAAGAGAAAAAAAATCATTTGTATCTTATGATATTTACAAAAGATGCTTTAAACAAACAAGAGCAGTAGCAAATCATACTGTTTCACGAGACACTGTTAATTAAAGTGGGAAACACTGTGCACACAAATTAGCCTCTAAAAATCACTTTTCTTGAAAACACATGGCAAGCAGACTAATTTCAATACTATGAGCTAGAACTAAAATTGTATCATGCACTATCTTCCACCAGCCAAGTAATACATGCAGGGTGAAAGCTACTCCAACTGTCATATTAAACAACTTTAAATGTGGCTGGCGTCTATAATTTTCCTGTAATCTTATTCTGAACGGAGCTTTCTTAAGCAAAAAATAATTACAGAAAAGGTAAACGTCTGGCCATAGTGATTTGTTTATAAACAAACAAAAAACTAATAGAGAATGAATGAATACATTTAGTCTGATAAGGAAAGTTTTGTTGAAATTTTTGTAAAGAAACAAAATAGTGCAGAAAATTGAAATGAATCCCTGTTGATAATTTTTTAAAAAATATCATTGCTACTGTAGTTTCTTAAAAACAAAATTAAGCAGGCAATAATTTTCCAGTAACTTGTATACTTCTGAATTGGGTATATAATTATAATTCTTGGGGATATCACATATTTGATAGGTTAAAACATTTTTTCTAAGATGTATGAGTGTGTTTATGTATGTTTGTTTATGATATACGTATGTTAAACTGCCAATATAAAATATATACAATTGACACATACATTATTAAACTTTGATTAAATATGTAGCTTACTTATAGATTTTGCTCATTTGTGAGAGCAAGTTAGGTTTCCTCTCCCCAGATAATAGTGATGAGTTATCTATTTCTCCTGGGATTAAGGTAGAGTGGTAAATGTAGTGGTGGGAGATGAATGAAAGCAAAGCAAAGCTCCTAACCAAACAGAAATGACACGATCAATAATTCATCAATGTGTCTAGTAGAGATACTCCTCAGGGTTAGTGTTTTAGGTTGCTTTTCCTTCTTTCTACAATAAAACTCTCCAACTGATGAAAAGAAATCTGAATTGTATATTGTTATCTCACACTGAGATGCATTTCTCCTGATAGAAGGTATAAACTATAACAATGCAAATATAGTGTAAGTAGTATTACTAAGGCAGAGAGAGAGAGGGGTTGGTTAGGGAGAGAGTTACTAGCTGTTAGGATAGTCAGGGAAGGCTTCCATGATAAGATTACATTGGAACTGACCTGAAAAAAGCAAGGGACTTTCTGGAGAATACCATCATTGAGCAGCAGAAGAGTAATTTCAAAACCTCTGAGTTGGGAGCATGCCAGGCATATTTGAGGGACAACAAATAGTCAAGTTTAACCACAACATAATTAATGAGAAAGAAGCAGTAGGAGATAAGATCAGAAAAGTGGTCAACTCAAGAGACTAGGAGAATGGAGGTACCACTTACTTGGATTTGTTATGCTGGGTGGAGAAACAATTTTGGAGTAGAAATCAAGAGTTTGTTTGAAAAATTAATGTTTGAAATATCTATTAGACAATTAAGTGAAGATGCGTTGGATATCAATGAGTTGGGATATTGTATATTGTATATCTATACAATTGACAGTTATTAAAAAAAAATGGACCTAGTACAGAATATCTACGGATTTAGTATGAAGGGAGAAGAAAAAGGATTTCAAATAGTTGAAGATTAGAAAAATAAAGGAATCCAGCTAAAGATATTGAGGAGTAGCTGGTAAGAAAGAGTTCCTGAGGAAAGGCTTTCAACAAGGTGATGTTAACGTGTCAAGTGCTACTGATAAGTTGAGTAAGATAGGGACTGAGAATAGACCATTGTGTGCTTGGCAAAACGAAGATCACTGGCGACCTTAACAAAAGTACTTTCAGCGGAGCAGTGAGAACAGAAGCCCAATTAATTGTTTTTAAGAAATATAGAGAGTGTAGATCATTCTTCTACCACTTTTCTATCAGTTTATCATACTCTGGTGGCTTGAGTATTGCTGGAAGTCATGCCATTAGTATTTCAAACATCACTAGGGTCATCCATAGTGGACAGGTTTCAGTGGAGCTTCCAGATTAAGACAGACTAGAAAAAGAAGCATAGTGATCTAATTCTGAAAATTAGCCAATGAAAACTTTATGGATAACAATAGAACATTGTCCAACTCACTTTCTTTCAACACATCATCAGAAGCGATCAATCGCTGGAGGCGGGCATCATGCTTGATGAAGTAAATGGCCAGCAAGGACAATGGAGACTTACTGAGATGGTGGCATAACAGCCACAATGGACTTGAACACGTCAGTGATTATGAGGATGACACAGAATCTGGTAAGGGTTCTTTCTGTTGTACATAATGTTGCCATAAGTCATAGTCGACTCAAAGGCAGCTATCCAGATCGTTCTTTGGTGTTTTTGGCTGTAAAAGTGAGCAGCAAAATGTCAGGGCAGGAAGAGAGCACATGCAGCACTAGAGAGCATGTGTGCATGCATGTGTGTGTTAAAGATGAGGGCTCTTACAGTACGGCTGTTTGCTGAAGGGAATGATCCATGGAAAAGGACAGTCCCAACAGAGCAGGAAAGAGTGAAGCATACCTGTGGGATGAAAGAAGCCCTTAGTTTTATAAAAGGGAATGGATTCCAGTGGCTACCTGTAGTTCACTATTGGTATCTGGCGAGAAGGCAGAGTATATGTGAAAGTTTGAGAACAGAGAGGTATGTTGAAAGTTTCAGGAAAAAGAGAAAACTAGAAGACATGAAGTATTTATTTGAAAACTAATACTGTAAATTAAATGTGAAAATAAAATAGAGTTACAGAGTAGGGATAAGAGAAGTTTGTCTTTTTTTCTTTTCCCCCAGCCACCTTCAGCTGTTGTGATCCACGCTTAGAGCAGATAAAATGCTGCTAATTAATTTTGTTTCCTTTTAGAGTTTATTTAAAATAAATTCCTTTAAAATGTGCTTATTAAATATTCAAAATGTGTAATTGAGGCCTAAATAAACATTTTTGAGAGTTGTAAATATACAAAACACTTGAACAGCAGCAAATAATGTAACTCTATAGCTTTATTAACCATCACTTTGGCCTAAATAACTGAACTAGAATTAGGTGCTTGGGAAACTGACTTGAACTGCTTATTAAGGATTCTGCCACCCCTCCCACAGCACAAACCACTAGTAATTAAAAAAAATACATATATTTTAATATTTACATTTATACAATGGACATTTGGTGGCATCGTGGTTAAGAGTTGGGCTGCTAACCAAAAGGCAGGCAGTTCGAATCCACCAGCTGCTCCTTGGAAACCCTATGGGGCAGTTCTACTCTGTCCTGTAGGATCACTATCAGTCAGAATTGACTCGAAGGCAATAGGTAACATGGACAAGGTGTTTGAGGGGAATGAAAGCTGGCTTCCATCTTCAAATTTTTGATGTTTAACTAACAATTATTAAGTATCTACTTTCTACTTTTAAGACATTTTACCAGGTACTTTAAATAAATGTTATCTTATAATTTACATATCAAAATTATAAAATGAAATAGGTTTGTTCCTTTCTTTACGAGCAACACAAGGGCTGAGACTGAGATGTTAGAAGGCTTTCCCAAGGTGACACAGCAAGAGCAGAACCAGGGTCTTCGGATTTATCTCCACTGTCTTTTTCTCAACACTCTGAAGTTCTAGATGTGTCAAGTAATAGCCTATGTAGTGACTTAAAGCTTGGTGTAAAGAGTTTGATTACACCGAATTGTAATCCTGATTCTGTACCTAATATCCTACATTATCTTGGGGAAGACACAATATTTTTTGAATTAATAAGGAGACGATCATTCACATCTGGGAGATAAGCCAGAATTCTTAGGGAGAGTGTATTTGACATGAGCATTATAAGGGCAGATAATATGTGGAGAGTACAAAGATGAGGGGTATGTATTTACAAAAGCAGAATGTAAGTATAATTTTATGCAAGTATAATATGCAATGATACCCACAGATATAAGCTTGTATAAAGAGAAATATAGTACATTGGCTAAATTTTCATGTTTTTACTGTTAATACTTCTAAATCTAAAAGCGTTTTAAGTTTTATATTCAGTTTTGTTGCAGCAGCAATAAGGACAGGGAAACATACCCTGGAAGTTTAGAATTGTCTAATCTTAATGTACAATGTAGGGGTAATGTGAATGTAAATTGTTACACCTTCTACTGAAGAAAATTGGGTAATATCTATGAAATATTAAAATGCATGTATTATATTAGACAATAATTCTACATTAAAAATATCCTTCAAATACACTCACATATATCTCCAAATAACTCTGTACAATAATATTCACTGAGGTATTGTTTGTAATATTAAAATGTTGGGAAAAAATTGAACGTACAAAAACAAAGCATGAGATTCAATACATAAATACATAAATAGGTAGGTAGGTGGGTAGATAAATAATAAACAGGTGGAAAGATAGATGATAAATAGATGAAAGGTAGATGATAGCTGATAGATAGATAGATAGATAGATAGATAGATAGATAGATGATACATAGTTTACACTCAAATCCAAGAGCACTTTATCCACAATTAAAACTGACTGAAGGCTAAGATTTTTTAGAAATTAAAACTGTCCACTACTTTTTTAGACATTACAATGGTCCACTACTAATTGAGCTAGTATTATAAAAATATGGACTTTTTCCTAGAAATAAAAAAATTCAAAAGCTGACTATTTAAAATTTTAGCAGTTTTCTTTGGATATTATAGCAAATTTTGATGTAATAAGTTTTATTGAAGATTCTACTTTTTAAAAGGAAATATTAATAGGGCATACGCTGCTAGTTATTTTTAACTAACTCTTTTAACCAAAGAAGAGGTCTTCATTAGTATTAAAAAGTGATTAATTTTGGATTTATTTCAGAGATTTCTTGAATTAAAGAAATAAAATTGTCAACCTAATGAAAACATAATTTTAAAAATGAAAATAAATGTGGAAAGAATAGAATGATAGAGAGAGTAGAACCTAAAGTTAGGAAACTTGAATTGGAGCGTCAGTGTTAGCAGTTATTAGGTGGATCCGAGTAAGTCACTTATCCTTCAAGCCTCAGTTTACTCCCTTAGAGTTAGGCTAATCATACTAAACAGGATTTCTATGAGGATAAAACACAGTCACTAACAAACGGTGGTTCAGTTTGACTTTGGCTAAATATATGTTGAACAAAATGTTTAATAAATATTAATCCATCTCACACAAGTAGAATTATAACATAAACTTTAAAATTCAGAGTCTGAAGTTTAATTGATCCAAATGATAAAGGTAAGCATTGTTTTGTCTGAAGAGTATATTTTTGTGAAAAGTACAAAGATATCCTGGTGGCACAGGGGTTCAAGGTTCGGTTGCTAATCCAACGGTGGGCAGTCTGAACCCACCAGCTGCTCTGCGGAAGAAAGATATGGCAGTCTGCTTCCATTAAAATTTACAGCCTTGAAAACCTTACAGGGCAGTTTTACTCTGTCCCATAGGCGCTATGAGTAGGAATCAACTTGGCAACAGTGGTTTTGGATGTAGAAATCTTATTGAAAACACCAGAAGGTGCTTAAATAAGCATGTTCATGTTTTTCTCCTTCCATGTTAGTTTTGAAAATCTAGGGATGTGAAATTAGAGTTGCTAGTTAGTGATGATGCAGAGATAAGCTCAGCCCTATTAAAATTTCTATTACAGCTCAAGAACTGAACAAAAGTTAAACTCCAAAAGCAGCATGTCTAAATCAACTCTGAAAGGCAATTACTGTTTCAATAATTCATGAGGAAAAGTTGATATAGCAATAGCAAGTTGTCTCTCCACAAATAAAGGCCCAAAGCTTGCATTTATGCTTGGCATTGTGTATGAGAGTATGTGGGCCAGTTCAGTTAATACTTGTATTATGAGCATTTATAAAGTCAAAATGAAGTTAATGATTTTAAAAGAAAAAATTGATGAATTGATGAAGGGACCATAATAGATTACTTGAAATACTCTAGGGCTAAAAGAGTAATTTAATATCTTTATGTTTGCTAGATTGGGTTCCTGATTTCTCGGTATCAAAACCAAACCAAACCCACTGCCGTCCAGTCGATTCCGACTCATAGCAACCCTATAGGACAGAACAGAGTTGCCCCATAGGGTTTCCAAGGAGCACCTGGTGGATTCGAACTGCCAACCTTTTGTTTAGCAGCCGTAGCTCTTAACCACTGTACCACCAGGGTTTCCAATTTCTCAATAACATTTCCAAAATCTCTATTTTCTCTTTAAACAAAATTTATTTTTTAAACTACAAACTATTTAGACAAGCCTACCAAAATCTTGGAGCCCTGGTGGTGTAGTGGTTTAAGAACTCAGCTGCTAACCAAAAGGTCAGCAAATCGAATCCACTAGCTACTCCTTGGAAACCCTACAGAACAGTTCTACTCTGTAGTATAGAGTTGCTATGAGTTGGAATCAACTCGACGGCAATGAGTTTGATTTTTTTTTTTGGTACCAAAAACTTAAAAGAAGAATTCCTGATAATATCAGTAATTTCTATTACTACATCTAGATAGATGATAGACAGATACATACATACATATGAATGGGTATAAAATAGATAATTTTTTAAGTATGTAAGCTAAATGGTGGTAAATAAACACTTCTGCTATTACAAATGGGAAATACTGTATTACTCAGTTAAAACATTGAAATAAAAAGGACTCATTTTTAGATATAATAATAATAAATCTCCCAGAAAAAAATTGAGTATCATGTAAACTGTTTCAAAATTGTTGGTCTCCAAATTACTAATTTATCATGAATTCCTGAGTGTCCATATACACTGGGAGAAAAGTTCTAGATCAAAACCCATTTTGCCTCTAGACCATTTCCTTAATAACTTATCAGATACGGAAAGTACTTTACCGAAGTTAGCAATTAGAGGGTGAGGAAAGTACTGAGGATATTAATATATCATATTTAGTGTACCTCTGAAATTTTTATCATCATTCATCATTTATAATGTCATTTTATCCACCAAAACCCCCCGACAAATATCAAATATTATTTGCATGATCGTGCTAGGCACAGAGCAGCTAGCAGTGAAGATACGATCCTTACATTTGAAATGTTCTTCACCTGGCTGGAGAACAGCAAACAAAAAATTTTAATATGATGGGGTATGTGCTGTAAGATAAATAGACACTAAGTACTTCAAGTACTGGGGAGATTTAAACAATTGTCCTGGGGGTAGGAGGTAGGTAGAGGTATTCACAGAATACCCGTTGCCCAGTCGAGTCCATTCCGACTCATAGCGACCCTACAGGACAGAGTAGAACTGCCCCATAGGGTTCCCAAGGAGCGGCTGGTGGATTTGGACTGTCTACCTTTTGGTTAGCAGCTGAGCTCTTAACCACTATACCACCAGGGCTCTGCTTCACAGAATAGGTGGCATTAAAGCATATTCTTGACAGATGAATGAGAGATCATCAGATAGACTAGTAGATTCCTGGCACAGACTGTAGGGCATGTAAAGACATGGAGATACAACAATATGGTGCCATCAGGAATTGGTGTATGTTTCCATGGGCTTTGGGATGTATTGGTGTGAATACTAGCACAGGATTGGAAGAAGCGTTTGAGGGCAGATCATGAAATGTGGAAAAAGGTGTATAGTTATTGTGAAAATTTTAAAACACTTAAGCAATTAAAACAAAACAAAACTATACTGTAAGTGAGCTGCCATGTCATGCGGCAGCCTTTTAGAAAGCCCCCCATGGCATTGGACTGAGGCCTGTCAACAGCCACTTGAGTGAGCTGGAAGCAGAGCCTCTCTAGTAAAGCACTGAGATAACAACAGTCACAACTAACAGCTTGATTGCAATATCATTAGAGACTGAGCCAAAACCAGCCAGATAAGCTGCTCTTAGAAATTTTTACCCATGGAAACTTTGAGACAGTATGTGTTTATTGTTGTAGACTGCTACATATGTGGTTACTTGTTATTTGTCATGAAACAGATTTGTTCATTTATGGTGCTTAAAAGTATTAAGTGTGTGTTTATGTGTGTTTGTGTGTGTGTGTGTATATATATACGTATATATACATATATACGTATATATACATATATACGTATATATATATAATTTTTGCTGTACTGAAGTAGCATGGAGAAGTGACATTGTTGTTGGGTGCCATCGAGTTGGCTCCGACTCATAGTGACCCTACAACAGAATGAAACACTGCCCAGTCCTCCACCATCCTCATAATTGTTGCTGTGTTTGAGTCCATTGTTGTAGCCACTGAGTCAACCCATCTTGCTGAGGTCTTTCTCTTTTTCACTGATCCTCTATTTTATCAAGCATGACGTCCTTCTCCAGGGACTGGCACCTGCTGGTAACACGTCCAAAGTATATAAGACTAAGTCTCACCATCCTCCCTTCTAAGGAGCATTCTGGCTGTCCTTCTTCCAGAACAGCCCTGTTCATTTTTCTGGCAGTTCATGGTAGATACAATGTTCTTTGCCAACACCATAATTCAAAATGCATTGATTCTTCTTTGGTCTTCCTCATTCATTGTCCAGCTTTCATATGTATATAAGGTGACTGAAAATATCATGGCTTGGATCAGGTACACCTTATTCCTCAAAGTGACATCACTTCTTTTTAACACTTTAAAGAGATCTTTTGCAGCAGATTTGTCCAGTGCAATAATGTCATTTGATTTCTTGACTGCTCCATCTATGGGCATTGATTGTGGATCCAAGTGAAATAAAATCCTAGACAATTTCAATATTTTCTCCATTTATCATGATGTAATTTATTGGTCCAGTTGTGAGGATTTTTTTTTTTTTAATGTTGAGGTGCAATCCATAATGAAGGCTGTGGTCTTTGATCTTCATCAGTATGTGTTTCAAGTCCTCTTTGCTTTCAGCAAGCAAGGTTGTACCATCTGCATATCGCAGATTGTTAATGAGTCTTCCTCCAATCCTGATGCTCCATTTTTCTTCATATACTCCAGATTCTCTGACTGTTTGCTCAGCATACAGACTGAATACAATCCTGAGGCACACCTTTCCTAATTTTAAGTCACACAATATCCTCTTGTTCTGTTTGAACCACTGCCTCTTGGTCTATGTACAGGTTCTGCATAAGCACAAGTGTTCTAGAATTTCCATTCTTTGCAATGTTATCCATAATTTGTTATGATGCACAGAGTTGAATGTCTTCACATAGTCAATAAAACACAGGTAAACATCTTTCTGGTATTTTCTGCTTTCAGCCAAGATTCATCTGACATCATCAGTTACATCCCTCCTTCCACGTCCTCTTCTGAGTTCAGCTTGAATTTCTGGCAGTTCCCTGTCGATGTACTGCTACAATCATTTTTGAATTATTTTCAGAGGTTATGGAATTTTAAATTTGCATATTAAGTTATTGATCTCTAAATCATTAATAGTAATTATAATTGATGAAAGAACCACTAAATTTCTTCAGGTCTCTCGGTATCATTCTTTAATTTTTTAAATCATCTATTTGAAGTTTTGCAAAACACTTTAGTTTCCCTGGAGGAGCAAGTACTACATTAGGTACATAACATAAGATGCTACCTTTCCTAGTATCTCAGAATAGTTCTAGGGAGTTGAAGATCAATGAGAAATGTATCAGAATTTTGCCTGAAGTCACTGCCCATGGAAAAATCAGAGCTTTTCAGAGCAGGTTGGGTGGAGTCTATGCTCATGGCTTGCAAATGATCTTAAGAGAGGACAGAACATGTTATGGTAGAAATGAAAGAACAAAATAAATGCCTGCCTGCAGATTCATGACAGTGTACCGCAAAAGAAGAGAGAGAAATCCTTTTTTTAAACCAATTTTTATAAATACAGTATTCCCAATCTAAATTTCAGGTATTAGAACCCACAAAAAAATTCTACCTTTGTTGAAAAAGCAGACATGTTAGTGCCCAGATTTGTATATATTGAAACCCTACCTGCCTTGCATTTACTTTGTATATTGTTGATATTTAGGAGCAGTTAATACAATCTTGATCACTAAAAAAACCTGTTAATAAGTGGTAGTATACAACATATTTCCTTTCTGCATGCTTTTTTAGGTCAGGCTGGCATATTCCATAGTCACTATGAGCTTTCAGACCATGACATTCTCTTGATGCCACTTTTCAACTGTAAAACACATCAGCTGGAAACCCACTGGGTTGCTATCAATTTCTACACGTCCACAGCCTCAGAGTAAACTAATATGACCCTCACGACTAATACATTGAAAAGATAAGAATGATTTTCTGCACTGATTCATTAGTTGTGAAAGCTTTCTGCAGCAGAAGGCTAGACAGCACTCCTGAGGGTGTTGCAGTGAGAACACTGAAATGGCAACGAATGGCAATGCTCAACTTTTCAACCACGCTGTGATCTGAAATTTTGTATTTTATAGATACCATAGATGTGAACATCATCCTTCAAGGAAATTGGATTGCTGAATAAGAAACTTCTTTACACCCTGCCTGTTATTCTTACATGATACTTACAGAAACAGTTTGACAGCTTTGGAGAGAATATCGTATGCCTACTGTAGGCTTTCTACTTACGGAGTTTAAGTGACTCAGGATGTTAGCTTTACTGGCTTTACATTTTTTCTTCAGGGAAAACAGAGAAATCACCAGGTTTAAGAAATAGAAAATGTATGCTTCCTCCACACAGAAGTGCAGAAAGGGAATTCTTCAGACATTTTAGAGGTTTAAGAAATGATATATTTTTAAATTCCTATGAAATTCAAGGTAACCTTGAGTTAGAACATTTTATTTCAGAGATGATAATTTAAAACATGTTTCCAATAATTGTTTTGGTTTCCATACTATTTGGAACAATATATAATTTGAATGGTTCATATTGTCTCTTAGCTTTATTTACATTTACCTGCATACATTGAAATGTGATTGTAAAGAATGCTTCCTTCATTTAGATTAAGCAAATAGGGTATGCCACTTGCCACATGCATCCTCTTATAGAGCTAACTATATTCACTAGTTTTTACTTCTTAAACTAGTGTACTATTTCCAGTAGCAATATAATTTGACTAAAAATAGGAGATTCAAACTATCTCCTTCTACTCAAACTCTAAAAATCAATATAAGCTCTTGTACATTTAAAATTTGATTTCCTCTTATGTCAGATGCTTTGTAGACACAATTTAATTGGGCTAAACATTATTATTCTCACTGACGTATCCTTCTCTAAATCAGCTTATGCATAGAAACTAGCCCATAAATAAGAATTCATTGAAACCTGTGGTTTCAGCTTATGTAAGTTCTAGAAATATGTTCCATACTTGTTAATTAACTAAGCCACATGTCTAAGCTACTCTTAAACCTAAAACTAAATAATTCCAAACATCTCTGATAAATAATTTAAAATAATAAGCTCGCAAATCTGGCAGGAACTCCAATCTCAGGTACAGTATCAACAAAATGGAAATGGTATAGTGAGGATTAAATGAGAGAATTTATACCACATGCTTAGAATAACCACTGGCACATAGTGACTACTCAACTACATGAGTGCCATTCATATTAGGGTATTTCTCTTCACCTCTTTCTTTTTACACTAGAGAGAATTATAGCCTTGGCAATTGAGGTTTTCTTTATGTTTCTTTTCCTATAGTCAGTTAAATTTTATGTAAGTAAATAAGCTCATGGTATAAAGCATGAAATTGAAATGCTGAAGAATGTCCATTATATAACAACACTGTCTGTTAATTAATTAGATTGTAAAAAGCAAATGCTCACATCCTAAACTGAGAATTTTCTGAGATCTGGGTGTTTCAAAATGTTGCATATCTTATCTTTTGAGTAGAAACAAATAAGCCCTTTTTTCCAACTGTATAGGATTAAAAGAGCAGTGGAAACTTCAGAATGATAAGGGGTTCTTGTGTAGGGCTGCTGAGTCTCTAACTTGAGTTCTTGAGATGACAGAAAAAAAAAATCTGTTGCCGTCGAGTCAATTCTGACTCACAGTGACACTATAGGACAGCGTGGAACTGTCCTATATAGTTTCCAAGGAGTGGGCGGTGGATTCAAAATGCCAACGTTTTGGTTAGCAGACAAGTTCTTAACCAATAGGCTCTAAAAATGTACTGCTTTTGCAGTAACTTTCGATGAAAGCTAGGTTATTTATGTCACTCATCTTTCCCTAAAGAAGATGCACTTTTTCAGAAGGATAGACAAGCACTGCGTAAGTATAGGTTTGAGATTCTAGATCGGTCAGATTGGAGAGTCTTGGGTGGAAGAGGGAGGTGTCCATCAACTACAGAAGTTAATGCTAAGATAATTACTGGGGGAAATTCACATACTTCAATGACTGTCAATCAACCTGCACAATTTATTAGTGAAATACCTATGGTTATCAGAGATTGTAAAAGAGAGAAAAGGCGGGGGAAAAAAAAAGCAGTCTAGATCTTTTTCTCAAATAAACATGTTCAACAGCATGAATTTAGATTCAGTTATGCTGGGTGTGAGTCCAGACTTTTCCACTGTGACTAAAATAAGCTCTCTTATCTTCAGGCGTCTCACCTATGAAATTGGGGATAATTGTAACAGTGCAAGGATTAAAATGAAATTATGCCAATAAATATTTCATCACTTAAGAAGTTCTCCATAAATATTTACCTTTCTGTTAATATTATTATTATAATGTGCTATGAGGGTTCAATTAAAGCAAGATTTGAATAGAGTACAAACAGTAAGAAGAATGGAAGAGTTTATTCAGTTTAAAAGACATAGGGACAGGGTCTAATAAATATTAAAATGCATTTATATAAATAAAGTGTAAAATAATTCAATATGGCCAATGTCAAGAGTGAATGGGAAAAAATAAGATACTGGCTTATTATTCAAGTTCTACGTAAATTTCCTAAACTTTAGTTATTCTATAAGAAAATCTGGGGAATAAATGAGACAATACTTTAAATGAATCCTCACGGTCAATAAACCTACTATGTATTATGAGCTAAGCATTATAGGGCTTATAAAAATGTAGAGGATATGATTTCTGCCCAAAAGTAAGGAAAATGGACTGGGGAGAAAATATGTTCAAATTTAACTAAAAACAAGAGTCAAATAGTTCAAAATAATAAAATAAGTATTATAAAGGACAACATACCTAATGCCAAATAGATTATATGAACAATAAATTCTATATAGTAAAGCAGTTATCTGAAACATATTTTCTTTATTAATAGCTATGAAACACTGCATAATTTTTTTAAAAAAGCATTTATTGAATATTTGCTTTTGGTGTCTGAAAAAAAAAAAAAAACTAAGATGCACAATATCATTGGCAGATTAAAATCAAAACATTCCCATTGCTCTCTTCTGATCTAATAGAGGTTATTTCCAATTAAAAAATAATCATAATAAACTTCTTTTGTTTGTTTGTTGTTGTAGTTTAAGCAAAAGTTTACATTTCAAGTTAGTCTCTTATACAAAATTTATACATACATTGTTATGTGACCCTAATTGCTCTCCCTATACTGTGACAGCACACTCTTCCTTTCCACCCCTGATTTCTCATGTCCATTCAACCAGCTCCTAACCCTCTCTGCCTTCTCTTCTCATATCTGGACAGAAGCTGCCCGTTTAGTCTCATGTATGTACTTGAGCTAAGAAGCACACTCTTCACGAGTATCATTTTTATGTCCCACAGTCCAGTCCAATCTTTGTCCGAAGAGTTGGCCTCGGAAATTGTTTTAGTTCTGCACTGATAGAGAGACTGGGGGCCATGCTTTCTGGGGTTCCTCCAGTCTCAGTCAGACCATTAAGTCTGGTCTTTCTACTAGAATTTGAGTTCTGCAACCTACATTTCTCCTGCTCCATCAGGGACTCTCTGTTGTGTTCCCTGTCAGGGTGGTCATTGGTGGTAGCCAGACACAGACACCATCTAGTTCTTTTGGTCTCAGGCTGATGAAGTCTTTGGTTTATGTGGCCCTTTCTGTTTCTTGGGCTAATATTTTCCTTGTGTCTTTGGTGTTCTTCATTCTCCTTTCCTCCAGGTGGTTGGGACCAATTGATGCACCTTAGATGGCCGCTTGCAAGCTTTTAAGACTCCAGACTCCTCACCAAAGTAGGATGCAGAACATTTTCTTAATAAGCTTTGTTATGCCAATGGACCTAGATGTCCCCTGAAAGCATGGTCCCCAGATCCCTGGCCCTGCTATTCTTACCCTCGAAGTGTTTGATTGTATTCAGGAAACTTTTTAGCTTTGGTTTAGTCCAGTTGTGCTGACTTCCCCCGTACTGTGCGCTGTCCTTCCCTTCACCTAAAATAATTCTTGTCTACTATCTAGTTAATGAATAACCCTCACCCTCCCTCCCCACCCTCGTAACCATCAAAGGATGTTTTCTTCTGTGTTTAAACCTTCTCTTGAGTTCTTATAATAGTGGTCTTATACAATATCTGTCCTTCTGTGACTGACTAAATTCACTCAGCATAATGCCCTCCAGACTCCTCCATGTTATAAGGTGTTTCACGGCTTCATCATTGCTCTTTATCGTTGCATAGTATTCCACTGTGTGAATATACCATAATTTGTTTACCCATTCATCTGTTAATGGGCATCTAGGTCATTTCCATCTTTTTGCTATTGTGAACAGTGCTGCAATGAACGTGGGTGTGCATATATCTATTCATTTGACGGCTCTTATTTCTCTAGGATATATTCCAAGGAGCAGGATTTCTGGATCGTATGGTATTTCTATTTCTAGCTTTTTAAGGAGGTGCCAAATCTATTTCCAAAGTGGTTCTACCATTATACATTCACACCAACAGTGTACAAGTGTTCCAGTCTCTCCACAACCTCTCCAGCATTCATTATTTTGTGTTTTTTGGATTAATGCTAGCCTTGTTGGGGTGAGATGGTATCTCATTTTAGTTGTGATCTGTATTTCTCTAACGGCTAATGATCGTGACATTTCTTCATGTGTCTGTTAGCCTCCTGAATGTCTTCTTTGGCGAAGTGCCTGTTCATATCCTTTGCCCATTTTTTAATTGGGTTATTTGTCTTTTTAATAATAATCTATTTTAATGTTTCAATTTCCACCCTAAATATTTGCTTCAGCCTGGCCATTCCTAATGTTTTGTTTTGTTTCTATAGCTATTCCCAAAGCTTTTTAGCTCTTTTAAGTAAAATAATGTGACTATAAGTCATCTCCAGATAACTTTTCATACATAGTTGTCTTTTTTTCCCCCAACACCACTCCTTTCCATCAGGCTGTAGTCTTGTAGAATGCAGAAGCATTTTTCTTGTTGTTTAATCTTTCCCTAGATAAATTCATTCATTTTAATTTATGTGTCGTTGTCATGTAAAGAATACATTTTTTGGCAGGTAAGAATTAGTAACTAAGATAAACAAATAGATGAAAAGGGTAAATATCTGAAATTTCATAGATAACCTCTGTTAATTTTGTATGTATCTTTGAGAGTGTTTCAAATCTATATTACACAAAAAATGGCATCATACCATATAGTCTGCTGTCAAATTGTTTTGTTCACAGAATGTGATCTTATACATTCATGCCATGTTTATATATCTATGCGGTCTCTGGGTGGCACAAAGAGTTTGCACTTGACTACTAACCTAAAGGTGGGCGGATTTATAAAAGAAAAAAAAAGTTCCTATGGAGACAATCTCAACTCACAGCAACCCCAATGTGTGTCATAGTTGAACTGTATACTGTAGGGTTTTCTATGGCTGATTTTTTGGAAGTAGATCACCAGGTCTTTCTTCCAAGATGCTTTTGGGTCGACCAGAACCACTAAGCTTTCAGCTAGCAGCTGAGTGTTTTAACCATTTGCACCACCCAGGTACTGTAGAGCTATATACAAAATTAAATATTAATGGCAAAAGTACGTGATTCTCTTTAAAATAGTTTATTTAAGCAATTATATTAGACATTTGTGTCATTTCCAATTTTTCACTATGTGAAATATACATATAAATATACAGATAAACATGTATGCGTGTATATATATATATATATATACTAACATATATATATTATATATAAATATATATATATCTTTGCACACTTGTAATGTTTAATCCCTGCAAATATGTTTATATTTATTTTGGCTCATCCCATTTATAACCTCTATTACAGATATATATGTAGAAATTAAAAAAAGTTCTTACTTAAAAATATCCTTTCCCATTTATTGGTTATTGTTTATCCCCCAAGGCACTTAAGATGCTACTTAGGCTACTTGCTAAATTCTCTATACAGTGGCATTCTGCATCTCCCCTTATTATCATTGGCAGAGAGACTCTTAAATCAATACTTATCTAGAGAGAAAGCTTTAGTATGGGATAGGTGATGTTTATAAGTGATGAAGCAGTCAAGACAAAAAAAAAAGATCCATGTTCATCTGCAACAATCAATCTTCATTCAGTATAATCATAATCTCCCAGAAAAAACAAAAGATGTCCAAATAGAGAATGAACAGGGAAAACAAGTTGACATCTATTTGACTGGAAATCAAATCCAGATAGGTTGATTTCACAGGCTAAAGAATATTTAACAAATCTAGAAAGTAAGAAGAGAACACCTGAAGAGTTGGGATAAAGAAATATGTACACAGATTTCTTGAAACAGTTAAAAGGTCACTCAGAGATGCAGTGACAAGGCGGCACTCAGGCAATGGAAAATACCGTTTGGTACATTTGGATAGAATGTTGTCTTGAAAGGATGGTACTTAGGTCTTACCATTTGTGTCAAATCCGGTCAGTAGGTAAGCGTTATATAGGGTCTGTGTTTAGAAGGATTCTGCGAAGTTTGTTGCTAAGAAGTATTCAGTTGCTCTCTGAATACTTAAATGTGCAGCCAATAACAAAAGCTATGCATCATTCGCTATATCTGCTAGGGAAAGGAAGTAGGAAGGCATCTTTGCATTCCATGGTGTCGTGGAAAGACTGTCAGCTATGGGGATATTTTCTTCAAAAATAATCAAGCCAATATTTTTTTTGACTTTAGGGAAGTCTTTCTCTAACTGTTTCCAGCTATCATTTCTGTAAAGATTTTTTACTGAAGCTACCTTTGATAATAATGATTTTTCATACCCACAAGAAAGAGTTCTTTGATTAACGAACCAAATTGTAAATTTCTTTTCCTTTTTCCCTTATAAAAAGGAAGTCAATATTAATCAAATGTGTTCATAGAAGTGATATCTTCTTTGGTGGCACAGTGGTTAAAGTGATCGAAACCACCAGAGGCTGCCGCAGATATTCACAGCCTTGGAAACCCTGTGGGGTCTCTATGAATCGGAATCGATTCCACAGCAGTGGGCTTAGTGTTGGTTTAAGGAGAGGGAAACAAGAGCATAAGCTTGCCCCAAATCTGTTTCTCTGCTTAGGGCAAAGATCTAACGTCTGAAGTGCTAATAATATTCTGACAAAAGATAAAAAACAAACAAGCAAACAAACAAAAAAAAAACCTTAGACAATGTAATACATTCATATGATGCTTCAAACTCTTTCTTCATGCTGTTGCCACCTTTAGACAGTGAGGATTTTGTAACATATTTGACAATTCCAAAATATAGATCTCATGTAAAAAAAAATCAGTCACATATATCCCTTCTTCAAATTATCAGCTCATATGTCACAGCAGAAAACTTTGCCACATTATAGAATAAAAGTCAGGAAGGTGCTATGACCTAAATGCCACGAAAACTTCATTATCGAGGTCCGATGTTAAGTGAGTATCACCAGTAGTAACAAAGTTCTGAAGGGAAGGACATCTGCATGTTTGTTACGCAGTTATTAAATGATTTCTATTGTATTATTATGATAGCGATTTTTTAGTCTCACCTTGCCTTTGAAACTAAAGTTCAGTTGCTCTTGAATACTTTCATGTGTGGCCAATAACAAACAGGGTGGGGTGGTAGAAAGAAAAGGATGGGAGCATGTTAGCCTGAGACAAAAATAGCTGAATTTAATTTTAACTGTAGTACACTTTTCCCAACATTCTAATACATATATGTTTTCAATACGTAAGTGTCTTAGTCATTTAGTGCTGCTATAACAGAAATACGCCAAGTGGATGGCTTTTAACAAAGAGCAATGTATTCTCTCACAGTCTAGTAGGTTACAAGTCCAAATTCAAGGCGTCAGCTCCAGGGGAAGGCTTTCTCTCTCTGTAGACCCTGGGGGAAGGTCTTTGTGGTGCATCAGTCTTCCCTTGGTCTGAGAGCATCTCAGTGCAGGAACCTCAGGTCCAAAGGACGTGCTCTGCTCCTGGCACTGCTTTCTTGATGGTACAAGGTTCCCATGTCTCTCTGCTTGTTTCTCTCTTTTATATCTCGGAACAGATTGGCTTAAGACACTACCTAATCTTGTAGACCTCATCAGTATAATTGCCACTAATCCATCTTATTACATCATAGTGACAGAGTTTACAATACATAGGGAAATCACGTCAGATAATAAAATGGTAGACAATCATACAATACTGGGAATCATGACCTAGCCAAGTTGACAGATATTTTTGGGGGACACAATTCAATCCATGACAATAAGTTTCTAATGAATCATAATTGTGCATTTAGAGTATTACACAATTTAACATCTTAGTAGAGAAATACATCTCTTAATTTCTTTTACCGTTTAACATTTTATGATGGGATTTTACTGATTAGTTAGGCACTATGTAGCTAAAAACAAATGAACATGAATATATGAAAATGAAATATGTCACTAATGTTTATTTTATGATATTTTTAATATTACATGGTACTTGCAAATATATTGTTTCAATGGATATTCCATAAATGGCAATGTTTTAAGAAGTTAAGCTAGATTTTTCATCTTAGTTTAGAGAAGAAAATAAGAATGCAAATCATCTGCATGAAGACATTTTCATCTTCAATTTATGTTTTTAATGATGGCAGATACTCCATCTCAGAACGTAAATACACTATGGTTGGACATTTAGATTTGTTCTAATACTTAGTATCATCTTTTCTTTGAGTGTTGTGACTCTGAGGAAACATTAGTGAACCAGAAAGGCAATGTCTCTCTTCTTATGGAGCCTATATTCTATTGTGAAGATAGAAAGCAAACCAGAAAATAAAGTCAGATAGTAATCATCCCTATAAGGAAGACAAGGATGTTGTGATTGAGAGCAACTAGAGGGTAATTTGAAATTGGAGACTTCCAGTTTTTTGTTTGTTTTGTTTTGTTTTCCTCAAAGGAATGTACATCTCTTCAAAGATCATTCTGACTGATTGTGGAGAATGGATATGAAGGGGTGTTGAGTGGAAGCAGAGGAAGCTAGAGATAATGAGAGATAATAAAAATTACTAGTGGAGATACAGTAAAACAAACCAGTCCCTCAGATTTTCAACACTAACTGAAGAATATGATTTTATAATTTGAAGTCAGCAAATATTTATTTATTCAAAATCTGTCAGTTTCTTTAAATGATATATAGTAATATCAAACCTAGTCCGTACCCTCAAGGAACTAGTAGTCTAACTGAAAAAAGATAAGATGCATATACATAAAAATTAAGTGCTAGTCTCATGATGAAACATTACCTGGAGTCATTATTAGAGTTTAGATTGCACTGATATTCTGGAAAAATACGGGATATGCATAGCTGATATTGGTAGATGAAATGCCTTAGATGGGTAAGAGATAATAATATAAATAATAGAAATTTTCTGAATCATTTCCATGTTCTCTAATTCTTAAATTTGTACCCACCATCTCTGGTGATGCAGATATTTGAGCTGTGGCCCTTAGGAAATCAGTGGATATATTTTGTTGTTGTTGTGTGCCATCAATTGGGTTCTGACTCATAGCAACCCCGTGTCACGGATTAGAACTGCTTCATATGGTTTTCTTGGCTATAATCTTTACAGAAGCAGATCACCAGGTCTTTCTTCTGCAGAGATACTGGATGGGTTCAAACCGCCAAACTTTCAGTTAGCAGCTGAGTGCTTAACCATTGTGCCACCAGGGCTCCTTGAATATATTTTAGGCCTTAGAAAATAGGAAGCAGAAAATTCTGCTAAGAACACAAAATAAAACTGCATGATTTATGCAGATTTGCTCCTCTCATGCAATTCTGAAAGTATCTGAACAAGTTTATTTAAAGAAGCATGGAGCACCTTCGCTGTGCTGAGTCCACTCCTAGGTGGTGATCTCTACAAGTGATAAAGGGAACTCAGCTCTGAGCTATCTACTTAAACTATCGACCTTAAGGTGGCACACAAGCCTGAGCTTGTTAAGACATGCTTGATGAAATTTATTTCAGAGAGGGGCCAATGAGGGGAGCCTCCCCTAGGAGAAGTGATTAGTGCCTCAGCCAGTAATACCTTAGTATTAGAGATCTCACTGTTTTGGTTCATGCCCAATATGGGCTATCCTCAAGGGCAAAAAGGGCATAAATAGATTGTATTTTGGTATATTTCCTATTGAAAATGAGTTGCTGTTATAGAAACTGTTGCAGTTTGAAACAATTATAAAGACCAAGAGCCCAGTCTCAGAAGTTACATAAGTGACAGATGAATACTCCCCTCAAAAAATGAATAAGCAAATAAATAGTCTTAAAACATTAAAAAAAAAAAAAATCAGAGCAAGTGGGGATTTAAGATCACTGGAAAGATCCAGCTCATCCTGCTCTTTTAAACATGCCTTTATTTCCAAATAATACAAGAGTTTTTGTTAGCATCCAAACAGTTTTGAGACAGAACTCTGATTCTGGTTTCATGAAAAACTTTGGCAGCTAAGATTATTACTTCACTTCAAACAAATATCCATTACCACCTACAGTCATAATGCTCAGCCTTGAGCTTACAAAGATGAAAAACATGTTGACTCCCATTGAAGAATCTGTAATCTACAGGAAAAAACACATCAACAATTTCCCTAAGAAAAAGAGGTGGCACACAATAACCTCAGAGCGGAAGCACTTAGCCCAGCCCACGAGTTGAGGAATGTCTGGATGATATGGTTCTATGGTAAGCCTTAAGTGCAGATAATGAGTTAGGGAAGTAAATAAGTCAGGAATATCATGTTTTAGGAAAACATGGAAATCCATGAGCAAATGTAGGCTATCATAAAAGAACACAGATACACTTGAGGAACTATAAGCAGTTCAGTATCATTGCAATATAAACGTCCCTTTAAGGAGTGCTGACAAATAAGTCAGGCGAAGCAGGTCGGGAGCATGATAGAGAAGGCACATTGTACGTCATATGGATAATCACTGTGGAGCGATACACCCGCTAAATAGAAGAGTGATAAGGCCAGTTTCATACTGTAGATAAATCGCTATGGCAACAATGCAGAGTGGATTTCAAGGGTGCAAGATATAAGGCAAAGAGACATGACTTATATTTGATATTCAATTTGCATCCAGTAAAATACACAAGCCCAGGTTGGAATACGGCAAATCTAGCGAATTTTACAGAGTTGGGTATTTTTCATTGAGATGGTATAACATGTACCTTACTAAATTGCACAGATGTCATCCATGTAAATACATATAAGGTACAAAAATGTTTCAGTTTTGATGCTGAAAAATAGCATACTGTCTGTATGAATACATAAAAAAAAAAAAAAAACTGTTGAACTCATGGTTATGTTTTAACCACACTTGTAGATTTTTTTTTTCCCCCTTAGCATGTAATTGACTAGAATAAAGTGTGTGTGTGTTTGTGTGTGTGTGTGTGTGTGTTTGCATGTGTGAGATGTGTCACCTTCATTTTTGGAGTGAAGTTTCCTTGGACAGTGGAGTTTCTGGGGCAAGAGGTGTTATAAGCATCAAAGAGAAATATTATTGTGTGCCAACACCTAAAAAACTGTAAAGATTAAGTTTTGTCTGCAAATAAATTAAATTATGTAAAATTGAGGTCATAATTAAGATATGAATTTAGAAATGTCAGTGCTTTGGAATAAAGTATTTTTGGTACTATTTCTAAGAAAGACCTGTCTATCTAATTAATTTAATTAGTGTAATAAAATAACAGTGGCAGTATATCTTTTTCATTTTTTATATTTAACTACAGTCAAGGCTGTGCACATAATAACTATATACATCTAAAATACTTTCAGAGGTTTCAGACGTAGAAATAATTTTCCTTCCTACTGTCAGTCCCCTTGCTGGTCATTGTTATCGCCCTCATTGTTCTGACATTCATCAGCTTTGTGACTTTTGCTATTAGTTTTACTTCCTTTTCTTCTTCTTTTATTCTCCAAAATCAAGCTTTTACTTGAGTGTTCAGAGTAACTCTCAGCTTTTATTTTAAAGATTCTCTTAGCTTTGGCCTCATTTTATTTTCTAAAGTGGGCTTCTTCAAATGTTTTCCTCCTAATCTTACATCCTCAAGGTAGTTAGCAGCTGACCCTGAGGCTAGCATAAGACGTGTGTGTGTGTGTGTGTGTGTGTGTGTGTG
>NW_004443943.1:9722359-9737397 GCF_000243295.1 Trichechus manatus latirostris | reverse complement strand
ATCCCCCCACAAATACAGGAGGAAAAAAAAAAGCCAAACAATACATTATATGGAAGTTACTCTTCTATCCAATTAGAAATCAGTTGGAACAACTTGTGAAAAAATCTCAGCAAACACATCTCTCATAGTGTTAATTGCATACTATAGAAAACAACTTTTTTTAGTACCTAAATCATACTATTCTTGTTTCCAATACTCCACAATTATTCTTGGATAGATTGGGAGGAGTAGGAAATAAACCTACTTCAAATATTATTAAATACTAAAAAAAAATAATGTTTCGTTCAAAAAGTAAGTTACTTAATCTCTTTAAGCCTCAGTTTTATTTTATGTAAAATGGACATAAGTATAATATCATTAATAATAAGTATGATAATATTATCTACCTTATTCTGTTGTTGTGAAGATTAAATGAGAAACAGCCCTTAATAATATGCCTCGCATGAGGAAATACTCAAGAAATCTTAGCAATTCTTAATTCTATATTATATTCTGCATAAAAATAAAAATTTACAAAAATGCTGACATGATTCAACCAAACGAAAGTCTGTTTAATCCTTTGTGCTCTGATTGTACTAATTCAGATCAATGTTGTCAGTCCCCACTCCACAGGAGGATCATGACACGATTCTTTATAAAACTGATAAATGAAACCTCAGTTTCCCTAATGACATGGAGCTTAGCTCTCAGGGTTAAAAACACTGAAATCAATAAACAGCACTGGAAAAGTATTGTGATGGATATTGTTAGTTTCAAAATTAATCATGTTTGATATAATGTTATTTAATAATGATGATGATTTGATTATTACTGTTCTGAGAGAAACATCCCTCTTTCAAGATTATATTACCCACCACTCAGAGATTGGTGATAGCAAAGGATTATGCTATTATTAGTGTTACATATTGAACTGTGCTCCCCCAAAACGTGTTGTAAATCCCAACCTCTATGCCAGTGCTTATAATCCCATTTGGAAATGAGTTGTGTTTGTTATGCTAATGAAACAGGATTAGTGCAGGGTATATCTTGAGTCAATCTGTTTTGAGATATAAAAAAGAATGAATGCAAGCTAGCAAGCATAGATGGGGGAAGAGAGATGCCAAGACGCATGAAGATTGTCCAGGAGCAGAAGCTAGGAAGAGACAAGGACTTTCCTCCAGAGTCCACAGAGAGAGAAAGCCTTCCTCTAGAGCTGGCAACCAGAATTTGGACCTCCAGCCTCCAAAATTATGCAAAAATAAATTTCTGTTTGTTATAGTCAATCATTTATGATATTTCTGTTATAGCAACACTAGATAACTAAGACAGAATTTGGTACCGGAAGAGTGGGGCGCTTCTCTAATACACATATAAAATGTGGAACTGACTTTAGAATTGGGTAATGGGTAGAGGCTGAAAGAATTTTAATGTGCCTAATAGTAAAAGCCTAGATTGCCTTGAAGAGACTATTAGTAGAATTATGGACATCAAAGGCAATTCTGGTAAGGGCTCAGAAGGAAGTGAGGAGAGGTATAGAGAAAGATTCTTATCATCTCAGAGAATACATATGGTACCAGCAACAGAACGTTGCTAGAAATGTGTATGTTAAATGTGCTTCTGAAGAGGCTTTAAAAGAAAATGATGAACATGTGATTGGGCAATGGAAGAAGGGTGATGCTTTTTATGCAGTGGCAAAGAACTTGTCTGAATTATGTTCAAATGCTTGGTGTAAAGTAGAACTTGTAAGTGATGAACTTGGATATCTGGCTGATAAGATGTCTAAGCAAGATCTTAAAGGGGCCACTTGGTTTCCTTGTCACTTATAGTAAATGCGAGAAGAAAGAGATGGCCTTAAAAATGAACTGCACAAAATGAAAACAGAACTTAAAGATTTGGAAAATTCTGTTGTATAAACTAAGGACATGTGTCCTAGAATGTTCACCAAGATGTGGCTACACAATCTTTTCTTAAAGAGATTAAGCCTGTGTGTGATAGATCTAACCAACTACCACAGGAGAAAACCCATCAGCTTAGACTGAACAGGACAGAGAAAGAATGAAAAGAAAGAACGCTGTCTGCTTCTTCGAGTTCTACAGGCAGGAAACAAGCTAAAGGATCTACATCTGCTGTTCTTCAAGAAAAGAAAAGGACCTTCTCTGGAGCAGCTTGGAGATCAGCAGAAGTGTTGGAAGGAGTACTGGAAGCAGGGCCTTTATGGTTTCAAAGGGTGGGGTCACAGACTCTTGGATCTCAAGGGGTGGGCCATAGCCTTCTATGTTTCAAAGTCGGATCTTTGCCAACTCAGTTCCAGAGTGTGGGGCTGCCATTAAGGTATGCCAGGGGAATGCAGCTGAGGGGGTACGGCTGCTATACCTGGAGGATAGAAGAATGTGGCCTGGGGATGAGGTGGTATGATCACCACTCAGATGGACTAGGAGAATGGGGCCACCTAAAGCCAGTCGAGCAGAGTTGCCACCCCAAAGGGCCTGGAAGGCAGAGCTGAAGCCCAGGGCCAAGGGGCTTTCACCCAGAATCCAGAGGGTGTGGTCAATACCCAGATTCTGGAGGGTGGGGCCATTGCCCAGATGGTCTTAGAGAACAGAGGATTATTTTCAACGGATGATTGATGTAAATTGTTCTGCTGGGTATTGGACTTGCTTAGTGCCCATTATCACTTATTTCCCTCCAATTTCTCCTATTTGTAATGGAAATGTATACCTTGTGTCTGTACCATCATTGTATTTTGGAAGTAGACAATCTGAATTCACAGATTCTCAGAAGAAGAGAACTTTTGCCCTAGGATGGAATATGCCTAAAGTCTCACCCATATTTGATTTAGATGATCAAGAAGATGAGATTTTAGACTCGGAGTTGATTTCGGACTTTAAGGATGATGTGATAGGGTGAATGTGTTTTGCATGTGGCAAGGACATGAATTTTTGGCAGTCAAAGGGTGGAACGTTATGGACTGAACTCTGTCCCCCAAAAATATGTGTTGTAAATCCTAATCTCTATGCCTGTGGTTATAATCCCATTTGGGAATGGGTTGTCTTTGTTATATTAATAAGGCAGGATCAGTGTAGAGTGTGTTTTGAATCAATCTCTTTTAAGACATAGAAGAGATTAAACTCAATCTAAAATGCAATGATGGGGGAAGAGAGATGCCAAGTCATGTGAAGATTGTCCAGGAGCAGAGGCTCAGAAGAGACAAGGACCTTCCTCGAGGAGCCTACAGAGAAAAAAAAAATCTTTCCCTAGAGTTGGCATTGTGAAATCAGATTTCTAGTCTCCTAAACAGTGAAAAAATAAATTTCTGTTTGTTAAAGCCACCCTTTTATGGTATTTCTGTCATAGCAGCACTAAATAACTAAGACAATTAGCCCATTTATTATCTACTGGTTGCTGGGTACATAGAAAACGACTGCCTCTGTAATGGCTACGGACTAGGTTTCAGCCTGTTTGTGTCAAAAGGACTTAGAATTATGCTTCCTTTACAGCTGCTGTGCCCACTCTGCCATAACTCGTTGCCACTAAGTGGAAGAGGCAGAAAAGAAGTGTTTTTCTAACCTGTGATGCAAGAAATACTTAGTGTAGAACAAAATGGAGCATTCTTTTATATGAACAGGAAAGTTGAGAGAACATATTAGTTTTTTCTTGAGAGATATTATAAAATCATCTGATATTTTCTCCACTTCAGGTCTCAATCTGATACAAAAGTCTTAGAGAAGATATAGAAAACACTTCGTGTCTGTATAACCCAGAAATTTCTAGTTGGAAAATGAAAAATAGAGCTAATATTTTTGTTGGGCATTTAGGCAGAAAGAATGATCTGCCTTTCAAGTTCAAACAAAACATTTTGAAACATATTGTCTGAAATACAGATTCAGGATTGCTAAATTTCAAAGATAATTAAAGATTCTAATAACCGCTGAAGCACAACCAGCACACAACAAGCAGTGGAAAAGAAATATGAACAAATAATGGTGGATGGGAATCATGGGGAAAAGATGCATTTTGAGAAGATTTGCAATAACCAGGATGTTTTGAAAAAGGTTAAGTGCTATAGAAAATATCACAGTAAAGAAAGGGCTCCCTATGCCAATGTAAATAAAGGAGAACTGAAGGTTGATGGATGGAGCTGGGAGTGGCTTCCTTAAGGGTTTGGGCGTTCAAAACGCAGGGAGCAGTAGTTTAGCATTCACATAGTTATGAAGCATAACATTTTGAATTAGAATTGGGGGCTACACTTATGACTCAGTATGACGGTGAAAGGGAGCCCCGGTGGTGCAGTGGTTAAGCGCTCAGAGCTAACCAAAATGTTGGCAGTTCGAACACATCAGCTGCTCTGCAGGAGAAAGATGTGGCAATCTACTTCCGTAAAGATTATAGCCATGGAAATCCTATGGGGGCAGTTTTACTCTGTCCTATAGGGTTGCTGTGACTTGGAATCTACTCAATGGCAGCAATGTATTTTAAGGTGGTGAGGAAGGAGGGTCGAGGATTAAACTGAAAAATTACACAGGCTCCATCAGTTTATGAGATATATTGTATCAAGATCCAGACCCTTAATTTTACTTATTAAGATAATTAGAAGTAGATGGATAGTGTAGATGAACTTTGAACTCTACAAGGTGGTAAAACAGATTTTAGTATTCTGTCATGGACTGAACTGTATTCCTGAAAAATGTATGTATCAATTTGGCAATGCCATGATTCTGAGTATTGTTTGACTGTCCACCATTTTGTCATCTGATGTAATTTTTGTATGTGTTATAAATCCTCCTCTATGATGTTAATGAGGTGGGATAGGTGGCAGTTATGTTAATGAGGCAGGACTCAATCTACAAGACTGGATTGTCTTGAGCCAATCTCTTCTGAGATATAAGAGAAGCGAGCAGAGAGACAGGGGGACCTCATACCACCAAGAAAGCAGCACCAGGAGCGCAGCGCGTCCTTTGGAACTAGGGTTCCTGCCTGTGTAGAGAAGCTCCTAGTCCAGGGGAAGATTGATGACAAGGACCTTCCTCCAGTGCCAACAGAGAAAGCCTTCCCTTGGAGTTGGCACCCTGAATTTGGATTTGTAGCCTACTAGACTGTGAAAGAATAAATTTCTCTTTGTAAAAGCCATCCACTTGTGGTATTTCCATTACAGTAGCACTAGATGACTAAGGCATATTCCATGCTTACAATAGTTTTGAAATAGACACATGATAGAAGTTGGCATGGATGAGAATGACAAATATAGCTTTCAGGTACTACTTCAAAATTTAAAGAGATTATCTCTTTTTGACTCTAGGTTGTAGATAATATAAATCATCAGAGGCAAAGGCAGATAAATTTGAATACTTCCTCAACGAACTGGGGTAAATCTAGAACAGTGTTTGTCAAGATTTTACTGGGTAGAGTTCAACTGACTGGGCAAGTACGTAGACATAACCATTTGAAAACAAATTTCAAAAAAAATAACTAAAAAAAAAAAAAGAATGATTTTAAAGTGTTTTTATCTACCAGTTCACACCACGGGGAAAAAATCTGAACTAGTCACGTCTGCCATTTCACAGTTTAACACTATGGACAGAAGCAGAAGACTAGTGTACTTGGTAGATAAGACAGGTATTAGGTGGAAAACTATATTATATTTAGTGTGCCAGTATAGTAAATGTTTCTCAAATTGCTGATATATGCTAATTTTTTCTATCTACCCTGTTGTGGCCTTCTTAGAATTGAAGAAGTGACTGTTTAAATACAGTCTGGATTGATTAAGTATTCATTATTCTATAAACAATGGAAGATTTTAGAAACCACTATATATTTTAGCTCATGAATATAATAACATAATAATATAATCCATGCCTCTGCAAAGTATCAATATGCCTAAACATTTTATTATAAAACATTTAATATTTTGTGATAAAGCTCTAAGAACATTTTAATTTACTTGGCCATGTATTTATTAAGTTGCTTTCTATTCTATCAGTATCTAATGAGATTCAGAAATTAACTTCAAAAAATATACAAAATAAATTTATTTCTCTAGCCTCAAGGAAGCAGAACATACTAATATTGTATCTATTAAAAAGCTTAATCTCTTTCCCAGACAACCACGATTTGGCTTTTGACTTCATAAACATTAGAATAATATTCTGTATTTTGGTTTCTCAGAAGAACCAAAAGGTTCAATATAATTTGGTGTCCAAGGGTTCTCAATAAAACAAGAGAGTGTGATAAAAGGAATAGAGGCTTTGAAGTAAGAAACATTTTTCACTGAAGTTACTTAAACTCTCAGAGTCACAATTTTCACATCAGAAACACTGACCACTTAGCAGCCTTTCTATTCTTTGGTTATATTTTCTTTCAAAACGTCACAGCTATATACTACATAGAAAGGGCAATGTCAGGCAGCCTAAAGTGGGACACGACACTGTAATCAAAGAAGGAGATCTCTTTTTGAGAAAGGTGTCAGGTATACTGTGAGGTAAACTGTCTATCACAAACATCACCAGTTTCTGTAAATAGCTACACCAGACACAAGCAAAGAGCAGACATTTTCAGCGACGCAGAGGGGAGCAGAAGAAATAATACAACTTGTGGCACATACACAGATTGTGTCTGTGTCCAGTGTACTATGAACACATTCAGATGTGCTCACATCAGTTCACATATGTACTGTAAAATACTCTTTATCTTCACTAATGCTCAACAAAAATTGTTTTTAAAAAGTCTTAAATACTGGATTTCATACCATTATTACCTAATTTCAGTATATAGGAACTATAATTTTATACAAGATATATACATATATACACATATATATGAGATGGGGTGACTTCTTCTAAAGCATATAACAAAACCATGTTAGAGGCTTCTTAAACATCTTAAGAAATTCTTTAGAGACAGGACTTCATTTCACAGTGACTTGGTTCCATTAACCATAGTGACTTCCTTCCATGGGATTTGCAAAGTTAAATTCTTCAAACCCCTGTCTAAGAGGGTTAACATTCATGTGAATGCCATCATTTGATCCTCTTCAAACTTTATAGGTATCTTCCGATTAGTCCCAAAACATAAGGTTTCTAGGTCACACATATAACTTTTATATCTTCATATTTTCTGTTCATTTAATGTAACATTTTTGCAAAACTTCTCTTTATCTTTAAATACATTAAAATTTGAAAAATGTTAACATCATCTTATTTCATGCATCCTTTCATATTCAATCTGGAGGAGAAGGAATTTTAATAAAAAGCTGAAGACTCATTGGTTTCACAATTAAGCTGATAGAAATTACTAAGTACATGTTACCAAAGAAAAAAAAAAACCCGTTGCCGTCAAGTCGATTCCGACTCATAGTGACCCTATCGAACAGAGTAGAACTGCCCCATAGGGTTTCCAAGGAGCTGCTTGCTGGTGGATTCAAACTGCTGACCTTTTGGTTAGCAGCCATAGCTTAAGGAATATACTGAGATTGATAATCCTTATCTTTTTTTTTTTTTTCCTAGGACTGTTCTCAAAATAAAGATACACAGAAAATTATAGTGAGTTTCACAAGGGCAGTAAATGTATCTTTTTTTAGTTCACCACTATATCCCCAATACAATGCTTGGTACATAGTACAGGCATACCTCGTTTTGTGCGCTTCACATTATTGCACTTCTCAGATAATGGGTTTTTTGCAAACTGAAGGTTTGTGGCAACCATGCGTCAAGCAAGCCTATAGGTACAATTTTTCCAACTGCACGAGCTCACTTCGTGTTTCTCTGTCACATTTTGGTAATTCTCATAATATTTTAAACTTTTTCATTATTATTATATCTGTTATGGTGATCTGTCATCAGTGATCTCTGATGTTACTATTGTAATTGTTTTGGAGCATCATGAACTGTGCCCATATAAGATGGCAAACTTAATTGATAAATGTTGTGTGTTCTGACTCCTCCACCAACCCCTGTTCCCTCATCTCTCTCCCTCCCCTTGGCCTCCCTATTACCTGAGACATGACAATATTGAAATTAGGCTAATTAATAACCTTACAATGGCCTCTAAGTGTTCAAGTGAAAGGAAGAGTCACACATCTCTCACTTTAAATCAAAAGCTAGAAATAATGAAGCTTAGTGAGGAAGACATGTCAAAAGCCAAGACAGGCCAAAAGGTAGGCGTCTTGTACAAAACAGTTCACCAAGTTGTGAATGCAAAGGAAAAAATTTAATATTTAAGTTTTAATTAAAAGCTCTAAGTGTGAAAGAGTGGACTAAGGGGGAGGCACTGCTGGACTCGAGTACAGTGGCCAAATCGAAAGTCCCTTAAAGGTTGTGTTATGCTAATATCTCGTGAGGCTCAGAGCAAGGGAATAATCTTCTCTGAGTTGAATTTTGTCAGACGCCAAAAAGGTGAAGACAAGATGAACTGTTGGAGAGCCTGACCAAATCAGATGAACACCTGCAGCAAACGTGAATGGCTGCAGGTTACCTGAATAACCTCACCATGTGAACTCTTTGCCCTATTGAAAGATGAACTGTTAATGACTGTGTTGGACTGGTAAAACGATTGGGAGGGGGAAGTTATCCTCCAAATACGAAAGAACCATGGCTAGAATAGCCAGGGGGTGGCGTATGGTGCTATTAATTACTTTTGTGTGTGGCCTTTCTAGCCATGGTCTTGTAACTCCCACCCAGGTGATTGTGTGATAGGGTAATTGTGGTCTACCAAGGGGATTGGTCAGTTTTGCCTTAAAAGAGAGCCATTTCCAGAGCAGAGAGGAGGATCCTACAACCACCAAGGAAGGAGAAAACAGCAGCAGAGACCCGGCAGCAGGAGACAGCGCGGTGGGCTTCCCAGCCCATGGGGAGAGAAAGCTTCAGTGTCTTTGGGCAGAGACTGAGGGCCAGAGTGAGGCGTGCCTGTGAGCACAGCTGGGGAGAGGCTGTTCTGAAGAAAGTATCCTGAGTGTTCATGAGCCTGAATTGTAACTTGTTATTTCTCTTATAATAAACCCCATAATCATTGAGTATGGTCTTTGAGTTCTGTGTGGCCACTGCAATGAATTATCAAACCCAGCGGAGAAGTAGAGAGTGCTGTGCGAGGCATGGTTGGTGTCAGAATTAGTAAAGATGAGCGAGGGAGAAGACTTGTCTGGCCTCCACCTCATGGGAGGCAGCCTTGTGCTATTGATCTTTGTTCTCCCTACCCTTTGTGGGGTTGGAGGAGGTCAGATACTGTTCCCAAGCCATTTTTACACCTGCTAACACAACATCCATTCTGCAGCTCATGGATCAAGGAGTAATTTCAACTTTCAAGTCTTATTATTTAAGAAATACATTTTGTAAAACTATAGCTGCCATAGACAGTGATTCCTCTGATGGATCTGGGCAAAGTACATTGAAAACCTTCTGGAAAGGATTCACCATTCTAGATGCCATTAAGAATATTCATGATTCATGGGAGGAGGTCAAAATATCAAATTAACAGGAGTTTGGAAAAAGTTGATTCCAACCCTCACGGATGACTTTGAGGGGTTCAAGACTTCAGTGGAGGAAGTAACTGCAGATGTGGTGGAAATAGCAAGACAACTAGAATTAAAAGTAGAGCCTGAAGATGTGACTGAATTGTTGCAATCTCTTGATAAAACTTTAACAGATGAGGAGTTGTTTCTTATGGATGAGCAAAGAAGGTGGTTTCTTGAGATTTAATCTACTCCTGGTAAAGATGCTGTTGAAATGATAACAAAGTATTTAGAATATTACATAAACTTAGTTGATAAAGCAGTGGCAGGGTTTGAGAAGACTGACTCCAATTTTGAAAGAAGTTCTACTGTGAGTAAAAGGGTATCAAACAGCATCACATGCTACAGAGAAATCTTTTGTGAAAAGAAGAGTCAGTCGATGTGGCAGACTTTATTGTTGTCTTATTTTAAGAAATTGCCACAGTCACCCCAACTTTCAGCAACCACCACCCTGGTCAGTTAGCAACCATTAACATCGAGGTAAGACCCTCCACCAGCAAAAAGACTACAACTTGCCGAAAGCTCAGATGATAGCATTTTTAAGCAATAAAGTAATTTTTAATTAAGGTATTCACATTGTCTATTTAGATGTAATGCTATTGCACACTGAATAGACTACAGTCTAGTGTAAGCATAACTTTTATATGCACTGGGAAACCAAAAAATTCATGTGACTCACTTTATTGAAATATTTGCATTATTGCGGTGGTCTGGAACTGAACCTGCAATATCTCCAAGTTATGCCTGTATATGTTTACTAAATATTTATTCAAAAAAATGCCTGATTTAATTTGAATTAACATAATTTTATTTTGGTAAGGTAACTGCCTATAAGAAGTATTTGAATAAATTTTGCTTTGCTGTCCATTATTAGCTATAGAGATTGATATATCTTCACTGAAAAGTTATGGGTAAAAATTTATATGGTTCAACAGAATATATAACTTCCATAAAAAATAGTAACAAAATAGTTGATTCTTAAATGGTTTCTGAAATAAACAATTCAACAGGAGCATAAAGCAAGATAGAGTGTCAACAAGGGAAAAAATTTATATATATATATACATATATATATATACACAAACATCTTTTATGGGTTGAATTATGTCCTCTCAATATATATATATGCTTACACACAGCATGTGCCTAGTAGCCACCAACACAAAAATATACTTAATGCAGTTCAAATGCCAAAATGAGACATATCACATTGAGTTATGGAAGATTTCAACTCTTGGAGTTCATAAGGCATTTCGATAAATAGATAACAATAACAGATGCTATTACTTTGACCATTTCTAATAAAAATCCATATACATGAAGATTACTTGTTTTCTAAACATGTATTTAAATTACAATAGTGCAAGGAGACACACCAAGCTAAAACACATTAAAAAGAATGTACACATTTTTACACAATGAATAAAGGTTTAAATTATACTGTGAAGAAACAGATGCAATATGAGAAAGCAATGGACTAAAGTTTGATTGATAAGTTACACTTTAGCAATTCTTTTTTTATTATTATTATTTTTTATGTAATTAAGAACAGAATGCAACCAAAGTATTCATGAAGAAATAGGCTACAGCTTGCATTTCACTCCAAGTTAGTTAAAACTTCCTTAGGGACTTGGAAATGCTATTCTTTACTGCTTTTTTGTTTTTTAACACTAAAAAAGAACAGTCTCAAGCTAAAACTGAGAAAGAGGGAAAACACCTTCTATGTGAGCGACTGATCTTAATAATAGTTGACAATAAAGGTGAGAACAAAAGGTTTTGTCTAGAATTCAGAGAAACTGTTAGAAGTGAAGGAGTTGCATGTCAGACTTCACTTCTTATGACAAATAATGCTGATGTGCACTGACTTGGTTGTCACAGGTCAGCATTTGAACTAAGGGAGATCTAAACAGAAATCTGTCTGAATTCATGCAGGCAGCACTGACAAAGATAATCATGAAAACCTGAGGGCATACAGTTTTTTAACAAGGACTTGCCCAAGAGCAAGCTAAAGAATGAGAGCTTTCTACATTTTATCTACATTTTAAGTTTTAAAAGAAATTTCCGCATAGTCAAGGATGAGGAGGAGTATTACAAGTCTTCTACATCTCTTTCTAATAAAATACCAACTAATTGTCACTAATATCCAGGAAAATGGACTACAATCTCAGAAATACTTAATAAGAATGCAAATTCCACAGGACAACTTAGGGTGATCTCCCAAGAAAATCATTATTATTATAGGTAAGTAATTATGAAAAAAGAGACAAGCATACTGTTATGGATTGAATTGCATTCCTCCAAAAGATGTGATGATATTTTAACCTCTGTATTTGTGAAGGTGACCCTGTTTGGATATAGGGTCTTTGAAGGTTAATATGAGGCAATACTAGGGTAGGGGAAGTCACAATCTATATGACTAGTGTCTAAGGCTGGGTTCTCTAAAGAAGCAAAACCAGTGAAATTATATATATATATATACACAGAGAGATTTATATCAAGGAAATGGCTCACAGAGTTTTAGAGGCTGGAAAGTCCGAAGTCCAGAGGTCAGGCTGGAGGCCTTTCCTGACCACGCAGCTGCAGGGGCTGGTGAACCCAGGATCGACAGGTAAGCGGCTAGCTCAAGTCCCAAGAAACGGAGGTCAGATGAATAAAAGCCAGCTGTAGGATCCAGAGTGAGCAAAAGCCAGCGAGCTTTGCCAGAAAGTCCACATATACTGGATGCAAGCCACACCCCCAAGGAAACTCCCTTTCAACTGATTAGCTGTTCAGAGCAGATCTCATCATGGAGGTGATGACATTATATCAGATCTCATTATGGAGGTCATCACATCATTACATAGCTGCCAAACTACATCATAACTGCCAACCACTGAGGATCATGGCCCAGCCAAGTTGACTCACAACCTTAATCATCGCAAGTAGTATCCTCATAAAAGAAAAGAAGAGACACAAAGACAGAGAGATTGAGGTAGACTGAGCATGTGACTACAGAGACAGACGCATCTGCAAACCAAGAAATGCCACAAAATTGCCGGGAGCTACCAGAATATAGGAGAGAGACATAGAAGAGTTTCTCTCCAAGAGCCCTCAAAAATAATCAACACAGCCAATACTCCTATACTGACTTCTAGCCTCCAGAACTGTGAGACAATAAATTTCTGTTCTTAAAAGTCACCCAATTTATGGTATTTTGTTACAGCAGCCCTAGGAAACTAAGACATACATGATACATTTAAAAAACAATGAGTTTGATTCTATAGGCCATGCCTCAAAATCAGTCTCATTATTGTAAAAATATTACCATTGATGCAGATATACGTGCACCTACGTATATGTGTGCCTGTTTGTGTGTGCATTTGATGAGTGTGAAGAGAATGATAGAAAAGTAGATAAGAGGCAATGTTAGAGAAATAAAATGATCAAAGTTTATGGATCCCAGAATTTATATTAAAACATATTAATATGAAAATGAAAAGACTAGCCACCCATAGGAAAAACTATTTCCAATGACAGATATGACAAAGTACTTGCATCCATAATATTTAAAGAACTATCACAACTCAGTAAAAACAAAACAAAACAAAACACACACACTCACACACACACACAAACAAGTAAAAAAACACCTAAGCAATGTGGGCAAAAGACTTGAACAGACAGTTCACTTCACTAAAGAAAGGTCAGTGATGACTAAGCACATGAAAAGATGTTTACATCAGTAGTCACTAGGGAAAGACAAATTAAAGATACAATTACACACCTATTAGAAACACTAAAATAAAACTAAAAAAAAACAAACAAACCTGATAACACCAAGTGCTAGTGAGGAAGTAGAGCAAATGGCACTCTGATGCATTGCTGGTGGGAATGCAAAATGATACACTAATCTTGCAAAACAGTTCAAATGACCTTGCATCCCTACTCCTAGGTACTTACCCAAAATAAATAAAAACTTACGTTCACATGAAATTCTGTACGCAAATTTCTATAGCACTCTTATTCATACTAGTGAAAAACTGGAAATAATCCAAATGTCCTTCAACTGGTGAATGGATAAATGAACAATGCTACATCCATAAAATGGAGTACAATTCAACAATAAAAAAGAACAAACTTTTGATACACACATAGGCATGAATGAATTTCAAATGTATTACTCTAGATGAAAGACTTCAGGCTCAAAATGTTGCGTATTATATGATTCCATGTATACTACATTCAGGAAAAGGCAAAACTATAGGAAAGAAAGAATATTGCTACAAAGCAGCTGTATGGAGAAGTTTCTTTGCAGTAGTGGAACTATTTCAGTATTTTAATATTAGTAACAATATGAAAATTGTGGTTAACAATTCTAGGAGCCTGAGCGGCAGAAGCAGTTTGCGATTGGCTGCTAACTAAAAGGCTGGCAGTTCAAACCCACCCAGCGACTCCATGGAAGAAAAGCCTGGATCTGCTTCTGTAAAGATTACAGCCAAGAAAACCCTATGGAACAGTTCTACTTTGTAACCCATGGGGTCACCATGAGTCGGGGGCTGACTCGTTGGCAGCTAACAATTCTATGCATTTGTAAAATTTCATAATACACTACACTGAAAAGTGTGAATTTTCCACTATGAAAAGTAAAAGCAACATTTTTTTAAATCACCAAAATGTACATCTAAAAACAGTAATTTTATTATATATAATTTATACTTCAATACAACTGATTTTAAAAAAGTGCCTAGTATGTTCTTAACTACTTTGTTATATTATCTCTCCATATGAATTTTTGTGTTAAAAGCTATGTAAGTTGTGCATATAGAAAAATCTAGAAAAAAAATAGTTTCAAAGGCATGTTTATAAATGAGATATTTACTCTTTGGCCAATTAAGTTCATTCTAATATTTTATAATTTGAGTGGTTTTAAAATAAGTTTTATGTTATCTATGTCATATGGATAAACGATTGATGATTGTTTGTAGCCTTCAGTTCCCATATGTTGTTTGGGGGAAAATTCTCTCATCTTATAAATGTCCAAGAGAACTAAATCACATTAAAAAAGAAAAGAATATAAAAAGGTAAAATAATAAATAAAAATAATACTATTTATAGTCATACCTGTATTGGCCAATGTTACTTTTAAAACAAGCACATTGGAAAAAGTGATATTTTCTTTCCATACTCCAATTTTCACAGCATTGGAAAGAACAAATACTAGATTCAGATGGAATTAGGTTTTAAACTAATTCTATCAATTACTAACTAGTTAGTTCTAAGTTATCCTTGCCTAAGTCATTGGACCAACCTTTCTAATATTAGATAATACAACCTGTAAAATGGTGATAATATCACATATTGTATAGAATCTGGATGTGATTATATGAGTTAACACAAATAAAGCAACTAACATTAAACCAAACCCATGAAAACCATCCATTGATTACCTATACATTATTAGATATACATGTTATTATCCTCTGATTTTGAAAACACTCTTTTTCTTCCCAAAGGTCCTTCTAATCTTCATTACATAAAAATATTTATCTGATTGTATTTAACAGGAGTAGAAGCATCTGTC
>NW_004443943.1:9720954-9721993 GCF_000243295.1 Trichechus manatus latirostris | reverse complement strand
TATAATTTAAAAAATTCCAAATTTGATCAAAGAGAATGCATGCTGTCTTAGGTTGGGTTCTCTAGAGAAGAAAAACCAGTGAAGCATATATTTATATATATATATATATAGAGAGAGAGAGAGATTTATCTCAAGGAAATAGCTCATGCAGTTGTAGAGGCTGACAAGTCCCGAATCCGTGGGTCAGGTGTCAGGCTGGAGGCTTCTCTTGACTCACACAGCTGTAGGGGCTGACGAATCCAAGATCAGCAGTTAAGGCAGCAGGCTGTTAGCTCCCAGGCTACAGAGTCCGACAAACCCCAGGATCAACAGACAGTATGGCAGGCTGCTGGCTCAAGTCCCAAGAACCAGAGGTCAGATGATGACAAACCAGATGCAGAATCCAGAGCAAGCAACAGCCAGCAAGCTTTGCCAGAACATCCATATATGTTGGATGCAGGCCTCACCCCTAAGGAAACTCTCGTTACAACTGGCTGGCTGATCACATCAGATCACATCATGGAGGCTATTATATCACAAAATGGAAGCTGACTATATCACTACATAACCACCAAACTACATCACTGCATAACTGCCAAACCACTGAGAATCATGGCCTAGCCAAGGTGATACATAACCTTAACTATCACACATACATTTTATAATAAATACTAAGCATGGTAAATAGATGTACACACCTACTTCTTGTACTTTTACACCTTATATTTGGGCAACCATTCTGATTCTTGCCTACTTTCATTCAAATATCTACATGATTCAGTTTAAACGACATGGATTGAAAGTTCTCTTGAGATATTTATCCATAAATTATTCTTCCAACTTGGATTAAAACTTTGAAATTCCAGACAAAAATAAAAATATCTGTGAGGCAATATTCATTTAAATGAGAACATAACAATATTCTCTTTAAATTAACTGATATGGAAATAAGAGATTAAACAAGATAAAACATAAAATTAGAAAAACAAAGGGAAAGTAATGCTGATCCACAAAAACCACGTAAACTACAACTGAGAATCATGACAGTGATTTAGCTATC
>NW_004443943.1:9715863-9718282 GCF_000243295.1 Trichechus manatus latirostris | reverse complement strand
CTCCACTGAAACCAGCTTCCACATTGTGAGCTGCCCTATGGAGAAGGGCCATGTGGCAATACACTGACTGAGGCCTCCAGCCGACAACCAATGAGGAATTGAGATCCTCAGTCCAATTGCCTGGGAAGAACTAAATCCTGCCAATAATCACTTGAGTGATCTTAGAAGTGGATTCACCCCTGTTGAGTTTTGAGATGATAACTGCCCCAGATGACACCTTGATTGCAGCTTTGTAAGACTTTCAGAGCCAGAGGACTAGCTAAGCCTTACCTGGATTCCTAGCCCACAGAAATGGTGGAACAATAAATGTCTGCTGCTTTAAGCGATTAAGAGTTGAGGTAATTTTTTAGGTAATTTTTTAAACAGTAATTGATAACATACACACATACACAAACACAAAATTGAACGAATGTCTTGAGGAAAAAAATAGATTCAGGGACGGTACGCAGTTATCGTAAACTACCACAGTTCAACATATTATTTGATTAGAGCATGTGAGAATCATTGTCTTTTCTTTGTAATGTGTTAAATACTCACTAAAAATTAGAATGTTGCAGAAATCTATAGAGCGTGATGTTAAAGAAGACAAAAAAACTTAGGGAGGATATGGGAGGTATCTATAAAAATAGTAAAAATATTCAATATCAGAATCTATTTATCAGAATTTATATTTTAAGTAAAATTCAAAGCGTTCCAAAAGGTGTGTCTCCTTCTCTGGCAGTATTACCATAATGCGGTAAATAAAGTTTTGAGTAACAAATTTATAGCAGATTTAAGCACCAATCCAGGTAAGCAGATACTTGTTCTCTAATAAGGAAATAGTAAGTGATAAATTCATACTTCAGTAAAAACATTTTCTTTGCTAACCAGTGTTTCTTCTGTGAATGTTTCTAACTGCAAATCCTGTTTTTTAACGAAGTCTTTTAATTTGATCTTTAACTGATTTTTATAAATAAAATTCCCTTCATGGCATGACATTCTATTAATTTTTGAATACAGTTTTTTTGTTTGTTTGTTTGTCAAGAGGTACTTCATGAAAGGGGGGAAAAAATCAAAAGTCTTTCAAAAGCAATCTTACCTCAGTGATGTAAATTAACTCACCTTATGACTGTGTTAAAAGAAGAAAAAATTAAATTGTCCTTCCAAAGCTAAATTGATTACTACATTGTATATACCTTGTGTTCTTCTTAAAATTTTATAAAATTATGTGTGATTGGAGCTCGGGTGAAAGTTAAGATTGCTGATTGCTTTTAACCATAGGAAACACTATTCAAAGAAAAGATGAAATTGAAACAGAACTCTTTTATATACACACTGTAGAACACATAAAAAGGAAACAAGGTGATCTAATCAGAAGTAATACACAAAATAGACAAAAGGAATCAACAGTTATATGATATTTCTCATAAGGGTAAACAAGTTCTCTCCGCAGGTAATCATGTGTCTATTGATGTGTGCTGGATGAATGTGTTGCTTTCACAACATACCAAATACGGCATTGAACTTGAATTCACTAAGACTGGCAGGGTGTTACTGGCTGAATTCCACATAGCGCTGTTACTTTATGGGATTCCCTGCTCAGGGCCATGACAGGTTTAGAAACTTACTTAGTTAGTTTTTAGTTAATACAGGACTGATCATGCTTTAAAAAAAGAGGGGGGTACTGATTTAGAAACTGGCTAATAGGTAAAAGCACAATGTAAACAGTGAACGCCTGAGTGCTTTCAAATATTGGCCAGCACGTTTCTTTAACAGTTTGCAAGTGTCTGGGAAGATTACCCAATAATTCCAGTGTTGTTGAGTGAACCTGGAATTACAGAAAAAAGGAAGATATTTTTAAGGGATATTTTCATGGAGCTGTCGTAGTCTCTTTTATGTAACTGGAATATAACTGACTGGAATAGTAGTCAAAATATCCTCTTTCCTGAGCAATGATATAAATACCTGTAAGTTCATTGAACTTTTCTCTTTATACTCTTCACTTTTGCCAGTCATATTTACTTTTTATACTTTCAAAACATGTCTGTCTTAGTTATCAAGTGCTGCTATAACAGAAATACCACAAACGGGTGGCTTTAACAAACAGAAATTTATTTTTTCACTGTTTAGGAGGCTAGAAGTCTGATTTCATGGTGCTAACTCTAGGGGAAGACTTTTTCTTTGTGTAGGCTCTGGAAGAAAGTCCTTGTCTCCTTTGAGCTTCTACTCCTGGACAATCTTCACATGGCTTGGCATCTCTCTTCTCCCATCTTTTTTTGCTAGCTTGCGTTTAATCTCTTTTGTATGTCAAAAGAGATTGATTCAAAATACAGCCTACACTGACCCTGCCTCATTAATATAACAAATACAACCCATTCTCAAATGGAATTATAACCACAGACACAGAGACTAGGATTTACAACACATATTTTTGGGGGAC
>NW_004443943.1:9713825-9715453 GCF_000243295.1 Trichechus manatus latirostris | reverse complement strand
CTCCAGAATCTGTGTATTGGCCATGCCCTCTGGAATCTTGGTAAAGGCCTCTAGGCCCTGGGCTTCACCTCTGCCTTCCAGGTCTTCTGGGATGGCAACTTTGCTCCCTTGGCTTTAGGCGACTCCATTCTCCTAGTCCATCTGAGTGGCAACCCTACCCTCTTGTCCCCTACAGGCCCCATTCTTCTACCCTCTAGGCATGATAGCTCTACCCACTCAGTTTTGGGCAGCAGCCCCATTCCCCTGGCACACATTAACAGCAGCCCCACACTGAGGAACAGAGTTGGTGAAGATCCCAGTCTTTGAAAACCAGGAGGCTGTAGCCCACCCATTCCCAAATGGGATTATAACCACAGGCATAGAGATAGGGATTTACAACACATATTTTAAGGGGACACAGTTCAATTCATAACAATTTCCACCTGCCAAGTTTCACCTTATTTTATATTATAGACATTAAACTGTCCTTTTAGCACTTTAACCACAATCCATAGTTAGCCAATCCATAAACTATCACATCAGAGAAGGATTAATCCCTTGCATATATCCTTGAGTCTTTAATTCCTAGCCATGGAGAGGACTATGCAGCTTTTAGTCACTGAAAAGAATGATTCTGCAAGCAACTGTGACACTTCTTTTTTTCAAGATATCACTTTTCCCAGGTGAGGACCATTTTCAGGGAGTAGTTGTGGTGGTCACACATCTCTTTCTGTGTCAGCTTCTGTTACCGTTAAGTCATTGCCTCCTATGTGGTCACCTCCACATGTGTCCATTAAGATTAATGATCAAACTCATCTTACTAGGAAGTGGTAAGTATATTCAATTTCTCCCTTCAATTCAGGGTATCTTTGGGGGAGGAAAAAAATAATAATAATAACCACAAGAATTAAGCTCTTATTTTGAGCTCCACATCAAGTTTACATACTTAGGCCTCAAAATCGCGCTACAATTTTACAACTGAAAAAGACTGAATCAATTATGAAGATTCAATAAAATTAAATAATATACCTCAAATCACATAATCAGCAAGTGGGATTATTGGACTTTGACCCCGAATCTGATTCCAAAATTCATCGTAATCAATCACCAGAAAGTCCACATTTTTAAAACACTGTTCTCCTATATCTGGGATGTATCCCAAGATTAATTTGGTGTAATTTAATGGCCACAGAATATATATATACAAGCACACACACACACACACATTGAGAATTTTCGATTTACAATCTTCTAGCTGCTAACTGAAAGTTCAGCCTAGGAAACCCTATGGGGCAGTTCTACTTTGTCACATAGGGTCACTATGAGTGGGAATCAACTCAATGGCACACAACAACAACAGAATGCCCATATATATTGCATATCAACAAATTTCAACAATTATTTGTGAATAACTATGGCTGGCCCTAGTCATTCTCATTTCCTCATTATTTCCTTAAGATTTGGCTCTCATCTTTCTGTCCAGCTTAACAATGAAGAAGACCTTAGTCTCAGTTCTTATGAAAGTGGAAGTATCTGAAGCCTTATCTCATTTTCTAATACCCTGCAACTAACATTCCAATATGCTAAGAATAGCCTCAGTTTGTGGACATATCTGAAGTTTAAAGGATTCTCATTTTATTTTATTTTTT
>NW_004443943.1:9701344-9702573 GCF_000243295.1 Trichechus manatus latirostris | reverse complement strand
AAAAAAAAAAAATAATAAGATAGAAGAAATACACAGAGTCACTGTACCAAAAACAATCGTTCAGTCACTTCAGGAGTTAGCATATGATCAAGAACCAATGGTACTAAAGGAAGAAATCCAAGCTGCACTGAAGGCATTGGTGAAAAACAAGGCTCCAAGAATTGACAGAATACCAATTGAGATGTTTCAGCAAGTATATGCATTGCTGGAGGTGCTCACTTGTCTATGCCAAGAAATTTAGAAGACAGCTACCTGGCCAACTGATTGAAGAGATCCGTATTTGTGCCCATTCAAAATATGGAAATTATAAAAAAAATAATTAATATCACACACAAGTAAAATTTTACTAAGGATCATTCAAAATAGATTGCAGCAGTACATCAACAGGGAACTTCCAGAAATTCAAGCTGGATTCAGAGGAGGACTTGGAACAAAAGGGATATCATTTCTGATGTCAGATGGATCATGGCTGAAAGCAGAGGATATCAGAAAGATGTTTATCTATGCTTTATTGACTAAGCAAAAGTACTCCACTGTGTGGATCATAACAAATTATGCATAACATTGCAAAGAATGGAAATGCCAGAACACTTAATTGTGCCCATAAGGAACCTGTACATAGACTAAAACACAGTTGTTTGAACAGAATAAGGGGATACTGCATGGTTTAAAGTCAGGAAAGGTGTGTGTCAGGGTTGTATCCTTTCACCATACCTATTCAATCCATATGCTGAGCAAATAATCTGAGAAGCTGGACTATGTGAAGAAGAACTTGGCATCAGAATTGGAGGAAGACTCATTAATAACCTGTGCTATGCAGATGACAAAACATTTGCTTGCTGAAAGTGAAGAAGACTTGAAGCACTTACTGATGAAGATCAAAGACTACAGCTTTCAGTATGGATTACACCTCAACATAAAGAAAACAAAAATCCTCACAACTGGACCAAGAAGTAACACGATAAATGGAGAAACTATTGAAGTTTTCAAGGATTTGATTTTACTTGATCCATAATCAACACCCATGAAGCAGCAATCAAGAAATCAAACAACCTATTGTGTTGGGCAAATCTCCTGTAAAAGACCCCTTTAAAGTGTTGAGAAGCAAAGAAGTAACGTTAAGCACTAAGGTGCTCCTGGCCCAAGCCAAGGTATTTTCAATCACCTCCTAGGCATGTGAAAGCTGGACAAGGAATAAGGAAGATCAAAAAATCAGTGCCTTTGAATTA
>NW_004443943.1:9696054-9700894 GCF_000243295.1 Trichechus manatus latirostris | reverse complement strand
AGTACATAATTTGAAGAAACATTGCCAGTATTTCAGCAGAGAAAATAGATATTTGCAAATCTGAGTTCCAAATGCATTTCCTGCTAGCAGCGATGGGATCTATGAGTACTGACACATTGTACCTGTAAGATATTTAGTAGAGTTGTACACATGCAAGAGAGTAATTCAAGTGCTATTAGTATTGAAAAAGATATTTTGTATTTCCAATCTGTTCATTAAATATTGGAACTAGGTAGATACAAAAACAATATGAGAGGGATATTTAAGTTTCTAGGTGTATCATAACAAGCTAAGGAGTTTTAGGCTTAGTGGAACCTTCAACTCAGATTAATTTACATCTTGTGCATTCTACCTCAGTGCTTATTTTCTGTATTCTTTATTTTTATATTTGATTGAATGTTATATTCAATCTAATCTAAGACAAGGTTTGTCAAGCACAACACTAGTGACATTTTGGGCCAGATAATTCTTTGTTGTAGACCTGTCCTATGCATTGTCAGATGCAGTGGATCTGGCCTCTACTAACTCTATGCCTGTAGCACCATTCCCCTCCTCCATATGACAACTAAAAATGTTTCCAACCTTTGACAAATACCTGTTGGGGGCAAAATTACCCTCAGTTGAGAGTAACTGACCTTGAAGTATCATGTGTCTATGTATGTGAAAATAATATTATAATCTTAGAGGTCTACAGTGTCATGGAGTGCTTTTACATGGACTTTCTCACCATGGTCTTGTAACTCCCACCAAATGACTAGGTGGGACTATGCAGATGAGGTGCTTATGGCACTCTTGTAGGGGTGGGACCATGCAAATGAGGTGTATAGAACCTTAACAAGGAGATAGGTCAGTTTTGCTATCCTCCTAGGCTTAAAATGAGCCATCCCAGAGGCGGAGAAGGGGGACCTCATTACCACCAAGAAAGAACAGCTCAGAGTGGAGCATGTCCTCTGGACCTGAGGACCTCCTAGATCCAGGAAACAGAAAGAGAGAGAGAGATGTAACACTGGAGATGGCGAGAGATGGAAAGAAGCAGAAGTAGAGAAACATTAGCAGCAGAGGCAGAAAAACCAGGATATTGGCAGGAGATGATACAGTGGGCTTCTGGCAGAGCAAGAAAGCTGAATACCTTCAGGCAGGAGGTTTCCTGGCAGAGTGAGGTGTCTCTGGGCACTTGTCGGAGCTAGGGTCACTGACCCATAGAGCACCTTTGGACATTAGGCTTTGTGGCGGTGTAGGGTGCTTCTGGGTACTTATCAGTACAGCTAATGATCTTTGTAACACTTGCCCCAGCAAGGCCAGAGGCAAGGCAGAGGGGCCAAGGGCCAGAGAGAGGACTGCCTGTGGGCACTGCTGAGAAGAGGCTGTCCTGATGGAAGAACTGTATCCTGAGTCATTTCTGATCCTGAATTGTAACTTGTTACTTCCCTAATAAACCCCATAACTGTGAGTATGGTCTGTGAGTTCTGTGATCATTGCAATCAATTATCAAATCCAGCAGAGTAGTAGAGAGTGCCATGGAAGGGACAGCTGGTGTCAGAATTGGTAAAAAGTTGGGAGAGAAGAGTATAGCTGACCTCCATCTTATAGGAATCAGCTGTTGACCTTGGTTCCCCTTTCCCCTCGTGAAGTTAGAGAAGGTCAGACACCTCCACCACACCATTTTTACAAGTCATACCTAGCATATATTTTTAGTCTCCTACCTTGTGAGGTTTCCAGGACCACCCCAGGTCAATGATTTGCAAAGAGGACTCATAGGCCTCAGTATATACTTATATTCATTACAGCAAATGGATAAAATGCACAAAATCAGCCAAGGGAAAAGGTGCTTGGGGCAAAGTCTGAAAGAAATCAGGTACAAACTTCCAAGAGTCCTCTCCCAGTGGAGTTACAGAGGGATTCACTTAACTACAACAGCTATAAGGTATAATAATACATATGAAATGTTGTCTATCAGAGAAGCTTATTAGAGATTTAATGCTCAATGTTTTTGTTGGGAGTTGATCACGTAAGTATCCTCTGCCAAAATTCCTATAACAATTGCCCAAGCCAAAATTCCAGACTCGCAGAAAGAAAGCAAGTGTTCAGCATAAACCACATTGTTTGTACAAACAATTTAGACACAATAGCCACTCCTATCCCTTAAGGAATGATGGGAACACTTCTGAGATCCAAGTTCCCAGATGCATACCAAGAACCAAACTTGCAAGGAGATTTTTCTAAGGAAAGCAGTCTCAGGTCCACTATGTTAACTCTGCACACTTACCTACACAAGGTTTCATGAAGTGCTGGCTACATTCTAGACCCCCAAAGACCTATACAATGAATGAGTGAATGAACTAACTAATCAATCAACCTTGTTTTCAGTAAGAATTTATTAACTTCTCTGTTTAGTTTTTTAGTCCTAGTCTTTCCAGGAATTTTTACCCCAAAATATAGGAAAATGTTCCAGGCAATGAAATATGATCATAAATTTTAGAAGTCAATAGAAGATTTTTGATAATTTAAAATCATGCCAACCTTGACGTGCATTTCAGGAAATTTTCAAACAATTTAAAATTCCATGTGGATATGCACTGTCAGTGAAAAGGACACAGAATGAAGTAATGTTCTAGTCAATCTAACTTTTAGAAGCAACCACTAAGAGAATGAGGAATTTACATTTGTTGGGTCTACTCACAAAGAGAAGTTTTCTGCAAAGGTACCTATATTGTTCTCAAAGGTGAATCCACTAAATGGTTACATTTCGGTTTGGGGTATCGGGTTAACCACTGCTCTTCAGTCCAGACAAGCTGTTTTGGATTAAGAAGATGGCTTAAGAGAATGAGCTTCAACTGATTTTGTTGATCTTGATTTTCCTTCATCCTCCTGAAGTTAGAGGAGGTCAGACGTCCCTGTCACACCATTTTTAAAAGGTCATACCTAATATATATTTTTATTATCCTTCTTTGTGGGGTCACCACGACCACCCCCAGGTTAATGATTTGCAAAGAAGATTCATAAGGCTCAGTCTATACTCATACTCATTACAACAAATGGATAAAAATTGCACAGTTTTGGAATAAGAGCATGGTTTGAGAGAATGAGCGGCATCTGATTTTATATACATACATACATATTGTTGTTGTAGTTGTTAGGAGCCATTGAGTCATTTCTGACTCAAACTGACTGTATGTAAAACAGAACGAAACACTGCCCAGTCCTGCACTATCCTCACAACCATTGCTATGTTTGAGCCCATTGTTGCAGCCACTATGTCAATCCTTCTCCAGGGTTTTCCTCTTCTTCAGTGTCCCTCTACTTTACCAAGTACAATGTTTTCTCCAGGGACTGGTCCCTCTTGATAATATATTTGTCTTAGGCTGGGTTCTCCAGAGAAGCAAAATCAGTGAAGCATGTGCGTGTGTGTGTGTGTGTGTGTGTGTCTGTGTGTGTGTGTGTATGTGCATATATACAGGGAGAGAGAGAGAGAGATTTATATCAAGAAATGGCTAATGAAGTTGTAGAGGCTAGAAAGTCCCAAGTCTATGGGTCAGGCTGGAGGCTTTTCCTGACTCACATAGCTGCAGGGGCTGGTGTCCCCAAGATCAGCAGGTAAAACAGCAGGCCACTGGCTCACAGGCTGTGGAGGCTGACGAATGCCAAGATGGGCAGGTAAGACAGCAGGTAAGCTGCTAGCTCATATCACAAGCACCAGAGGTCAGGCGAGGAGCCAGCTGCAGAATCTAGAGTAATAAAAAGCCAGTGAGCTTTGCCAGAAAGTCCATATCCCCAAGGAAACTCCTTTTCAGCTGACGGGGTGCTCAAAGCAGATCTCATTACAGAAGTGATTACATTATAGCAGACCAGAATATGGAGGTAATTACATCATTACATAGCTGTCAAACTACATCATAACTGCCAAACGACTGAGAATCATGCCCCAGTAAAGGTGACATACAATGTTAACCATCACAATATTCAAAATACATGAGACAAAGTCTCACCACCCATGCTTCTAAGGAGCATTGTGGCTGTACTTTTTCTAAGACAGATTTGTTTATTCTTATTGCAGTCCATGGTATACTCAATATTCTTTGCCAACACCATAATTCAAAGGTGTCAATTCTTCATCTTCCTTATTCATTGTCCAGCTTTCACATGCATATGAGGCGATTGAAAATACCATGGCTTGAGTCAGGTGCACCTTAGTCCTCAAAGTGACATCTTTGCTTTTCAACACTTTCAAGAGGTCTTTTGCAGCAGATTTGCCCAGTGCAATATGTCATTTGATTTCTTGACTGCTGTTTCCATGGACATTGATTGTAGATCCAAGTAAAATGAAATCTTTGACAACTTCAATATTTTCTCCTTTTATCATGTTGTTGTTTATGGGTCCAGTTGTGAGGATTTTTGTTTTCTTTATGTTGAGGAGTCGTCCATACTGAAGGCTGTAGTCTTTGATCTTCATTAGTGAAGTGCTTCAAGTCCTCTTTGCTTTCAGCAAGCAAGGTTCTGTTATCCGCATGTCACATCTTGATAACGAGTCTTCCTCCAGTCCTGATGATATATTTTTCTTCATGTAGTCCAGTTGCCTGTATTATTTGCTCAGCATACAGACTGAATAAGTATGATGAAACAATACAACCCTAACACACCTTTCCTGATTTTAAACAATGCAGTATCCCCTTGTTTTGTTCAAGCGACTGCTTGTCTATATGCAAGTTCTTCTTGAGTACAACTAAAGGCTCTGGAATTCCCATTCTTCACAATGTTATCTATAATTTGTTATGATCCACAAAGTCGAATGCCTTTACATAATCAATGAAACACAGGTAAGCATCTTTCTAGTATTCTTTGC
>NW_004443943.1:9692146-9693404 GCF_000243295.1 Trichechus manatus latirostris | reverse complement strand
CATTGTGGTTGAGTCGATTCCGACTCATAGCGCCCCTATAGGACAGAGTAGAACTGCTTTATAGGGTTTCCAAGGAGCAGCTGGTGGATTCTAACTGCTGACCTTTTGGTTAGCAGCCATGCTCTTAACCACTGTGCCTCTGGGGCTCCATGTGGTACACAGTAGGTATTTAATAAATATGCATTGAAAGAAGGAAATAAAAAGATCTGCAGTGCAATGAATCACTTTTACAAGACCTTTCTATCCATGGTCTTTTAATTCCCACAAAATGATTGGCTGGGACTATACAAATTGAGTGACTTATGGTCTATGGAAGGGATTGGTTAGTTAGTTGTCCCGGTGGGAGGGCTGTACCTTAGAATTGACAATGGGTCTCCTGATATAAGGGTTAACCCTATAGAGGTTCAGGGGGATCTCATTAGCTTTAAAAAGAGGAGTCTGAAGTGGAGTGAGTCCTTTGGATCAAGGACCCAGGATCCCTATGCTGAGAATCTCCTAGACCCAGAAGAAAGAGTGAAAGCTATAGGTGGCGAGAGAGAGCTGTGGTGGGCTTGCCAACTTTTGGAGTGAGAGCTGATTGCCTTCAGGCAGGAGGCTTGCTGGCAGAGGTAAAAGAGCTGTAGAACTTGCCTGTGTAGGGCAGACGCCTGAATGTGCCCCATGCAGAGGTTGCACTCCTTAACCCCTCCTCCCCAGACAATGGGGGCCTGCATAGTGTGGTGGCAAGAGAGCCCACAGTCCTGGGTAGCATGATGGGATCTGGCAACAAGGCCAATGAGGCTCAATGGCAGAGCAGAAGCCTCAGGAACCATGTAAGCCTCCAAGTAGAGTGGTGGTAGCCAAGGGCAGCGGTGACATGAAGACAGCATCAGACATCTGACCTTAACCATGGTACACCTTCTTAGTGACTAGAAGATGGACATGAGAAATCTGGTGAAGGGTAAGCAGTTCTCCTTTTGAGAATCTGTTATTGTTTACTGTTTGCTTTCTATAAATAATAACAATGGCTTTCACTTTGCCAACACTGTGTAAGTGTCTCATGTGTCTGGTTCAATCATAGATGAATGTAGCACCTATAGAATGCTTGATGCCAGTGGGTGTATATGTCTCTTTCCTAGCAGTCTAATGGCTGCCTGGAAGTTTCAGACACAGCCTGTCTGCATGTGCAACGCAGATACACAGACATGTACGTACAAACTCACAGAGATAATAGTCTACAGTCCGTGTATTCACAAGTTATTCTAGGGCCTTAAAGGTA
>NW_004443943.1:9687506-9691838 GCF_000243295.1 Trichechus manatus latirostris | reverse complement strand
CCACCAGGCACTACTTAGAAACTCTATGGGGCAGTTCTACTCTGTCCTGTAGGGTTGCTATGAGTCAGAATCAACTCAACGGCAATGGGTTTTTTGGGGTTTTTTATGCCCTACACATATTATCATATTCTGATGTTGCAATTTTAACACAGGGTTAGAAGCACTTGTTAGGTGAAGCATTTTGCTTTTAGATGCTATCCTGATTCCACTTAATGTTCCATTATTCCTTGATAGACAGATAAAATGCATTGCCCTGTGCCCCAGCTGTGAGTTTGCTTGTATGTTACTCCTTCTAACTCATTCTCTGTTGAGCTAGTTGTTTTTGTTTATTTGTGGACAACTGTACCTTAAGGGGACAATTCTGTACCCATTATTTTTCAAACGGTGAAAATGGTTCCGCAAACGCTAATGTGTGGAAGTGTACCTTGACTGAGATCACAAAGTTAACTCATGCTCTAGGAAGTAAGTGCTAGTTAGCTGTGGGAATAAAACCTAGCCTTCTGCTTCCAAAAGTGTTTCGCCATATGTAAAGCCACTTCAGTGACTACTCCTAACTCTTTATCTAAGGCATTTCAACTAAATCTAACACTTTTACTGCAATATAAACATATACTTAATGATGACAATTCGAAGAAACTTATTTTCAGTACTAAGAAGAATTAATTACATTATAAAGTATTTGGCTTTAATTAAACTGTTTCCTGGATCCTAAATGATGATGAAAGTTTTCTCCATTAACACTAGGGGACATGAAAAGCATTCAAAACTCTAGCTATTATTTGGCCTTATTACAAGAAGATATTTTATATTTGAAGTATGTTGATATTACACATCTCTAGTTCCTTTTGTAAAATCCAGAGTGCCGCTTATTCATTTTAATGGCTATAATTTTTTGGAAGCTCTTCAAAGTGGTTCTGCACATTACTCTTAGACATAAACAAAAATCAACCAGAATGATATAGTTTTACCTCAAATATAGTATTGAAAAAAAAAGAAAGAAATAGTTTAGTTATCCCTTCCTGGGACTTTTGCTTATTATTCAATTTTATTGTACCTTTAAGCGGTATCACACACAATGGTCAATGTAATTGATAAAGTTACATGTGCAGTCACAGAATTAAAAGTTTAAAAACCTAGGTGTTTTGTTTGTTCAGTTTTCATTGTATTTTTCTTGCTTAAATGATTTCTACCCAGTCTACTCTTTACAGTTAAGAGCATGAAATCTGGAGTAATACAGATCTGGGTTTGAATTCTGTTTTTGCCACTAACTAGATTTTTTAATTTGGAAATTATTTTTAATTTCTCTTTTCTCCATCCATTTCCTCTTATGTTAAATAGATTTACGGTGGCTGGGGATAGAGCTCTCTTAGTCATAGATAATTAGCATTATTGCCTCATTATCAAGTTTGCTGACAACCCAGATAGATGCAATGGCTACTTTAAGTGCTCCTGTCAGCATTCATTCATTATCTTCCTTTATTTAAGAGTAAGTTAAAATACACTTGGAGAAATTAATTTTAGTGTTCTCCCAAATCTAATAGTATTACCTGCTAATATATTATTTTTACATTTAAAAAACATGTTTATATTTACACAATCCTTTTATTCTATCGGTATATTTGAGAGAGACGGTTCGTTATGGTTAGTGTGAATTTTCTTAAGACAAAAAAACTTAAACACAGAGTAAATAACTAATGATCATGGCTATAGTTTTTTTCTCTTTAAACATTCTAGTCAACAGTCTCCTCAATGACTACCGGCCAATTACAGCAAAGATCTGGTACTGAAGCGTAAAGGATAAGTTTCCACCATGATGAATCAAATCATAAAGCACTTAACTTCACTGTGCTATACAACCCATCCTAAAGTGTTCTTTTCGTTTGTTTGTTTGTTTTAATTTTACTTTGACTTCATCTTTTTTGAAAGCAATCATTTCTGAGGACAACTCAAACACTGTTATAAATTACCCTTTTTCTAATGTTATTTTTTATTGTTTTAAAAATATACATAACAGAACATTTGCCAATTCAACATTTTCCAGGTGTATAATTCAGTGATATCAATTACATTAATCATGTTGTGGAACCATCACCTATTCTAATGTTATTTTAAATAAAAAATGAAATGATTTTTCTCCACTTAGTGAAAACTGTATACCCTTGTATTCATAATACATATAGAAGATTGTTCAGTAGAAATGTTAAGAACTTATATTTGCTTCACATTCAATAATTTCTAAAATCCCGTCAGTTTACATATCAAAAGATTGAGAAATCTCATCAGCAAATTCACTGATGTCTAAATTTCAAAATGTGCTACAATTCAAACCTAATCATCAGAAATAAAAGTTTAGTAATTATGTAATTTTACTGATGGTGGGTATATCTAATCTATTTTTGCCTGGAAATATCAGCTCTACATGCATTGACAACAGCAGTAAACAATTTATATCTTTATAATAAACACATATTACCATATTTTTACACAAATAATGCATGCAACATGTTAAAAATTGGTATAGTGGTGCTTAGGAAAATATCTCAAATGGGGAGGGGGTGGCTGACAAACAAACGTAGAAGGTGCACTTTATTTGCATAAAAATAGGGAAGTTAAAAGGACACTGAAAAAATAAGAAGAGTTAATAACATTTATTGAGCATACAGTCTCTATTAAATACTACACTAATTTTGAAAACTATGAATATTACTAGCTATATTAAAATATCTTAAATTTGTATTGGAAAGATGATTTTCAAAGTATCATTTAGAATTAGTAGGAAGCAGTCCATGTATAAGCACTATACAAGGTAGCTGATTTATTCCTCATAACCGCGCAAGACAAGAATTATTATCCTTACTATGCTGAACAATAAAACCGAAGTTCAGTATGGTTAAAATGTGCCTGACATCATATAACTACATGGTAGGATAGCCAGGATTCAAAATTAGGTTTTTCTAATTCTAATTGCATGATTGTTCCAGTATATCTTGCTGTTGCTCGAACAGGTGTGCTTTTAAAATTGCTTATAAAATATGCACAAACAGATAGCACCTGCTAAATGTATAACTGATAATAATATCATGGTATTCTCAAATACTCAAGAATATTTAGCATAAAACAAAGACAGAGCTTGGAAATCTGTATCATAATATATTGCACCTAGAAAGAATCTTAAAAATCTATCTAGTCCAACATTCTATCTTCCATACAACCTTGAGAAAGAAAGTTAAATGATTTAGCTAACACTATCCAGAAATTTCAAAGTCCACACTTAATTTTCTCGAATCCCTTTCTATGGTGTTTTTTTTTTTTAATATAAAGAAAACAGTTTAGTCATAATATTAAAAACTTGTCTATTTTTAATTTAAAGTGTGAAAGATGCTAATTCTCAATAATAAACAAGAAAAAAGATTTAAAACTATAAAATATCTCTACCACTATCCATCAAATTAGTAGACACTTAAAAAAAGTAGTAACATTTAGTTATTCAACTTTTTAACTAAACTCATTACCAATATTACATGAAGGCTATGATTATATATTTCTAATTAATGCTATTTAGAAAACAATACCTAGTACTACTGAGTCTCATGGTCCTCCTTCAAAATCTTTTAGCATAAAATGCCTACAAAAGGCTTATTTTATTTTGAAACTATTATTCAAAATATTTTACCCGGAGAAATGGAAGTTAAAGAGCATTTCTAGCACATTAAATTTGCTTTGCAAGCTACATGTTTATTACTAGAAATATGGATAAGCACTAACAATTGTTGCAATAGTTGTCTAAGGCTTAAACACCATGAAGAATGAAACAATCTTTCCTATGTGTCACACAAATCCCTTTTTTCTTTATAGTCTTATAAAGAATATAAATCGAATACCCTCAACTGGCTGACTCTGTTCCGTTCTTTGATGTCTATTTCCTAAAATAAAATGACGCCAAGTGTATCTTTAGAATTTGAAAGCAATGACAGTGTTATGTAGCCAACTGACAGGAAAGTATTGATGTCCTGTAGGTTTATCAGCAGTCATGAGGGATTTGCATTTGTTCAAAGTCTGCCACTCACTATCCATTATAATCAACAGCAGACATAGTTAAAATATATGAAGAACAGTGAGAAGTCTGAACATCTAAAAAAGGATGAAAGTCAGTGATGTTAACAGAAATAAACCCCTCATGTGGATTCTAATAAATTAACTGCAGAAACACCTGAATGGAGAAGAAGGAAAAAGAATCTTTGAAAACCCGTTATCAAAAATATATTGATTGAATATGGCTTTATCCAAAATTAATTTTGAATTCAGCAACCATATTCTCACTGCCTAACATTT
>NW_004443943.1:9683787-9686845 GCF_000243295.1 Trichechus manatus latirostris | reverse complement strand
AATTTCCTGGTAGTTTTGAACAAGACTGTCCAGCAAATTTCTTTTAGATTAGAACCTTTATATCTGATTATTTAGATTAGAATCATTAGAACCATCTTAACTCCTTATAAAACTAGTTTAAGAATGAATTTGTAGTGGATTAGACTGCAATCAACAAATATTGAGCCAAGGATGAATTGTTGTTGTTATTCAAAATGAAGTCCTTATTAAGCCTTGGTAGACTTCAAACAATATAGTTCATTAATATACTAACACATCTAATTGTTTCAATTAAGGAGGATTTTATCATTTTTTGGCTTGTTATTATAGAAATAGTTTTTTACAAGAAATAAATTCTGAGTAATAAATCTTGACACTGACATAGAATATATTATTTAACCATTATCATTTTATAAAAATTTAAGAAGTTGTATTTAGCAGATTCAGTTAATTTAGATTCCAATTCTAAGACAGCATTCCATATGAGTACTTCAGTTCTTTTCAAAATGCATTACTTAAAACGAAGGGAAAAAAAATCAATGGAAATAAACAATTACAGTGTGTTGTTATTCACACAATAATTAGATTATTATAAATATGCCAAGAAAATTATAGAGCCAATTTTGTTTAAGTATGCTCTTCCCAAATTCAAGCTACTCTTTTAAAAGTACATTAAGGTAAAATCACTTAGGTCATGTTAGTTCACGTTTATAGTTTCTCTTTACATGAAAAGTAACTTGAAAGCATTGTGAAGATTTATGTAACTTTTTTATGAGGCACCAAGTATAGTGCAGGAACAGATTAATACAATTACCATAAGTCTCAGTAATCACAAATGGCAAAGGTATTTTAGACAGCATGAGAGATAGAGGAGAAGTATAAAACACAGCTTTGAATATTCTGTTTCTAGGCAGGCGTAATTTCAGTTGTAGTTGAGATGACTGTGTTATATTGTTGTTGTAAGGTGCCCTCCAGTAGCTTCCGACCCATAGCAACCCTACATACAACAGAATGAAACACTACTCAGTACTGTGCCATCCTCACAAATCATTGTTATACTTGAGCCCATTGTTACAGACACTGTGTCAATCCATCTCGTTGAGGGTTTTCCTCTTTTTCGCTGACCTTCTACTTTACCAAGCCTGATATCCTTCTCCAGGGACTGCTCCCTCCTGATAACATGTCCAAAGTATGTGAGATGAAGTCTCGCCATCCTTGCTTCTAAGGAGCATTCTGGCTGTACTTCTTCTAAGACAGACTTATTCATTCTTCTAGCAGTCCATGGTATAGTCAGTATTCTTCACCAGCACCATAATTCTAAGGTATCATTTCTTCTTCAGTCTTCCTTATTCATTGTCCAGCTTTCACATGCATATGAAGTGATTGAAAATACCATGGCTTGGGTCAGGTCCACCTTAGTTCTCAAAGTGACATCTTTGCTTTTCAATAGTTTAAAGTGGTCTTTTGCAGCAGACTTGCCCAACTCAATTTGTCGTTTGATTTCTTAACTGCTGCTTCCATGGGCATTGATTGTGGATCCACGTAAAATGAAATCCTTGACTTCATTCTTTTCTCCATTTATCATGATGTTGCTTATTGGTCCAATTGTGAGGACTTTTGTTTTCTTTATGTTGAGCCATACTGAAGACTGTAGTCTTTCATCTTCATCAGTGAGTGCTTCAAGTCCTTTTCACTTTCAGCAAGCAAGGATGTATCATCTGCATATTGCAGGTTGTTAATGAGTCTTCCTCCAATCCTGATGCCCCGTTCTTCTTCGTATAGTCCAGCTCTCGGATTATAGCATACAGACTGAATAAGTATGGTGAAAGAACACAACCCTGATGCACACCTTTTCTGACTTTAAACCATGCAGTATCCCTCTGTTCTGTTCAAAGGACTGCCTCTTGATCTATGTACAGATCCCTCATGAGCACAATTAAGCTTTCTGGAATTCCCATTCTTCACAATGTTATCCATAATTTGTTATGACCCACAAGGTCGAATGCCTTCACATAGTCAATAAAACATGGGAGAATATCTTTCTGGTATACTCTGCTTTCAGTCAAGACCCATCTGACAGCAGTGATGATATCCCCTGTTCCACATCCTCTTCTGAATCCAGCTTGAATTTTTGGCAGTTCCCTGTCTATATACTGCTGCAACCACTTTTGAAGGATCTTCAGCAAAATTTTACTTGTCTGTGATATAAATGATACTGTTCAATAATGTTCTCATTCTGTTGGATTACCTTTCTTGGGAATAGGCACAAACATGGATGTCTTCCAGTTGGTTGGCCAGGTAGCTGTCTTCCAAAGTTCTTGGATAGACGAGTGAGCCCTTCCAGTATGGCATCCTTATGTTGAAACATCTCAACTAGTATTTCATCAATTCCTGAAGCCTTGTTTTTGGGTAATGTCTTCAGTGCAGCTTGGATTTCTTACTTCAGTACCATTGGTTCTTGATCATATGCTACCTCCTGAAAAGGTTGAACATGGACCTATCCTTTTTGGTACATTCACTCTGTGTATTCCTTCCATCCTCTTTTGATGCTTTCTGTGTTGTTAAATATTTTTCCCATAGAATCCTTCAGTATTTCAACTTGAGTCTTGAATTATTTCTTCAGTTTTCTCAGCTTGAGATATGATGAGTGTGTTCTTCCCTTTTGGTTTTCTAACTTCAGATCTTTGCACGTTTCATTATAATACTTCACTTTGTCTTCTCGAGCTGCCCTTTGAAATCTTCTGTTCAGCTCTTTTACTTCATCAATTCTTCCACTTGCTTTAGCTACTCTAGGTTCAAAAGCAAGATTCAGAATATCTTCTGACACTCATTTTGGTCTTTTCTTTCTTTCCACTTTTTTTAATGACCTCTCTCTTTCTTCATGTATGATGTCCTTGCTCTCCTCCCGTAACTCGTCTGGTCTTCGGTCATTAGTGTTCAATGCATCAAATCTATTCTTAAGATTGTCTCTAAATTCAGGTGGGATATAACCAAGGCTGTATTTTGGCTCTCATGGACTTGTTTTAATTTTCTTCAGCTTCAACTTGAACTTGTATATGAGCAATTGATGGTCTGTTCC
>NW_004443943.1:9682080-9683147 GCF_000243295.1 Trichechus manatus latirostris | reverse complement strand
TTTGCAGCTGTTTCTTCTCATTTTGAGTCATGCCACATCAACAAATGAAGGTCCCAAAATTTGACTCCATCCACATCATTAAGGTCAACTCTACTTTGAGGAGGCAGCTCTTCCCTGTTCGTATTTTGAATGACTTCCAAAGTCGTATTTTGAGTGACCTGAAGGGCTCATCTTCTGGTACTATATCATATAATGTTCCACTGCTATTCATAAGGTTTTCCTGGCTAATTATTTCAGAATTAGATGGCCAGGTCCTTCTTCCTAGTCTATGTTAGTCTGGAAGCTCAGCTGAAACCTGTCCACCATGGGTGACCCTGCTGGTATTTGAAATACCAGTGGCATAGCTTCTAGCATCACAGCAACCCACAAGCCACCACAGTACAGCAAACTGACAGATGGATGGGGTGTGTTATATTAGCAGAAGACAATCTGAAATTATCTCTAGTAGAAATGTTTATGTGTATGCTAGACCGCCATGAAGTGAGATGTAGATATCACCTGTTGTTTTTCACCTGTCCAGCATTCCTTCCTTTTTTTAAAATTTATTTTCCTTAGGGAACGACTTCTTTTACACTCTTTTTGGTTGACATACTGCCATGTTCACTAACAATAACAACTAGGGGCCTAAATAGGACAAATTACGTTATTCTCTGAAGTTTTTTTTTTTTTTTTCACCCAACGCTGAGAGAGATAATGGTCTCCTTTCCTTAGGAACTGACAGTCATAAAGTGTAGGCACTGAGCCATCAGCAGCCTCCACATATATCTGCATGGACAAAGCCTAACTAACAATAAAACCCCACACCATGGGACACAAACAAAGATCAAGAGAAACAGACTCCTGAGGTGTCTGTCTGAGTCCCTGGGTGCAGCCATACCTGAAGAACTCCCAATAGCAGCCTCTATCTTTTAAGCTTATTTGAGCTGGTTTTCTTTTTTATACAACCAAAGGAGTTCTGACAAACACAGGTTGAACAGAATATTAATAAGGATGTATCTGACAACTAACTGGAATATACTTTATGTATACATGAACATTTGCATTTTTTAAACTATAAATTATATACT
>NW_004443943.1:9678805-9680559 GCF_000243295.1 Trichechus manatus latirostris | reverse complement strand
TATACGAGGCAAGGAAGTTTAGTCAGCTCACACTGAGTTTAGAAGTTGACAAAACAGATACTTGACTTTTAGGGAATAATTTACATTCATTTAAAAAAAAAAAGAACTTAAGAAAAATAACCTCAATCAAGTTTGCCTGTATTTACTTTCAGGAGTTTTAATTAGTACATGCCTCTAAAGTGCTGAAAACCCTGATTAAAAGTTGTGAAATGGTTAGCATTAATATACAATTTCTCAAGGAAACAATACTTTAATCTTCCCCGAGTAGTCTTTACAAATTACCAAACTAGATAACTGACCACATTTCCTTGTTCCTTTACCTTGCTAGTTCTTTAAAATTCTTTTCACCATTGTCTCTCTGAAAAACTGTTGTAGAACAGATGGGATGATCATCTGGAAAATACAACATATATATGATTTTTTCTATCAATAACCTCACTGATGTGAGGAACAGCTCCTCCCACACACACCTCCCAGTGTCTCATCTAATGTGTTAACACTTTGGATAATGAGAACAGCAGAAGTGGCTACTAAATATCTTATTCAAATTAACTGAGATCTGAGTGTAAATGCAAAAGTATCCATGCAATTTATCAACTGCTATCTGAGCCAGAGTTTTTAATAGCAGTGTTTGATGCTGTTGGCATTCTTGATCATTTTCTTTCTTGAAGTTACTGAATTCAGTGATCCATCCTCTGTGTTTATTTATCAGGACTGTGACCATCATAAACAATTTAGGATGTTTAGAATTAATTGTTGTTTTTAGATGGCAGAAAAATGAAAAATAAGTATAATTGATAAGCATAATTCTATGCACCTATTATTTCTTTGTCAACAGAAGTCTCTTTCCCAAACACACAGAAGTAGCAGGGAAATATGGGAGGGGGGTTATCTTATTCCAAACCTATGCATGGTAAGATAATATAATCAGTATGGCTCTTTGTGTGCAGAAAGCTAATGACAAACTGGCTCATAAAACACAGTGAAGTTACTGACTTCAGTAACTGGTATTATGTAACCGGGTAGTTCAAAGGAAGCAAAGCTGAATCCAGAGTCTCAAACATCCCCAGGGACCTGCCTCTCTCCTTATTTCTATCGCTTCCCTCATGATGCCTTAATTCCTAGGCAGACTTTCCAATAATGGTGGCAAGACGATCACTATAAGCTCTCACATCATAGCCCCCTACCTTCCTCTCCCTACTCCCTCCTCCAACAGAAAGAACTTCTTTCCCACTATTTTCAGCAAAAGTCTTAGAAATGACTGTAATTTGGCTTAGCTTGGGGCATGTTTATGGCGTATTAAGTAGTCACAGTTGTCAGGGAACAGAATGGGCATCAGGCCTAGGTAATATGCCCATCTCTACAGGTAGGGAGTCAGGCTTTGAAACTAATGGACTAAGCAGGAAAGAGGTAGTTGCTCAAAGGAAAAACTAGCTTTTTTTTTTTAATGAAAATGATGAAGGATTTGGGGCAGTCAAAACCACTGGTGTCAGTAATCAGATTGCAAGCATTGCAGAGAAATCCTTAATACAGAACTGAAATATTCTTCATAAGCAATTAGAGCCTTCTGGGGACTAGATAATGGTAAAAGTTAAAGAAATAGAAGGCCAGGTTGTGATAACAAAAAAATGTATATTCTGACATTAGTCTGAACACAAAGTCCTTGGCCCTGGTTAGGAGACCATTTTCCTTACAAGTAAAGTGAGGACTCAGATAAACTCTCCAACTAATTTAACTTTGAATGATATTTTACT
>NW_004443943.1:9665563-9666358 GCF_000243295.1 Trichechus manatus latirostris | reverse complement strand
ATATACACACTTGCTACATAATACATTGTTAGTACATATTAACTTCTATCATTAAATTGGTTATGGTAGTGTTTATTATTAATAAAATAACAACATTATTTTATCTCCATTATTGGAACTTATACCTTGGACCTGGCATGTCTGGCTGTTTGACCCTAGTTTCAAACCTAATGTACCCACTCTCAGTTCTAGGCACGTATTCCAGGGCCCATTTTGGCTCTGTACTAGCCGTCAGAGTAGGGATTTGGAACGGTATTTGTGTTAATCAAGAGAACTTCACTTTAACAGGAAAACTGGAAATTCTTTCGGTCTTATGCGAAAAATTTCAACACTACAATATAGGTAAGAAAGTCAATAGAAATCAGGTATCCACAATATTACTGGGATTTCAAACCACTTATTTAAACTTCAAACTGAAGTTAATCCCATAATCACACAGGGAAATAATCCATAATGCACATCTTAAAGTAATTAGGATGACGTCAGCTTGCTATTTTTAAAGGAGATTTCACAAAGTACATAAGCCTACATGTGATCTGCAGTGGTTCATCAGCAACTAAACACAGCCAGAGGTACTCCATTTCGTCTCTAGAAAAGATGGAATTGTGCTTCAATTTGGCATGATAAAATGTAATATTTTATACATTCTTAAAAATATTATGCACTTTTGTTAAATATAAATGCAAACCAATCTTTATATAATGCTTCTTCTTGTTGCTATTTTGGTTAAAATTAAAAACAAAAAATTTTGAACGTTTAAAACAACATGCATGTTATAAATTAACTTGTTTTATT
>NW_004443943.1:9662380-9664613 GCF_000243295.1 Trichechus manatus latirostris | reverse complement strand
TTTTGGTTAGCAGCCGAGGTCTTAACCAGTGCACCACCAGGGCCCCATACAGGGACTATAGTGAGTGTTTAATGAATATTTACTGGACAAGTAACATGTATCAGATTAATATAAATTGATTAATTTTAAGGTTATGGAACTATGTTTAGAAATCTCTCCATTATACAATGTTTTCCTCTTAATATAAACTTTTCAGCATGTAAAATCTTTGCTAACTTTTGCAGCCTAAAATTCTCTGTTCTGAATCTTAGATGTTAATAGCATAGTTACTTAAATAGAACACATGATAATCTCTTCATATTCTCTAATCTGCTGATCTCTTTTCAGGCTTTTTAAAAATATGTAATTGCTTGGCTAAAAATCCACTAAAATTTCACTAAACTGCTAAATTTTTTTAGGATAGAAAATTGGAATTTAGAATATTTAATGAGAATTATTTTAAATATTAAATAGGTCTGGAGAAATCTCCTTTAGTTCTAATGAGTGGGGGGAAAAAAAAAGAACCCAGTAATAATGGATTATAACCCAAAGTATAAAAGAAGCATCTATGAGTCTATACTGATATAAACAAATAATTGATTGCATTAATAAATAGGAGAGAAGAGACATATCTCCTCTGAAGAAGAATTCCAAATAGATTATTTAGACACTCCACCCTAAGCATAACTCCCCGCTCAAGTTCAGGCTGTGCATAATGACTTCCTTCAAAACAGCACAGTATGGAAAGATGAAAAAAAGGGAAACTTTACAGTAGAGAAATCTGACAAACACTACTTCAGTCAGGTGATCAAGGTCAAAAACTCAATGCCAGTCTAATCATGAAAAAAAAAAAAAAATCAGACAAATTCCAGTAGAGTGGCATTCTACATTACACCTGACTCAAGCTTCAAAACCATCAACATCATCAAGAACAAGGAAAGTCTGAGAAACTGTCACAGACAAGAGGAGCTTAAGGAGTCTTGACAACTGAATGTAGTTGTACCTTAGGTAAAATTCTAGAACAGAAAGAAGACATTAAGTAATGGATAAGGAACTCTGAATAAAGTAGGAGCATTAATTAATAATACTATAGCAATACTGTAATAAATATATTAAGATGTTAAGAATAGTTGAAACTGTGTGGGGGGGTTAGGGAGTATATGAGAACTCTCTGTACTATATTTTTCTGTAAATCTGAAACTGTTCTGTAAATCTAAAGTATTATAATGAAATGTTCAAAGACTTGGAGTTAGAAAACCAAAAGGAAAGAACACGCTTGGCATTTCTCAAGCGGAAAGAACTGAAGAAAAAATTCAAGCCTAAAGTTGCAATACTTTAGGATTCTATGGGCAAAATACTAAATGACCAGGAAGCATCAAAAGATGATAGAAGCAATACACGGAGTCACTGTACCAAAAAAATTGATTGATGTTCAACCGTCTCAAGAGGTAGCATATGATCAGGAACCGATGGTATTGAAGGAAGACGTCTGAGCTGCACCAAAACAATTGGAGAAAAACAATGCTTCAGGAATTGATGGTATACAAATTGAGATGTTTCAACAAACAGTTGCAGCCCTGGAGGTGCTCACTTGTCCATGTCAAGAAATTTGGAAAACAGTTACCTGGACAACTGACAGGAAGACATCCATATTTTTCCAGTTCCAAAGAAAGGTGATCTAACAGAATGTGGAAATTATCAAACAATATCAGTCCCTGGAGAAGGACATCATACTTGGTAAAGTAGAGGGTCAGTGAAAAAGAGAAAGACACTCAAGGAGATGGACTGATACAGTGGTTTCAAAAGTGGGATCAAGCATAACAGAGATAGTGAGGATGGCACAGGAGAGGGCAGTGTTTTATTCTGTTATTACATAGGGTCACTATGAATCTGAACCCACTAGACAGCACCTAACAACAACAACAACAAAACTGTTCTTAAAAATATAGTCTACTAATTAAAAAAAAAAAACCTAACAGAAAATTCCACATCAGTGTGGTTGTGTGCAATTATTAGGCATGTAACAACATTGTATGTAGACACTGTATGCTGAGCAAATAATCCAAGAGGCTGAACTATATGAAGAAGAACACAGCATCAGGATTGGAGGAAGAATCATTAACAACCTGCGTTATGTAGAGGACACAACCTTGCTTGCTGAAAGTGAAGAGGACTTGAGGCACTTACTGATGAAGATCAAAGACCACAGCCTTCAATATGGATTACACCTCAACATAAAGAAAACAAAAATCCT
>NW_004443943.1:9660244-9661351 GCF_000243295.1 Trichechus manatus latirostris | reverse complement strand
AAGAAGTGGGTGAGACTGAAGGACCATTTTGAAAAAGTGATGGGTATGGGAAGAAGTGAGGGGTACTCTGCATCCCAAAGAATTAGAATCTGACCCTTAGGTTCTCATTTTTACTTTAGGGTCAAGTTTTGACAGAAGTAAATGATTCCTTCATATTCTTCAGAGCCTCGCCATCACCTACAGCACCAAAACCAGGTAACTTGCATGGCATGTCTACCCTTCCTTGACCTTACCCTTTCCCAACTCTCTAAACCCATGGCATGTCACTCTACAATGATTTACACCTGAGCTGCTTTAAGTTCCCTGCACAAACTCTAAGAGTTGAAGCATTCCCCAATGCTCAGCTCATCTCTCTAGGTTTCTCTCCTACTACATATTTCTGAAAATCCTGCCCCTTTGTCTGAATTCCCTTCCTTGCCTTTGTTCTTTTCCTGGCATACTCAATTTTCAATATTCAGCTCACATATCGTTGAATTCAAGAGATTTTTTCTTAGCTCAATTTTCATCATGTGGACTAAATACCTTCATTTAACCTCTCATATTGCTCAGGCAGTGCTCTCAACATTAAAAACACTGGCTTAGTTCTCTCTCCTTATTCAATAGAAGGGACAATGTCATGTTAATCTCTGCATCTAAATCAATGCCTAGTAGTTAATGATGATGATGGTGATGGTGGTGGTGATGATTAACAATAAGTTCTTTTTTAGGGTGTTTGCTTTTGTGTCATGCATCTTATTTCGTTCTTGAATTAAAACCAGGTTGCCTGACCTGAACTTTATTTTAATTCTCCATTAAATAACTATATGTGTCCAATAAATATTTGTTATAGTTGAACTGAGCAAGTCCATGCTACAATGTTTCACTTAAATAATTTGAGAAGTCATAGCAGTTTAAGAGGAACAAAGAAGAGTAGATATGGATAAGACATGCTTATTCAGCAGAACTAATGGATTAATATGCTAAGTAAACATGGAGATCACACCCCATCATGCTGTGATAAATTTATGTTATTTTCTAAAGGTTTGTCTCTTTCAAGTATTCACATTATTCAGCATCTCTGAAACTACACCTACAGGAATCAGCAAATCCTACAAAGGTTAAATAAAT
>NW_004443943.1:9652587-9659012 GCF_000243295.1 Trichechus manatus latirostris | reverse complement strand
ACAGGGAGATGAGCTGAGCATTGGAGGATGCTTCAACTCTTAGGACATTTCCAGATTCCAGAGAGGATCACTGACAAGCTGAGGGGATGAGCTGAGATTTTTGCCATTTCTGTGGACCTAGGGAAAAAAGAATTGCAATCCATTGCTCCATTACCTGCAGTTCATAGACTGCGAGGAATTGATAAAACTCCTTACTTTCAGTGGAGAACCTGAGCCTGTCCACCCACAAAGTAGCATCAATTTGATGTATAAAATCCTGCACAGGGTTTGCAGATCGTCTATTAATTCTGTTAATTCCAGAAATTGGATTGGTGTGATTTTGGAATGTAGTGTCCTCATTTCCTGGTAGAAGCAAATACAAAATCTCTCTGGAGCAGATATCATCTTCCCAAGATTCAAATTATTTTTATAACAGTTTCATGATTAGTATGTCTCGCACACACACACACACACACACACACACACAAATGAGGCACATGAGGAGAAAAAGACAACATAAGAAATGCCAGCAGAAATAGCAGAAAAATAGATATAGACCAAAACATATTGATTATGGAAAAATTTCCTAACACATGTCCCCCAAGATAAATCTCTAGTTCAGTCTGCTTCACAGAAAACACAAATAACAATTGTTGGTGCCACAAACAGTCTGAAAAAGTAGACACTAAAATGGGATTATAGAGCTGGGGTACATGCTGCCTAGCAGGCAATAGAGAACCCGTCACTGGGGTGTGGTGGATTACAAAGAGCCCCTAGAACAAGGTAGCCTGTGATTGTAAAATTTTTACTGGTAGTACTGAACTGAAGTAGTGAACATGGGGTCACCATGAGTAGTAATTGACTCCAAGGCAACTGGTTTCTGGAGTGAACTGGTATAAGATATCAGTGGCAAGAAATGTCCTAGGATGTGGATATATAGATGTTTGACAAATACATAAGAATAGTAATTAGAAGATCAGTGAAATAGGATAGTTCTTGCTTGGGGCAACTAGTGTTTTGAGAAAGACAGTCAAACTAAGAATGGTGAACCATCCACTAGAGACTACATATGAAAGCCAGAGGGCACACTGGTAGCGTTTAAAGAATGATTCATATCCTGCTTCCAGAAAGCAGAGAAAACCAAGGACCAGGACCAGGATTTCATTCGAAAACACCAGAACTACAGAGAAGATTAATTCCCAACCTAGATAGCTCTGCTATTGCAATTCCAGGATCCTGACTTGGAAGAGATGAAACCTTGAGATTTGGGATGGGAATATTCTTTAATTTGAATCCCCAGACTACCTGGCCCCTTTGAGCCTTCAGAAATGAGACACCCATCATTTCTCTCAACCAAATGATTTGAAGACACATCAGAATTCTGTATGTAACAAACCAGAGTTCTATGTGTACTTAGTTCTTGTGTAAGGAGAATATAAAACATGTATCTTTGAACACTGGAATCATAATCAAAGCTGCAAGAGATTTCACTTTGAGAGCTACAAAGAAAACAGCCACACATAAAGATAACAACAGATTCATATCATCAGTCACTCTAGGGCATACACTCATTGAATAGAATGGCAAACATATTTGCAAGCAGAATATGTAATGCAATTTTTTTATCCTGCTATTTTTTTTATTATTTTTTATCAAGCATTTATAATTGATCTTCTGTAAGTTGAAAGATATTTTCAGGATATGATGATTAACGATATGATAATTTTGTTGTTGTTGGTGTTATTCACTGCCTTTGAGTCAGCCCCCAACTCATGAAGACCCCATGCACAAGGGAATGAAATGATGCTTGTTTCTGCATCACCATCCCATGACACACTGTGGATCGGACTATTGCAATCCATAGGGATTCCACTGACAGATTTTCAGAAGTAAATCACCATGCCTTGTGAATACTGGTGATTTGGGGGAATCGAGCATCCTTTGCAAATTTTTCTGATCAGTCTGTGTATTCCTAAGACAGAACATAGCAACTCAATTACCTAGATTTCCTCAACTCAATTACTTAGACTTACCTATGTCAAGGATACAAGTTGGAATTCACAGATGTGGCATACCACCCCAAACCAAAAAAACCCCATTGCTGTAGAGTAGATTGTGACTCATAGCAACCCTATAGGACAGAGTAGAACTGCCCCATAGGATAACCAAGGAGGGGCTGGTGGATTGGAACTTCTGACTTTCTGGTCAGCAGCCTAGCTCTTAATCAGTGCACCTCCAGGGCTCCTGCATATCCACAGGGTGTGTCAATTCAAAATAGTATGGAGAAAATAGGTTCTGTACAGAATCCAGTCAGGTGAAGGTGACAACAGAAACATTCACATTTGGGAAAAATGATGACAGAATTTCTAGCACTCAGTGACCAAGGGCCAGCAGGCAAGTTGTGGTGTCTAAACACCTCGATAATATTTTTCCTGCATAAACTAAACCATTGAAAAAAACACACACACATCCATTGCCATCAAGTCAATTCTGTCTCATAGCAACGCTGTAGGACAGAGTAGAACTGCCCCACAGGGCTTCTAAGGAATCTTCACAGAAGTAGACTGCCACACCCGAGGGAAACTCCCTTTACATTGGATCAGGATATGACCTTAGTAAGGGTGTTACAATCCTATCCTAATCCTCTTTAACATAAAAGTACAATCACAAAATGGAGGACAACCATACAATACTGGAAATCATGGCTTAACCAAGTTGACACATATTTTGGGGGGACACAATTCAATCTATGACAAGTACCACTGGTCACTAACAATAATCATTAACTTTACGTAGCTATTTTAATTTAAATTAATTACAATTAAGTAAAATTAAAAATTCATCTCTTCAGGCAAACTAGCCACAGTTTAAGAGCTTAATAGCCACGTGTCAGTAGTGGATATCATATTGAAAAACACAGATATAGAACTATTTCTATCATTTCAGAAAGTTCTATTGGACAGCACTACTCTAAGGCATAGAAAATTTGACAAGGACGTACTTGAGCGCATTTAGATTAGAAAACCCTTTCTTGATGGGTTGATTGATTCTGTTAACAGTTTCAAGTTATAACCTTGATACCATGTAATATGATATCCATCCTTCACTCCATTATCCTATTTGATTTTGCTAGTACAGTTACAAGTGATCAAATTAGATACAGAGCTCTCTTCATTTTAGAGTAAAAAAATCAAATCTCATTAGCACTCATTACAAAACATTGAAGTCTTCCTCCCAGCTCCCTTCTCATGAATGATATGAACTCCATTAGGAAAATCCAAAGTAACAGACTCACTCTTTTCAAAAATTACATTTACCTTATGTCAGAGTGCTCATTTTAGTTCACTGATGCCTGAAATGCAGTCTGTTTGTACCTGCCTAACATCCATTTCCCCTCTGTTTGATAAAGGTACACCAATTTTAAAATCTTCTTGATATATACACTCATGGTAGTTCTGTCTGTCAAGGCATCTTATACATCTTCCCTAGCCTATTGCTTGACTTTAAACACAAGTTAGTTAATCAGATTATGCCACAAGAATTTTGCATAAGGAGAAAATTTAATTGAAGTTAATTTATCACAATAGCAGTAACCCAAAACAAATATTCATTAGTGCCTTGTTCTCTAGGGTCCCAGAGCTGACCTGGTTCTTGTCCATCCTGCAGTGTGGTTGCTCAGCATTTCTTTTGAATATGCTTCTCTTACAATCTTCTAATTTATTTTATTTTTTAGGTAGCAAACTGGTTCATGATAAAGTATATCGTTTATGACAAAGTATATATTACTTTGGCCATGTTACCAGGAGGGACTAGTCCCTGGAGAAGGACATCATGCTTGGTAAAGTAGAGGGTCAGTGAAAAAGAGGAAGATCTTCAACTAGATGGACTGACACTGTGCCTGAAACAAAGGGCTCAAGCGTAGCAACAATTATGAGGATGGCGCAGGACCAGGCATAAGGTCACTATGAGTTGGAAAGGACTCAATAGCACTAACAACAACAACAATATATAGAGTTGTGGAGAGAATACTGAGGTGTCTGTATCAGAATTTACTTGGGTACTTTTTCAAACTACACCTATTCTTAGATATTCTGAAATGTTGTTCTCCCCTTTTGCCTTCTATCATGGTAACTGGATACACTATTAATACACTTGCCTAGGAATGATTTAACCACCACGGTCCTACCTACTTCTGCCAGAATATTACCTTAATCTCTCCCACAACTGTTAACTCTGTTTGAAGTTACAGGTCCATCTGTTCATGCTATGAGAGATGTTCGCAAAGAGAAGGGAGAAAGAGAAAGTACTATTTTAGTTTTAACCTTTTAAAATCTGTTGGAGGCTTTATAGAAACCACACTGTCAAAGTGATCAATTTGCAGAAAACATATATTTAACACTTCTTATTTTCTGTTTTCTGGATGTGATCCAATACCTTTATGTTAGATGTTTGATAATATAATTTCCAAAACTATGTTTTAGGGTTATTATCATAAAACAGATCATTCTAAAACACAATGGTTCAAGGAATTCAGTGTTGAGTGATAAATTTTAAGGCTTAGATTGTACATGTTACCAAAAGACTTGAATTGGTTCAGATATTATGAAAAAATTTGGTGTGCTAACAATAATTTCAAAAACTCAAAAGTGTTTAGAGCTTAACAAAATCGCTAAGGTGAAAAATCTCCAAGCAAACAGACATTTATTTTTGATAAATGCAATTTCGGTATCAATACAAACATCTGTTATACTGATATTTGAATTCAGTAGACAGAAAATAGGTTGAGGTTTGATATAAATTCACACATCCATACTAAAAGCTTTCAAAATTCACCTTCTATTTATTTGTACAAGTAGACTAGTCAGTATCACTGTTTCAATATAAATTAATAAACTAAAAGTATCTGCACATGTAAATTCAGGCTAAGTTATGTCTAAAAATCTTTTGTATTATACCACATTATAAAAGAGAGAGGGACTGAATTCTGCATATTAAGTATTTCATTGAATTAACTCAAGTATTACAACACAAACATATGCTATGAATGTCAGTAGTTAAATGTAAAACATTTAGCACAAAAAGTCACCCATGAGTCTACTCAGATAATATATTTTCCTTTTTCTCTTTTGTTAAGAAATGTTTCAGGAATATAAGAAATGAAATTTTAAGAACCTGAAACGGAATAAACACACAATACGTTATTTTCACAGATATGTAATATTATATAAATTTAAGTAGCTACTCTTAATTTATAGGTCATTCTGCTATATTTCAAAAAGTATGTTTTGGAAAAAACATTAAAGTACACTCTTAAGCACACTTTGGTTTTAGCAATATCCATGTTCAATTGTACTTTCCAATATTTAAGGTTTTACTTCCTGAAATAAAGCCCTTATATCATAACTACCTTCATAGTACATAACACAGTTATAGTTTAGAAATACTGCTTTAAAATATCATCTTAGAAAGAGAAGCTGGACCTAAGGCAGCAATGAAACACAAATATACACACATGCTTAATTCTCCTAATCTATATTTTTTCCTAATAAATTAGAACTGTGCTTATCAGTACATGTGGACTGTTCTAAAAGATGTAAAGGAAATATCTTAATCTTCTATCCTCACAAAGTAGGTACAGATAACATCCACCTACCTGACACGGCTAATAGCGCTTCACTTGATTTTGTCATTAATCACCCACAGCTGCAGATGCATTTTCCCAATCACTTTGGGGTATCATTTTAGAGAAGGAGAGATTCACTTCAACCTTTTACCTATAAGTGCTCTTGAGGTTGCAAAGATAATTGTCATATTGTCACACAGAGACATATTGCTTCCAGCACTTCTTGATTCTTCTATAAATATGTTAGCTCATTACTAATAGGTCAATAACTTGCTCTTCTCACCCCTGACTAGAAAGACTATTTTTTCTGAGTTCTTTATTGATTTTTTCTAGCTGATTTTCATTTTGTCACTTTAAACAATACGAACAAAATATCCTACAGACACACACACGCACACACACACAAATCCAGAAGCATCATAAAATAAGAATAAACTGGTTTCTTATGAAGTCTGCTTTATAAGTGTGTAAGAACCACTTCTTACCTCTCGCAATCTGTTGTTCAACGCCTGCTGTTTCACACTTAAAAGTTAAGTCTAGGTGAACTGACATTCTTCAGACTTTTTCAAATAAATTACTGTCATGATCATTAACCAAACCCATTACCATCAAGTCGATTCCTACTCATAGCGACACTTAAAAGCAGTTAAAACAATCAGGATTTACTACAAACTGCCATTCATATCTACAGTGAATGGGATTATATCCATCTATTACACAATGAAAGTAAAAACAAAGTAGAAATATAATATCATAAAACTATACATACATAATTCTCCAAGGATAAAGGCACACACACACACACACACACACACACACACAC
>NW_004443943.1:9650048-9651491 GCF_000243295.1 Trichechus manatus latirostris | reverse complement strand
TTGACAGCAATGAGTTTTTTGTATGATTACAAATATATGATATTCTGGAAAAGGCAAAGCTATAGAGACACTACAAAAATAAGTGATTTTCAGGGGTTTGGAGTGAGGAGAGGGATAAATAGGTGAATAGGTGAAGCACAGGACATGCTAAGGGCAGTGAAACTATTCTTTAGGACACTGTAAGAGTGGATATATGACATTATACATTTGTCAAAACTATAGGACTGTACAACACAAACAGTGAACACTAATGTAAATGATGAACTTCAGTTGGTAATGATGTTAATAATAGGAGAAACTGTGTGCAAGGTGAATGGAGGTATTTGGGAACTCTGTACTTTCTGTTGGAATTGACTCGATGGCAGTGGGTTTGGTTTTTACTTTTTGTGTACTTTCTGTGCAATTTTTCTATAAAGCTAAAGTGCTCTAAAAATGAAATGTATTAAATATTTTTTAAAAAATTAAGATAGAGGTTGTAAAGTCATGAAAAAAATTCAATAGCAGCTCATACCTGGAGACCTCAGGCTAGCCTTTAAGTAAATACTAGGGCAGTGGTTTTCTACCATCAAACACTCACGGTAGTATGAAAGCAAAGAAAAAAATATTATCTAGTAGAAATAATTCATGAGACGGTACTTCAAGGAAAACTTCAGTTTTCAGTTCAGACTAAAGGGAATGTAAAAATAAAGATCCAAAATATTTCTACAGGAAGAATTTTCCCCTAAAAGAAAGTTTGGTGTAGCTGCGTGAATGCTTTCATATATTTCTTGGTCATGGGAGTAGTCAGACCATCAAGGAGCATGGTTTCAGGAGAAAGAGACAGTCACAGTTTAACAAGAGAAGGAGATTAGAGACTGTGGGGTATACAGGTATGCAGACAAAAAATGGTCTATTGGGGAAAAAGCAAGGGAGTGGAGAAAAGAGATATATTTTAAAATAAAATGTTCTTTTTTTAAGTTTATTCTATGCAGAGTATGATGTAAATTCTTTTTTCAATCTCTTTACTCAAACTTCATTAAATTATCAATTTTTTTGATGTGTTGGATTTGTTTTGGTAGATATCATGGAGAATAACTCAGGTTGGTTTAGCTAGAAACAGACTTCAAGATGGCTATTTGCATGCAATAATTTCAGAATCAACACCTATGAGTTGTTCCATATCAGTGAAATTACTACAGACCATTATACAATGCCCTCTACCACCTCCACTCCCCACTACCACCAGACCATTGGATAGAGGCGCTCATCAGGTTGTGGGTATGATCTTGGGCATAACAGAGGCTCTCTTCAGCTGAAGACAGTTCCTGGACAGGGAGTTAGTTGAGAGTCATCAACAGTTGACACTGCTTACAGCTTGGAGGAATGAAAGATAAATCTTGGTGGCATCCATGACACAGAAAGAAGCTAGCAGAATCACAGGAGGGGTTGGAGCAAGAGCCAACG
>NW_004443943.1:9646268-9649282 GCF_000243295.1 Trichechus manatus latirostris | reverse complement strand
CAGAGTCCCTATTTCTAATGTTTGTCTACTATTTTGCGGATATGGAGGTTTCATTAAATGTCAGTCACAAAACCTATTAATAGTTCCATGGAGGTTAAGCAGCTATTGTCTCCCTGAATAAATATCATTAAACATTGTTCTTTGGCTATATAGAAGCACTATGGATTAATGAAACCTCAGAGTATGTAAGCAGTTTATGGTCTTATGTTCTTTTATGAAGCTTATAATATCAGGTTTTATTTCATTTATGCTTTTGTTTCTGGTTGGGATTTTTACCCTGATTTTGGAATAGTGGTAAATCATCATGAACTTATATCAAATTCTCTTTAAGTTAGCATATCTTTAGGAGTATTAAATGTGGAAAGTTTTATTAAATGTAATTCTAAAAGAAGTTCTCTTTAATGTTTCCCTACTCTTGATTGGTCAGATTGAGCCTTTTATTATTGAAATAAGTTTAAATAAGTTTGCTTAACAAATATATTGTCACAGTTGTCTCTATTTATAAAGAGGTTCAAAGGTTCAAACGTTTGATTCACATTAAGTTGAGACATCAGAGTGAAAAACTGCATGTAAAGGACATTTTGTTGGTGCTGGGCTGTGAGTCAAAAGTGACTGGCTGGTAGACTTGGGTTTTACCACCCCCAGACTCCACTCCCATCCCACCTGCCACAGTGGTTTTAAGGAATTTAGATACTGCTGGTGTTTGGAGCTATTTCTCTTCTCACTTACATATTTACAACTTCTAATTTAGAAGCCATAAAAAAACAAAAACAAAAACCAAACTTATTGCCATCAAGTCGATCCAGACTCATAGTCACCCTACAGAACAGAGCAGAACTGTCCTATAGGGTTTCTGAGGTTGTAATCTTTACAGAATCACACTGCCACATCTTTTTCGCTAGAGCAGTTGGTGGGTTCATACCGCTGAACTTTCTGTTACTGGCTGAGTGCTTTAACCACTGCACCACCAGAGCTCCTTTAAAAGGGATAGAGAACTCTAATACCCTTTTAAGTGGCAGGAATAAGAAAACAAAATAGGCCTGAGTACCCTTTCCTAAGGCCAGGTTCTAGGAAAAGACAGCTGTCTTCATTAGCCAAAATTCACCATAGTGAAATAAGAAGCCTGCCTCAAGGATAAAGTGATATACGTCATCACCTAAACTCTGCCAGGGTTGGTAGCAACCAGCGCCAGGATTCAATCATAAGCACATTTAGCTGTAGTTAGCATATTGTTTTTGCTACGGAAGCATTTCTTCCCCCTTTCTTTTGGTTACAGCATCCTGACTCTCCCTCCAATCCCAAACCAAACCTGTTGCCATCAAGTTGATTCCAACTCATAGTGATCATATAGGACACAGTAGAATGCTCTATAGGCTTTCCAAGGCTGTAAATCTTTATGGAAGCCGACTGTCACATCTTTCTCCCACGGAGCAGCTGGTGGGTTCGAACTGCTGACCACCATACCACCAGTGCTTCTGACTCTCCCCCACTATGTGATATATATTATTTTCCTAGGGCTGGATGACTTAAAAGAACAGAAATTATTCCTAAATGGTTCTGGAAGTTAGAAGTCTGAATTCAGGGTGGCGGCAGGGCCATGCTCTCTCTGAAGGCACTAGAGGGAGATCTTTCCTTGCCTCTTCCTATCTTCTGAAGATTCTTGGCAATCCTTGGTTGTGGCACCATAACTTCAATTGCTGTCTCCATCATCACATGGCGGTCTTCCCTCTGTGTCCGTGTCTCTTCTCTTCTTATGGGATTAGGGCACACCCTACTTCAGTTAACTAGTTACATATGCAAAGACACTATTTCCAAATAAAGGCATATTCATGAGTATCAGGGGTTAGGGCTTGTGCATGGCTTTTTGGAATAAACCCATGGATGGATGCCCTGAATGGAATGTAAATTAAGTGACCTGCCGTCATCTAGCCAAAATTTGGAAAAAGCAGAGAATTGGCAGAGAGGAAGTGGATCTTAGTCTATTTCTCAGTAATTTGAATTTCGAATGCAATAATACAAGGATGAGAAAAGTGAACAGACTTCATTCATTTCATTAGTAGTGACTGTCAACCTTATCAATTTGTTTTTGCTACTTACACTTATGATACTTCACTGCAACATTTTCATATATGATCCTCATTCTCAAGCCTTTTCAACAGTTCTGTAGGCCAATATCCTTCAGATAAATTCCTTTTATCATTAAACTGAAAAACCAAATTAATTGAGCACACAAAGTGTATGAGAAAGATTTGCACTCATTCTAATAAACAGCAGTGAAAAAGTACTAAATTGTTTAGCCCTTTACTGTGCTTTGCCTGATTTCAAAAACAAGAATAATTTGTGTTCCCAAAATGAGTTCTCAAATAATGCTTGCCATCCATGGAAGATAAGTGAGATCTAAATGTGCCACAAACCAGTTCTAGAGAAATCCTTGATCACTTTTGAGCAAGGTCAGCTAGAACGCCCTTACTCCAAAGAAAACTAACTTAAGAGAGAGAGAAATGTGAGTTAAGTGGGTTGTTATAGTTTGTGCTATGGCAAGTTAATCAACCTGAGCTATAAGACTGCAGAAATGTAAATGCAGAAATCTCTGAGACATGGTGATATCTCACCATTAGCTGGCTGTGGGTCAATTAGCTACTGAAAAATCTATGAAGATATAAACAAAAAAAATACCCTTCCTCCCCAGGGAATTTCCTCATGGGAATTTTTGTGTATTATTCTTTGTACTCTTAGCTAATAAATTGTGTAAGTTGTCATTGCATAATCAACATAATCTGACAAAAGTGAGCTGTTCTCATAATACTAAGATATTTTTAGAAACATTTTGAGGAAGAAAACCTCTGGCAAAAACTATTGAGCTTTTAGCCAATGAGAAGGGCTCTGGATGCCAATATTTGAGATGTGAATAACAATGTGACCTCTTCTTTTTTTACTCACCAGCTGAGAAGGTAATTGTAGAAGAAAATAAAATTCTGGAGTGCAGATTATCTTTTAACAATGAGACTCTACTA
>NW_004443943.1:9640264-9645408 GCF_000243295.1 Trichechus manatus latirostris | reverse complement strand
CACTAAACATCTGTACCATCTGCTTCCTCTAAATACATCCTTTTTTCTAGAAGGAATATGGTGCTTTGAAAGAACATAATCCAAATGATGAAATGTTTCAAACACAAGGTTCTCTCTTAAAATTACCTCAAAAGCTGGTGCTGTGTGTTTACTTTCAGGCAGAAGAGATCTTACAGAGACATACTATGCAGCTTCAAGTAATTTAGATTTGTCATTGTGCAGGTAAAATACACTGGCAAACAATTCAAATAGGCTTGTAAGTCTCAGAGACACGGGTTTTTTAGAAAACAAATGCAATCTTTAATCAGTGAGGTTATGGAACAAATCTGTAAAACATAATCTACCAATCTTTGAAAGTAACATCTACAGGACAGATGAGTTAGTCAACTAATGTGAAAAAGAACTATCGATACTTGTCATGGACTGAATTGTGCCCTCTAAAATACATGTCAGCTTGGCTAGGCCATGATTCCCAGTATTGCATGTTGTCCTTCATTTTGTGATCTGAAGTAATTTTCCTATGTGTTGTAAATGCAGACCTCTGCCTATGGTTAATGATGCAAGATTACGTTATGTTAAAGAGGATTAGGGCAGGATGCAACACCCTAACTCAGACCATATCCCGATCAGATGTAAGGGGAGTTTCCCTGGGATGTGGCCTGCATCACCTTTTATCTTAGATGAAAGGAGAGAGAAGCAAGCAGAGAAACAGGGACCTCATGCCACCAAGAAAGAAGCACTGGGAGTGGAACACATCTTTTGGACCTGTCCACAGGGGTCCCTATGCTAAGAAGCCCCTAGACCCAGGGGAAGATTGATGACAAGGACCTTCCCCCATAGCCAACAGGGAGAGAACACGTTCCCCTAGAGCTGGTGCCCTAAATTCAGACTTCTAGCCTCCTAAACTGTGAGAGAATAAATTTCTGTTTATTAAAGCCATCCACTTGTGGTATTTCTGTTTTAGCAGCACTAGATAACTAACACAATATTCATTCAAATAATAGTGGTAATGCCATCAATGCAAAGGTAAATTTTAAGTATGCAATATGAATGCAAGTTCTAACAGTGTTATACCATAAAAATAGTATAGACTTTGCAGCCAAGCATACCTGAGTTGTAATCCTGACGCCACAATTTACCAGGGATGTGTTTCACTTTCTTAAACTCTATGATTCTCAGTTTCTATATCTTTAAAACTAAGCCAATAATGCTTACATAAGTGTTAAATACTCAAAAATGGAAATCCAAAAGGACACCATTATTTTCCCATCATCCAGCAAAGAATATTAATACACATCAAAAGAAGGAAAATGAAAAAGTACCAAACCATCGAATCTCTGTTTCCAATTAGGTACAGAAGCATCCACCAACCTTAGAAGCAAAGAAGGCTGGTATACTTATGAGTCTCCCTTTTCCTGCAGAATTTTCCCCAATCTCTCGGAGGCTCAGGTAATCCAAAAGAAAAACAGCCTTACTCCCATACCTGAACAGAGAGAGAACTATGGTCTGATAAGATAAGATGATGCTTGCCTACTCTGAGAGATACTTCAGTTGTTCAAGTATTTGGAAGGATCTCCATGGTTCTCTGAAGGATAAAGAGCCCATTCTCTCAGTTCAAACTTCTCCCAGTGTCCCATGTTGGACTTCACAGCTATAATTCGTAGTGCTCTTTCAGACACACACTCAGCCATCCCTAACAACACAGGCAGTCTCAAAAAAAAAAAAAAAACCCATTGCCATCAAGTCAATTCCAACTTACAGCAAGGCTGTAGGACACAGTAGAACGGCCCCATAGGGTTTCCAAGAAGTGGCTGGTGGATTCGAACCACCAACCTTTTGGTTAGCAGTTGAGCTCTTAACCACTATGCCACCAGAGCTCCACAGGCAGTCTTAGGAAACCTGAAATAAGACGAGTTTTGACTTGGAAACCCAGACCTAAGTTTCTCTTAGGGGTTATTCACAAAGTAAAAATTAATGTACACATATAGAATGAGCATATTGAATTTACAATATTAACCTTGGTAGCACTGTGTCTAATCAAAGTTAAACCAGCACTGTCACATGTTTAAGTAAATAATTATGCACAGAGAATGCACTCCTTATTTTTAAGACACAGTGTGTGGAAGTATATGTGTACATAAGTTTCAGTAGAAACAGAATGACATTCTCCTGAGAATTACAGCAAAATTCTCAGGTTTGACACACACTGGCTTTATTTAGCTTGGATTAGGACATATTTTCTGTGCTGACCAATCTCTGTATTTTTTATTCATCATACATGCTTTTTTTTGTGTGTCCACACATGGAAAAGTAGGGTTTAGATATTACCAAATCGAACTACATGATTGATGATGGGGGAGGAAAGTCTCCCAGGGATCATTGCAGTGCTATTACCTTAAGAAGGGGGACCTGGATGAGGGGCAAAAATAGATTTGTACGTGCATAAAAAGGTTTGAGCATATTGTAGAACACAATATTGATTTTGCTTTGCTTACATCCCTTTACCACAAGCTTGAAAAAGACACTAGTTTTATTCTTGAGTAATTAGAAGTTGAATATAGGTGAATTAATTAATTTCCTATGAGTTATTACTTAAAGTTTTCTGTCTATGACTTCACCTAGCTAATTCCCAGCTGAACCTATTAATGCCCTCCCACCTGTCACCTCGGTCTCTCTCTAAGCCCTGAGACCACGCTGACCGAGGCAAGAGTACGCCTGCATTTCAGAACAGAACAAACAGGTCAGCTACCAAAATGTGACCCAAAAGCAGGTCAGAGGAAAATACAGAAAAGAAAGAAAACAGAGGTGAAGGAGGAGGTGGCAGCGGCAGCAGCAGCAACAGCAAAGTCAACACAAAGCAAGTTCCACTACATAAAAAAAAAGTCCTATTTATTCCCCTTGGAAAATAAAAGTCTACTCTCAAAACTTCAGTGCCATGAAAATTAGCTGAGTGATCTTTTCTGACCCACAAGAGCCTGCCTCAGTTTCTTCCTCCTTATTGCTCAACTTGGCTCCATACTTCAGAATTAATATTTGAATACAGCATGTTTTGTTTTTTATCTCACAAATCCCTCCCCCATTTCTAAGCTTCATATTCTAGACCTCTAATAAACTCCCATATGAGTACATAAAGGCCCTTTGCACACTTTACCCCTCCTGAGAGACTGTTTAAGAAACAGTTGACAGGTTTATTTCTTGCACACCTGAGTCCTCACTGGGCCTGAATGAATGTTCCTGACAAATGTTCCAGATTCCCAAATATTCTTCCACTTTCAAGATAGAATCTCACAATTGCCCTGTGCATGCAGCTTGGTTACCAAAATAAATATAAATGGCTGCTCATCTTACAAGCCCTCTGTTCCACTCCTTTTCTAAACTCAGAGTGAGGCAAGAAAAAAAAGGGCATTATTATCCCCCGGAGAAATCTCATATCCTGGCATCCATCCCCAGAGCTATCTCCATCTATCTCTACAAAGACAGAAATCTTAGAAAAGAAACACCATGCTCAAATCTCTACCCTCATTTATATTTCTCCATATCCATCTTGAGTGAAGAGATCAGACACTTTTCTCCTATGACCAGGGACTAGGAAATGGCTGAACTGGAAACAGTGTGAAGATAAAACACAGAAACAATTCTACATTCCTGATCTATAAATTTAATGTCTACTCCCCATTTCATTTTTTTAAGTCAGGAAAAGGGTCGTATGTGATCATTATTATTCTACTAAACTTATATCACCACCAATGTATAAGAAATAGCCTTTGCTTCCTCATCTCCCAGAGTTTAGAAATCAATTTCTCATCCCATTCCAGAATCTGTTGACAGAGTCACAGCTGATAAGGCACTTCTTTTTCCCCTATTTTCTTTGCTGAAATTGGATCTCATAGTGCTCTGAGTGGTCTCCGGCACTCCTGATTTACTTTTTCATGTTCTGAAATTCTACGGTGGCTAGTCCGGAGGACTAGAATTCTGCCTTGCTAATCTACTTTCCAGTGGCCATGCAGGTTATGTCAGCTCTTCTTCTGGAAACATCCCAAACTGTATTCCCAGGCCAGTTACTGAAGTTTTTCATTCATGGAGAGATTTCCCAGATATGCCACCCACCTGACTCCCTTGGCAGGTTCTATCATTTGAATCCACTGCTTCTTTGCTCCACTACTGAAAATGACGTATATAACCCTGAAATGATTTTTTTTTATTATTCTATTAATAGGGATATTTTTTGAGGTAATGAGAGCTAAATTTTTGTTATTTTATTAAATAAATTTGCAAAATGGTCCCAATTCTTCCCTCTTCTCATTCTTACATAATTTTGCTGTGTCCTCCCATTCTGACTCTGGGTTCAGCTATATGACTCGCTTTAAGAGATGGAAAGTTTGAAAAGCACTTGACTATTTGGGCTTGACCATGATAGCCTAAGGATAAGAGACATGTAAAGCTGAACTAAGTAGCCCCAGTATTCTCAGTTAAGGCTAATCTAAATCAGCCAAGAGACATCCAACATTCAGACATGAGTTAACCCGGCCAAGTCAACAGAGCTGTCAATTTATCTATCACAAATGCATGAGCAATCACTGCTTATTGTTTTGTGCCATTGAGGTTTTGTGATTATTTGTTACACCACATTATTAGAGCAATAAGTTATAAATACAAGAGGTATTTTTAATATCTGATCATCCATCCCACATCAGTATCCACATTCCTTAAAATGATAATTGATTACAATGTCAAGTCAAATCTTCAAACATAAGTTGAAAAGTAAATAAATAAAGAGCCAACTCTTGGGTGTAGTTATCCATCTAATTACACTAACATGCTTAAATAATAAAACAATAGTATAATGAAAAAATCTATAAAGACAAAAGTAATTGTGAGCCATTACTTGTAAAGTGTCTAGATATCACTTTATATACTATTCAGAAGAAACAATTCAAATTAGGAGCAAATTTATTGCAAAATTTGTTTACTTTTTCTCTTCAATATGTTCATATGATAATGTAAATATAATAATCAAAACATTGACAGAAATTGTAAAATGGAATTGGCTATAATAAATGCATCTTCTATGCACATAATACACAGAGGTATGTGTTAGTCATAATTATTTTTCTCATACCTACCAAAGAGTCATTAATAGGGTA
>NW_004443943.1:9571775-9640164 GCF_000243295.1 Trichechus manatus latirostris | reverse complement strand
TTTGGGTGAATTTGCAGTGGGTTAAGGATGATAATAGGGAAAATAGTATAATATTATTCTCATCCAAATGTATTGGCCACATCTTTGTGGGTTAAAAAGGATGCAACTTGTTCAATTAGAATTCTTGGGAGAGCAAGGTATGTGCATTTTAGACATCACAATAAGTGCTTTTATTGTGGACCCTTTTTAAAAAACCCCTTAAAAACTATTTGTAAGAACATCCTACCTTAGGTTGTCACATATGTGTATGTTTTATTCACTAAAACCAAAAAGATGTATTTCTAATATTAAGAGCCACTGAACATAAATACCAAAATTATATTACTTCAAACATTAATTGAGGTGAAAACAATAAATGATACTAAGATGTATGTAAAATGATACTTTGTTGTTAAAGATTCTGATTTTTGTTCTTAAGTTCCTGAAGTTGAAGACTGAAGTACGTATTGTTATTCTACATTTATTCATTTATTCATGCAATAAATGCATTGAGTGGATGCACTTACGACATAATATACTCCCTCACTTCCCCAGGTACAGTAATATGAAAAATTTGACTGATTTCTGGGATTACCGGAAGCGAAAGGCTGATCATCACCATCAGTCATCATTCTAAGATTTACAATGTATGAAACAGAACTGGCAGCTGGATGAGGGCTTGATGCTCTCATCAGTATATCAGTGTTATGAGATATTTTAAGAGGATCACATCATCTGAGGAGTCCACAGTTAAACCCTCTAATGGAGCTTTTGAATGAATCATATATGACATATATAATCACCAAAAATAGGCACTTGATTATGATATTGCATCACTATATGCCACCAATTAAAGTAAGAACTTCTAGAAAAATGACTTTCATAATACAGGATCTCTTCCAAAAGACCATATAAAAATATAGACAAAATATTCTCAACAATATTTCCAGAGAAGTTTAGGCATGTTAGATTCCAAACATCTATAACAATGCTCTGTTTATAGAAATCAAACATATGAAATATAGTTAATTCCCAAGAAACAGCTGCCTTGAAAAAATTCTGATTATTCATTTAATAAGCATTTATTGGCACCATGCAGGTCGCTGGTTTTGGGAATATAAAGATAAAAAATACAAGTTTTTCTAGTAACAGAATTTTTGATAAGAAAGATGCCTTCTTTAATATGATACACTTAAAGATTTCCTAATCTATTTCAATACAATGAAACGGCAAATGATTGTTTCTTATCGTTTACTCTATATTATATGACTCTGGGTCTGGTAGATAAAAATTTTTATTTAAAACAAAGAGAATAAAATCATACATAGAATGGAAGGTCCTGATATTATTTTACACTGCTGTTGTGCTTTTACACCTTCTATCCATTGCAATTCTCTTTGCTAATTCCATCCAAAGTTCAGCATATGAAGATACTTACATTGTTATGTAACATCACTAGATTTGTTTGGTCTAGTTTTTGCTTGTCTAGCCAAAACAAATAATATAAAAAACTAGTGTCCCTAAACTACCTATCTTTGAAGATCTCACCTTCAAATACAATCAAAATTTTTATGTGAATGGTAATACTTGATATCCTCTTTAAAAGCAAATCACATGATAACAAATAATTGTTTCGTTAAATTGGTTATTTAAAAAACGAGAAAAAAAGTCTCTAAGGAATGGATGACAAATACATATTGTAAACAGTTTATAAATATAGGACAAAGTTCAAAAGTTTTAGCAAATACACTGTATAAAGATGAAAAGAGAAAAAAAATTCCACAAGTATCTAAACAATCAAACATGACTATATTTATAGTATACTCTTACTGTACGCTGTCTATGACTGTTACATGGTGCAATCCTTTGTTTAAAAAGCACAAGATTTTGAATCTTAGAGTTTTAATTTTTAGAAAATAATGTCTGAGTTTACATATTATTATGTGATAGTCAAAATTATTGTCAAACTAAGTAACCAATTTGATTCAATATAAGAGGCTACTAAAATGTTTACCACTTCATTTACTTTCAAGTATTCTCTAGTGCAAGTCAAGTCACACTATGTCTATACTATACAGAATTGATTCTTCTCCAGAAACCAAGGGAGGAGCAAATGACTTAGGATGAGCTAATACATACATATATATACATACACATACTTTCTTTCTTCCCTCTCTTCAGAGGGAAGATGAGCCAATTCAGGTAAATCAGAGCTAGGTAGAACCAATATAGAGATTTTATTGAATTATTAATTCACAGACCTTCGTAGTTCCTCTTGATCTTTAAATCCAACTACGCTTATAACAATCAATTTACATCTCTAAGTGTTCATTTAAATGGAACAATATATTTTCTTTTTCTTTTCTTCTTCTCTTTTGAATAAACTAGATTAAGTAGACAGAGAAGATCCAAACAAAAGCCTTGATAAGTAGAATGAGAAAACATTTAAATATTTTAGCAAGGCAGTGACATGATGAAGTTGACAGCATTGTAAGAAAAAGAATGGAGGAAGGAACTGAGGGAAGAGTGGCACAGAGAGTCGAGAAAGGAAAGGTGAGCTGGGTATTAGGTGGACATGGTGAAGGCCTTAAGCAAGTGTAGGTGGTGAGTTTTGATTCTAAAGCTATTAAGGAGGTATAACTTACAAGAAAAATGCGGCATTTGGTGAAAAACCAGAAAGGGAGAGGGAGAAATCAAAGATGATGCACAGATTTTGAGTTGGGCAATTTGATGCAAGTTGTCATTAGTCTGTGAAATAAGGAAGAAGAAGGAGAGGTTGGGGAAGCAGGGATGGAGAAAGGATCACAAACTTACTTTTACATGTAATGCAGTTGCAATACCCATGAGGTATACAAATGGAAATTTCAGGAGGCACTTGGACGTGCAGGTCTGAGGTCTTGGAATGAAACTTGGAGCTGTTGGAGGTATAATTTTAACTGCTATCTACAGGTAGAAATTAGTTAAGAAACTAGATGAAATGGATCAGAAGCAATATGGAAAAAGGAAAGAGAAAAGGAAGGATCTCTAAAAGCATTAACATGGAAGGCACGCATAGAGGCAGAAATTCCTGAAAATGAACCTGAAATATGTGTTATGAAATAAGACTTAACAAAACAACAAAAAAAATTAAAAAAAAAAAAAAAGAGGAGACAGTTGTTCCATGAAAAATAATAGAGGAGAGAGATTCGCACATTAGAGAGTGGTCAGCAGGATTAAATAGTGCAGACGGGTGAAGTAAGACAAGATATGAAATCTCCCACTGAAATTACTAAGTAGGAGGTCACTGGTGACATTGGTTTGAAATATTTCAAAGAAGTAGTGGGGAAAGAAGCCAGAATGTAATGGAAACAGTAAAACTGTTTCAATAATTTACTTAATGGGTCAATTGAATTTTGAATTAGAATTTAAACTTTATAGAGTCAAACAGCCCAAGACACCTTGTCATTTTCTATATAAGGTTCTCTTTGCCCATGAGAAGAACTCTAAATATACAGGACAGAAGGCAACAATGAATGTCTCAGAAATTGTGGCTGATTTTTCCTACATGACAACATAAGCACCTCTAGCAAAGTTAAGTGGCTCTAAAAACATTCACAACTTAAAATTGATTTGACAGCCAAGATACTCTATAACAACATTTACAAGATATTCTTTGACATAACTGAAAAAATTAAAATACTCTTTGTGTGAAAGCTGTACTTAATCCAAAAATCTTGTTTCTGTTTTGTTCCTTGTTAAATTTCTACCCGGTGACTTGCTGAAAAGCTGCAGGAGAGAGAATTTCCTAATGAGCTATGTAACAACTTATTCTTTCCTCATGCTATGTCCTCAACATCATCCATGTTCAGCAATAAACGGTGCTGCGGCAGAAATGAGTGTGATAGTGAGCCTGGTCTGGTGTGTGTGTGTGTGTGTGTGTGTGTGTGTGTGTGTGTGTGTGTGTGTGTGTGTGCTCTAAGCAAAAGATAAGAGGCTTGAGGTGACTTAATAGCTGCGAATATAATTCACTGACAAGGAATTAACATATAATTAACAAGTTTGAAATCAAGATTTTCTATAGAAGAATGATCATGATCTTTTACAGAGAAAAATTGCCATGTTTCTGATGTCTTGTCATCGAGAAAAGACATTCAGTAAATGTTTTAATTTTTAAACTGCATGTTTAAAAGCAACTTACAAATCAATCATTCCACAAAACATCTTTTCTTAACTTACTTTTAAATGCAAATGTGTGCAGTTAAAATATTAGATGTACCATATGTACTTATTTTGTTATTCTTTCAAAATTCTGCTCAGTATTGGAATTTAAAAGAAGTGTTAATCCACAAGGACAAAGAGAATGAAGACGTGGCAAAGGCAAATGTGCAATTTCAACAAATTTGTTTGCTGAGTGCACAGGTGTGCTACACTATAATTGCCCCTCCCCCATACACATCATCTCCATAGCTGCTAATAGACATAACAGCTACTAATGGACACAGAGTAGACTATACGCCTTAGGGGGAGATGTTTGCCCTCTGAGAGAACTGAAACATTTATTGCTTTATCTTAGTAGGGTAACAGAGGAAGGAATGTTTTCTGACACCAGTAAGTCTAGAGTAGTTAATCAGGAGGTGTTCTCCCACCCTGAGCAGGGGCAATGAATAATACCCATTGATAGTGGTGGGCCTCCCCTTTTATTACTTCTTTTGTTACCCCTTTCCCCTACTCTCTTTCTGTACATGCTGTTTGGCATGTAATCATTGTAGCTTGCTAGTATATTAGCCCTGGGAGAAAGGGTCTTTGAGGTTCCTCTCCCATGATGTGAAGTGAGGCATGCATGGATGTGACTGTAACATCGCTCCCTGAGACAGGAGCTGAACTTCACGGAACCTTGGCTAATAATGATGTTTGCTATTCTACTCATTCCTGTCCTGTTTATTCTGTAAGTGATAAACACCTGTTGACCACACCATTAGAACAGGGTCTGGTTTGTGCTCTCCAAACAGTCCTTCACACTAAGAGCTTGTAAATTCAGTACACTGAATTGTTGAAGTTGGAAAGTGGATGGAAGACCAGTAACTGATTTAGTAAAGTAAAAAAAAAAAAAAAAAAAAAATTACATTGCAAATGGCGAAAGTGGGAGATAGCCAAATGACTGCAGGACGTAAGAAAAGCTTATCAAATGCGAGGACCACGAAACACAGAGGAAGGTGGCAGTGTTGAGTGAGACATCTTTACAAAAGGATATTGGCTAAATTATCAGGCTATCTCCTCAGGTCCTGAGCAATCTTTGTCTAAACCATCCCCTGACCCAAAGTTTAGAGATTGGAGAGTCTCTAAGAAATTTTTACAGAGTCCCCAACTTTGAGTCATCAAACACAAGGCCACCTCTCTGCCTAAATATGTCACAGTGAAGTCCATCTGTTGACAAAACCAGTTGCTGTCAAGTCAGTTCAACCCTGTGTGTGTCAGAATAGAACTGTGCCCCACAGAGTTTTCGATGGCTGATTTTTCAGAAATAGATAACCAGGCCTTTCTTCTGAGGCACCTCTCGGTAGAATCAAACTTGCAACCATTTGGTTAGCAGCTGTGTGCACTAATTATTTGCTCCACTCAGGGACTCTACCATTTGACAAGCCCTACTAATAAATAGGCAAGGAGCTTTTCAGTGCCTCACCATTTGTGAGAAAAACACCTAGCTGTTCATAAAAGTCCACCTCTCTCTTCTGTCTGGATATAGAGCAAGATTACATATCTTAACTCTCTTGTAGTTAAAAGTGGCCATGTGACTGAGATTTCTAACCAAAGAAATGTGAGAGAAAGTCACATGTGCCAAATCCAGTCCAGTCTTGATCTTAGGCTTCCCTGGAATGTGCTAGTCTTTTCCCTAGAAATGCTGACTGGGGCTCAAACCCTCACAGTAAATTTGGAAGCGATGTGCTGATGAACTCACTCTATCCTCCACATTCTTACCACCTATTAGCATTAAAAAAAAAATAAAAAAACCTGATTATATTCTGTTAGCAGGAAAATGTAGTTTAGATTCAAATGGAAACTGTTGACTAAAATTGTTTTATATTCCAGAAACACTCTTTGCTTTAGCATTTTCTCAGTCACATAGCATCTTCCATTAAAGTTACCATTATTTGAACAAAGTCATTGGAGAATAAATAAAGTGAAACCTTATTAACTGAAATTCTGTTGAATTTTATTCCATTCTTAACCCTGGCTTATAAAAATTCATGTAATGTATGAAATTCAGAAGCCAGGATATCCTGAGTGAAAATTTCCAAATAAATCTTGAAAGATGCCTTACATTTTTGCCATTGTTTTCTGTAAATTATCTGCATGCCAATGTAACAATAGCTAATGTTTCAAAACAAAGCATTCTATTCCTTGCCCCCAGCATCAGAGAGACAGTAAGGTTGTTGAACAAACTGTCAGCACCTCTTAGATGAAGGGAATCATGCACAGATATTCAGAAATAAAATTAATCAGGGAGGAGAAATTTGTTCTACATCAGCTACCTTGCAGCGGTTAAATGGATGACATATTTAAAAGCGCCATGTATAGTTCCTGGCACACAGTAGACACTCAATATTTATTCTTTTCTTCGTTCATTTATCAAACAAATTCAATCATACATCAAAGAAAACAGAAAAGCATTCAAAGTAGAAAACATTCAAACTAAACTCTGGCATACATTCTTAGGTTGCTTTCTTTCAGATATAGACAACTATAAGGAATAATATATTTAATGAATAGAGCTCAGTATTTAAAAATTGAATTAAAAAATCAAATAAAAGAAAACATGTCATTGAAATTTAAATATTAAGCAGATCAAGTATTTTCTGTCATATTGTCTTATTTTGACATAACCTGCCTTTTAATTAGGAATAGTTTTAGTGTTTTCATAATGTTCATTTTAACTTATAAACCATGTTCATTTTCTTCGATCCTCCTTTCTCCCATACTTCTTGGAATTTTTTCTATGTATATCTCACATTTGCAAAATCTTTCTCTCAATCTTAGGTTTCACGTCTTTTTCCAAAGTAATTTTCCACTTTTTGTTGTCCGTACTCCATCTTCATTCTTCTTAATACGATTATCCACTTCCAAGTTCCTACCACCTTTCTCTTCCACAAACAGTATTAAATACATACATACATGCATACATACATTAATACGAAAGTCTAAAAGTCACCACCAGAACAGCACAAGTTAATGGTTACAAGTCTAACTGCAATTGTCTTAAGAGAGTTGGGTGGACAGCAGGGAGACATCTGCTATAGCAAGTCTGCAAACCAAAACCAGCATTCTTTCTAAAGCAGGCAGAAGGAAATTGACTGTTTTATTGCAATGTTTCATATTAAAACAGCAAAAAATATCATTTCAGCTTTCCCTTATTCCATGAAATCTAATATTCAGAGCAAATATTTAGACATTCATTAAATATTTATTGAGTACTTACTAAATTCTGGACACTGAGCTAGTTAATGAAGCTACTAGGATACATAGTGCTAAGTCCCAAATGAAATATGCTCTCTAATTTAATTCCTAAAACAATACTATTAGGTAGAAAATAATTCCCAAGTTTTACAGGTGATGAAACTGTAGGTTATCAACATTAAATGATTTACTACATTCCCTGCAGAATAAGAGGAGGGGCTAGGATTTGACTTGAGCTCTGACTCCAAAGCCTCTGCTCTCAAGAATTTTACCTAAATAATAATAATAATGTTAATCCCCCTTTACTGAGACATTTCTTGGCTCCACGTTCTGTGCTAGGGTGCTTTACATATGTTAACTGCATCCTCATATCAACCCTTTACAGACAGAAACCAGTGCTTTGAGAGGTTAGACAACTGGTTCAAGATCCCTTCCCTAGTAAGGTACTGGACCAAATTTGAAGCTGAAGTTCATTTGGCTTTACCCTTTGCTTTACCATCCTGCCCCTATAGCAACAGTTATAAACCACAGTTTAGCTCAACCGTTGTTTTTAGGTGCCATCGAGTCGATTCTGACTCGTAGCAACCCTGTGTACAACAGAACGAAACACTGCCCGATCCTGCATCATCCTCATCCTCACGATTGTTGTTATGCTTGAGCCCTTTGTTGCAGCCATTGTGTCAATCCATCTCATTGAGGGTCCTCCTCTTTTCCACTGACCCTCTACTTTACCAAGCATGATGTCCTTCAGGGACTGATCCCTCCTGATAACATGTCCAAAGTATGTGAGAAGAAGTCTCAACACCCTCGCTTCTAAGGAGCATTCTGGTTGTACTTCTTCCAAGACAGATTTGTTCGTTCTTCTGGCAATCCATGGTGTGTTCAACATTCTTCGTCAACACCATAATTCAAAGGCGTCAATTCTTCTTCAGTTTTCCTTATTCGTTATCCAGCTTTCGCATGTATATGAGGAGACTGAAAACACCATGGCTTGGGTCCAGTGCACCTTAGTCCTTAAAGTGACATCTTTGCTTTTTAACACTTAAAGAGGTCTTTTGCAGCAGATTTGCCCAATGCAATGTGTTGCTTTATTTCTTGACTGCTGCTTCCATGGGTATTGATTTTAGAGCCAAATGAAATGAAATCCTTTACAACTTCAGTCTTTTCTCCTTTTATCACGATGTTGCTTATGGGTCCAGTTGTGAGGATTTTTGTTTTTTGTTTTTTTTTTATGTTTAGGTGTAATCCATAATGAAGGCTGTAGTCTTTGATCTTCAGTAAGTGCTTCAAGTCCTCTTCACTTTCAGCAAGCAAGCTTGTGTCATCTGCATAACGCAGGTTGTTAATAAGTCTCAATTAGTAGAGAACATATGCCTTGAGTATTGACCTCTTTTAAAAGATTACATATATGAGACCAAATTGACAACAGTAGCTCTAAAGCACAGATGAGAGGTTTAGGAGAGCAATGAGTCTAAGTTAATGGTGGTGAAAAAATTTGAATAGAAATAGTGAGGTTGTTGTCACAAACTGAAGAATGTAACTAATGTCACTGAACTGTATGTGTATAAATTGTCGAATAGGTGCATGTTTTGGTCTGTATGTTTTCACCAAAAATAAAATAAATATTTCGGAAAAAGAAAGTAACATCCACCCACTCTCCTCATGCTCTTTCTCTCTCACACACACTCTGTCTCACTTCTCCATCCCTAGATAACAGGCTCTCTCCTCTGTCTTTTCTCTACATCTATCTATGTATCTATCTATCTATCTATCTGTCTATCTGTCTGTCTGTTGTCTGAGTTTTCCTTTCTGTCTTTGTCTCTCAGACTTTCTGTTTCTATTCTTCTTTCTCTATTTTTCTATGTTTTTCTTACCCTTTCTCTCTGTCAGTCTATCTTTTTTATGTCTCTCTGTCCGTCTGTTTATGTATCTTGTGTATCTCTGTCTGACTGCCTGACTTTCTATCTGTCTCTGTCTCAGTCTCTTCTTTTCTCACTATGTATTTCAGTTTTTCTTTTTCAGCCCTCTTTCTCTTTTTATGTGTCTTTCACTGTGTGTTTCTCTCTTTATCTCTGCGTGTCTGTTTCTCTTGTCCTTTGTGTGATTATCTCTGTGTGTCTCTTTAAGTGTCTCTGTGAGTGTCTCTCTGAGACTTCTCTGTGTCTCTGTCTGTTTCTTAGAGACTTAGACTTCTAAAGAAGTAACCTCTCATCCAGTTTTAATGAATCTTTTCTGGATTCCAATGGTGTGCTTTAAAGTTGAAGAAATCAGTCCTTAAATGATAAAGCAAAAAGGAAAGTCACTGTCCTAGGATAAACAATTTGCATTTCCATAAGGATTCAGTGATGCAGAATTAGAAAAGGCTCATTCTGACACCTCCATGAAAACAACAGAGAGAGCATTCATTAGCTGGGCTCCCATTTGAATGATGCACTTCACTGCACACACTGCTGTCCTCCCAGTTCAGGAAACAGGGCTTAATACTGCCTGAAACCCACCCTTTCAGTAGGCATTAAAATGAATGACTTTTCAAAGTAATCGGGACTACACATCTGCCATGGCCTGAGACTGCTTACACTCTAAAAGCTATGCAGAAAGTTACACCTCCCATCAATTTCTTATCCATCAAAGAGTGAAATAAACAAGCTTTGAATTTTTCCATTTACCACTCTGAAGAGAACTGTTTTATTTTCTTTAGTTTCTTGAAATAATGATTGCTTTTGCCTTTTATATTTCTAGCCTCAATAGCCATGATCTGATATTTCAGGTTGAGTGCAAACTTTAAACAACTTGTGAGATGAAAGGAAATTTGTCCATTACATTGCTCAGGTAGAAACTTTAACTCTTTAGAGTGGAGATTGCTTTGTTGTTATTATTGTGTATAATTACACACATACACACACATAATCATCTTAAGAAATAATTGATAGAAGATTAGAATAATTAAACTTTAGATTATTTAACAATTTACAGGTTTCTTCATTATCTTGATTGATCCTTACAAAAACTCTGATAGAGTGACTTTTATAGGTAAGGACGCAGACGAAGAATGTTTAGGGAAAGTGCCTAGGTTTGCAAGGAAAATAACTGTTCTCCTTGGACCAGAATCTGAGGTTTCTATGCTCCTTATATTAATTAATAAGTTGTGTGAGTGTGTGTGTGTGTGTGTGTATGTTCATCTTACTCATTAGCGTATGACTTATTTACAGGCTAACACTAGTCACATTCATTGTTACAGTACTCCAAGTCTCGCCCTATGGTTTGCATGACACAGGAGGTGGTTATACTTCATTTATACTAACATTCAAAATTTCCTCCTCACATCCACCCCCCCATCCAAATATACAAGGAGGTAATGATCACATTTGGGATTTCTGCGTATATTTGCGGATCCTGTCACGTTTGAATCTATATTTGAAAGTGACATATTAATTCAGTTTCTGGGTGTTTTGAACCTTTGGAACTTATACAAAGACTCTACCAAGAGAACACAATCTTGCCATAATTACTCATAGTATTTTTGCATTCTCACTCAAAATTCATTATAAGCACTAATGAATTCCCATAGTACCTTTCAATAATTGTACATGCAACTAGTGATATTTGAGCATGAAACTAATATACAAGACCCCAAAAGTCATTTTTAACTGTGAATTCAAAGTCCTTCATAGCATAAAGTGATAAAAATGAAAATTCAATGATAAAAGAAGGCATATATATCCCAAACAGTGCTTTAGTTAAAGAGTAACAAAAACAGTTTTGGAAAGTCACACTTGTCCATTAAAACTAATTTTTGTATACTATCATTGTATAGCCTAATTCTACAAGTGTAAACCATAGGGACATAGAATGACAAAATGGTTCTAAGACACCAGTGATCCCAATGGTAAGAACAAGTAAAAATAAATGAATGAATGAATCAAAAAGGAAGAAAACAAAATAACTATTAACAAAATCTACTGTTAATATAGAGTCCAAGTAAAATTAAACTTTTACAAAATGAACACGCTCACTCAGTTTAGAAGCAATGTAGTCATATAAGATTTATTATTTCTGCCAACTTATGTTTATTCATAGGTTGAGATCCTGAGTGAAAGATAAAACCATACATCATTCTCCATGGTTTGGACTACAATAAAATGTAAATGTATACAGGGGTAGGGCTTCTGTGCTAGAAAAAAGTGGAGGTAATAGCTGGTTTATGAGCAGAGTTTTGTATTATTTTATACCATGATATCTCTAACATGCAGTTCTTATTGTCTGAAAATATATATTTAGCATTTACAACAAGGTGGTGTGCACTCTTAGAGAATGTTCAAATTTAGGTTCTACTTTATATATTTTTTGGTTTTAATTTTTACTGTTATTGTACAAGCCCTTATAATCAAGTAATAAGAGAAAGGCATAATTAATTACTCAGCATACCTTTACTTGACATGCATTTGTGATCAAAGAAAAATGACTTCTTTTGAAAATAAATAATTACCTTTTGAGTTTAATTTCAAACTTAACCCATATATCAGTATTAGAGCATTTTTGCAAACGTCTTCAGCTTGGGTCAGCCTATCTGCTACTAAAGTTGGATGATGAAAAGATACAGTGCACACTATGCAAAATGTAAGCGTAGAAAGACTAACAAAGTTTGTAACAGAAATTCAACCTCAACTCTCAGTTTTTTCTTCTTAGGATTATAATTATTAGTAAAACTACTAATAATTTGTAAACTACTAGCAATTTTGTAAAATGACTTTGATTGCTCAGGCACTCATTTAATCTCATCAAATAATATCATTAATGGTTATTTTGTAATTTAAAAAAAATCCTAGCGAATGGATGGTTTAATTTAAACTTCTTAATCAACAGTATTCAAAACTTTACCCCATGATTTTCTAGACAAGAGGCTAACACAAGTTCTGACCTCTTCAGATTCTTTAATGGTTAATGTTTAGGGGTAATTTCTGAGACAAAATGATGTGGATTTGAATTCCCTGTTCAGCACATCATTGTAACAGCTGAGAGGTGAGGCTCTCCTGAGTCAGTGGAACTGGGCACCCCATTAAATTGCACTTTTATTTTATAGGTGTGTTGAGTCCACAGTCAACAGGATCAGGTTGCTGAAATTTGAACACTCACATGTACAGATAAATACACTGACACATACTTAGTCACAACTAAACCAAACTAAAGAAACTAATAGAAGAGCCTGTTTGCAGTCAAAACCAAGTTGACATAAACATATAAAAAGTGTAATACTCTGAAAATTATAGAAAACATTCTATCATTAAAGTTTGTCTCTTTTACAAAATTATTTGCTTCTGTGATGTTAAGCAACACAGTAAGTCCATTCCCTAATGTATCTGGTTACTAGATTTGACCATTAGCTCTATTTGTGAAAGCAAATGAGTACATACTTGGAGTTAACCTTACACAAAGCTGTTATATTATACTCTAGTTAACAATGGCTCTCTGCATACAGCTACAGCTCCATCAAATTAATGACCATCTGTGTATACAACAAACACAGTTTAGAGTACCAGCAGGCTAGGCCTGAAACTTGTTACTTAGTTTCCACTTCCCCTATAACTACTAAAGTATGTTTTTAAAGCAAAAGCCACATCACAGATCAGAACACTGTTAACACTCCCTAGTATTAATTTTGTATTATGAAGATAAAGTTTACCTACATTCAATTTCTAAATGATTAATGCTCCCAGATTCTTTCATAAAAGAAAAGAGACTCTAATGCACTAAAGCATCCACAGAGAAAACATCAGGATATTCTATGCTATAACAAAGCACTAAATATGATATTGCTAATTGCCATGCAGAGCTAGCAACTTTAGTTTATCTACTATATCCTCCAGCAACTACCCAGCACAAAACAAAACATCAATGTTTGCATACACAAAAACAAAACATAGCATGTCAATACTGATGCTCCTTTGAAAAAAAAAATTGTAAGGAAAAGAGAAGCAAAGAAAGTAGGTGAGGATTAGAAATATATATAAAAAAGACAAACCAAACAGTGTCATAATTCAAAAGTATGTGCCTCTCTAAATATTACATTGACTTTTCAACAAAATTTCAATTCCATCAGTAATCAGGAAGAATGAGAGGATACCGAGTTGTGTTCACTCTTCCCACAAATAATTACTAGCACATCATTACTACTATATTCTCTGAACAAAGATTACAGAAAGAGACACACTTTACTAGAACAATGTCTTAACTTTCTCTGTAGTTCACATTGCCCTACAGTTGAAAGAATTAGAAAAGGGAGGGAAAAAGAAAAGAACTTACTTGCCGTTTTAAAGTTTCAGCTTTAGCCCATGTAAGATTATTCAGCAAGTTTCCTCGCCAGGGCTGCCTCTTGCACATCCTTTTAAAAATATCTAGTGCTCATAATCTAGGTCCAAGGCGATTCATTCACACGTTACACTTCTTGTTTCTGTGAGGCATAAACATCCACTCTCATATCATCCAAAAAATGTTACTAGAAATGAAAGAAAAAACAAACAAAAATACCTCAACGTATTAACCCAGAAGGCATACCATCATTCTCCACGTTCCGAGATGTATGCCAACTGCCTTAGTTATCACAAGCGACTAACTCTAAGCTGCTAGCAGGAATCTGTCTGCCCTCTATCTGTTGCTATTAGTTCAGCATGTTGATTCACTGGCACCGAAGCAACAGCAATTAGCTATCCTGCTTCTCGCAGCATATACAGGAGAGAGCTGAGTGTGCTAAACCACACAGTGACTGGTGAGTTCTTCACACCAATTAGTAGCAGGTGCTACAGCCCAAAAGACAAATTGATGCCCTGCTGATCATTGGAGCTGGCTGCTTTATTGTACTGTGTCCTGTCAGCCTGCCTGGTGATTCACTGCTCTCTTTTTTGTGATTGTATTTGCTGTTTTACCTCAGAAGTACTAAGAAGTTTAACAGCTTATGTTCAATGACAATATTATTGACAAGTCAAAAAAAATCTATTTCCTGTCATCTATCTCTCTTTCTCTTCTCATTAAATCCACGATCCTATATCAAGTCAGCAAAAGGAAACTTTATACATTCTATTAAAACAAAAACAGCCAAACTCATTGCTATCGAGTCAATTCTGACTCATAGCAACCCTACAGGACAGAGTAGAACTGCCCTGTAGGGTTTCCAAGGAGTAGCTGATAGATTTGAACTGCCAACCTTTTGGTTAGCAGCTGAGCTCTTAACCACTGCACTACCAAGGCTCCATTTATTCTACAGCAGCCCCAGAGAGACTTCTTCAGTTTTTATAAGCACATACGACAAAAATAAAACTCCTAATGGTGTTATGGAGAAACATATTTTAAGAAGAGTAACAAAAATAAAACTCCTATAATGGTTTATGGAGAAATATACTTTAAGAAGAGTTACGGCATGTTTCTTAAACATTTTGTTATATGAGATTCCCACAACAAAGTTTTGAAGCTGGGTGTGTAAACTGGTGAAAAAAAACAGAGTTTTTATGTTATCTAAATCAGAGGTACATTGCTTAAGGACTCTGTCTTGCTTAGGATTTATTTAAGGTCATAGCGAATTTTGCCCACATGTTCATCTAAGTATCTGAGGACACAGGATCTAGAAACAAAAGCAGCTGCAGAATGTATTATATTATTGGCCATGACTGAGCAAATATCCTGAGGTCAGTTAAAAACAACAAGGTAAAGAGTGTCAGAGGCAAAATTCCCCAGAGCACGTGTTTTCTTCATGGACAGGTGGATTATTTATCATGATGACACACTCATCCTATTTAAGAAAGAAACAAAACACATCGTGTCTCTAGTAGTGCTGCCATATTTATACACATACATTCACGGAGAGCAGCATCTCATTTAACACAAAATTCACTTATCTTGTATGTTTCCATTCTAGAGAAGAAGGAAGATCCTTGAAGAAAGTGGAACTAATCTGGAGTCATCCAAATGTGTCAGAAATTTCAAGCAGTAAAACATGTAGACATAAATCACAGATAAGCCCCTGGAGCCCTCAGGCAGAACCTGTTTGATTTTATTTTATATACAACTCAAACAAACCAAATAATTTGCTTCTTTCAAAACACAGAAGATCAGGGATGGGGGTAGGGGGTGCAGGGTAGAGATGAGGAGTTTTAAGAGGCAGACACATTTTACAGTTGTAGTGTTTCAAAAGTTTAAAAATTGATGTTTTAATAAGGCTGCCTTTATCCATAAACGTTTTTAAAAAGTTAGGTATATTTTGTTTGACAACACGTTTTACATTTCACTGAAACATCACATATGTGGAACAATCTATACACTGATAAGGTTAATTAAATGAAGCAGCTGGTATTATGAAGATTGTTCCAGTAACTATAAGAATTATTAAGTGTAGTTTTTTGTTACTGAAAAGTCAGCCTCACTCCCAGTGATGGTGATGTTAAATCATAATTTTTATGACATATAAAAAAGATAACTAGAATACAGAAAATTTCATCTCTCCCTCATTTTCTAGGAGTAATTAGATTATTAGCAATCAAACTCTCACAGATGACAATACTTAATTTCAGTTTTTTAAAAAATAATATCACCATATCTAGATGTTGGGGAAATATATTTCATTGAAATAAAACATGGAATATTTACTACAGTTTGAATATAGGCAAAATTTATAAAACCAATTTAAAAAAACAATAACTGAAAGGGAAAAGGATCCCTGGTGGTGTAGAGGTTACGAGCTTGGTTGCTAACCAAAAAGGTGGCAGTTCAAATCCACCAGCTACTCCTTGGAAATCCTATGGAACAGCTCTACTCTGTCCTATAGGGTCGCTATGAGTCGGAATGGACTCAATGGCAATGGGTACAGTAAAAGGGAAAAAAGCACACACACACACACACACAAAAAGAAAACTACTCAGATAATTTCTGTTAAAACTATGGTGTGTAATATTTTAGATTTCTCTCTCTGTCTCATGCACACACACATTTCTAAAGCCAAATTGAATTCTATACTATACATTGTAACCTCCTTTCCTCTCTTAACAAATATCATGATCATACATTTTTGTCAATAAATCTACATTTACATTATCATTATTAATTAATGACATTCTGTTACATGCGTAATTAATTTATTTAACAGATATTTAACAAAATACCTATTTTTTAACATTTAGGTAGTTTCCAATTATAATATTGTTATATAAATATATTTTATTCTGTTCTGATCATCATCAGTATCACTTTATAGAAATGGGAGGACTGGCCTAAGGAAGTTGATCGTTGACTACTATGAAATAATCTCTTATAAATGACAATCATTGATTTGTATCCATGTGTTACTATCTCTAGTAATATAATTTCCATGAAGGCAAAGCCTTGTTTAATTTACTTAGTCTTAGATACAAAGTAAATGCTCTAAGGTGTACTTTCTATTAAGACAATACACTTAAAATTCCAATCCCTTACTTGCATAATATGTCCTTGAATTAACTGATTTTAAACAATGAAAATATTCCCTTCCCTAGTAAAGAATATGAGACTTCCCCTTTCCTTACCAATTTTAAAGGAGTGGTAGAGTCATAACGGGTAATGGAGGAGGCAAAATTGGAAGCACTAATTCAGGACAAGCAAGGGACAACCAGTCAGAGCTCCTTTGTAGAGAATACAAAAGTCTGTTAAAATTAAGACTGAATAAAAGATACATATGGAAACAAGAACTACTATGTATTAGGTACCTAGACTCATTAGATAGATAGATAAATAGCTGCCATTGAATCGACTCTGACTCAAGGCGATCTTACGTACAATGGAACAAAATGTTGCCAGGCTGTGCTTCATCCTAGTAACTGCCAGCATTTTCAAGTCCATTCTAATGGCTATTGTGCCCATCAATCTCCACGGAGTGTTTCCCTCACCCTCACTGACCCCCTACTTCACCAAACATGATGCCCTCCTCTAGCAATTGATGCCTTCTGATGATTTGTCCAAAGCAAGCAAGTTGTACAATGTTCTATTGTGATCCACAAGGTACTCATAGACTAATTTTTAGAAGTAGATCGCCAGGCCTTGGTTATTGTTGTTGTTAATTGCCATCAAGTCAATTTCAACTCATGGTGACCTCATGTGTGTAGAAGAGAACTGCTCCATAGGGTTTTCACGGCTGTGACCTTTCAGAGGCAGATCGTGAGGGCTGTCTTCTGAGACATCTCTGTGTGCTTTTGAATTGTCAATCTTTCAGTTAGTAGTCAAGTACTTAACCCTTTATGCCATCCAGGGTCTCACCGGCCTTTCTTAGAGAAATGTGAATGAATGAATGAATGAAGAAGGAATGACTAAACAAGCAAGCAATCAAGCAAACAAATGAATAAAATGATATTGCTTTAGATAAATACATTCTCACAGCTTAACTGTAAGATTCAGGATGGGGCTCAGACTTGGAACACAATAATTAAAATATGTAACTAAGTTAAAAGGGTTCATTTCAGCAAAGTGGATTGAGTGACACTATGTTATGTCAAGAAAATGTATCACAAAGCATCTTCATTGGTCACAACACCATCAAAGTAGAAATTAATAACAGGAAAAACAATGAAAAAAATCAAATATATGGAAACCGAATAACACCTTGCTTAAAAACCACTGGATAATAAGAGAAATAAAAGATGGAATAAAAAAATTCCCAGAATCAAAGAAGAATGAAAACACATCATACCAAAAGCTTTGGAACACAGCAAAAGCAGTGCTCAGAGGTCAATTTATTTGCAATAGATACACACATTGAAAAAAGAAGAAAGGGACAAAATCAAAACATTAGCTACACAACTCAAACAGATAGAAAGAGAACAGCAAAAGAAGCCCATAGCCACCAGAAGAAACGAAATGATACAGATCAGAGCAGAAATAAATGAAATAGAGAATAGAAAAACAACAGAAAGAATTAACAAAACCAAAAGTTGGTTCTTTGAAAAGATCAACAAAATCTACAAACCATTGGGCAAACTGACAAAAGAAAAACAGGAGAGGATGCATATAACCCAAATAAGAAATGAAATGGGGACATTACAACAGACCCAACTGAAATAAAAAGGATCAGAACAAGTACTATGAAAAACTATATTCCAACAAATTTGAAAATCTACAAGAAATGGACAAATTTCTAAAAACACACTACCTACCTAAACTAACACAAACTGAGGTCAAAAATCTGAAGAGATCCATAACAAGAGAAGAGACTGAAATGGTAATTTAAAAAAAAAAACTCCCAACAAAAAAAGGCCTGGCCCAGATGGCTTCACTGGAGAACTGTACAAAACATTCAGAGAAGAGCTTGCACCAGTACTACTCGAACTATTTCAGAACATAGAAAAGGAAGGGATACTACTGAATTCATTCTATAAGCCACCATCACCGTGATACCAAAACGAGGCAAAGATACCACAAAAAAGAAAATTACAGACCAATATTTCTCATGAATATAGATGTAAAAATTCTCAACAAAATTCTAGCAAATAGAATTCAGCATCATATAAAAAAAAGAAATTACACCTTGACCAAGTGGGATTCATACCAGGCATGCAAGCATGATTCAACATGAAAAAATCAATCAATGTAATCCACCACATAAATAAAAGGAAATAAATGAATCACATGATCATCTCCATCAATGCAGAAAAGGCATTCGACAACGTCCAATACCCATTCCTTATAAAAACTCTCAATAAAATAGGTATAGAGGGGAAATTGCTCAAAATAATAAAAGGCATCTATACAAAACCAACAGCCAACATCATTTTCAATGGAGAGAGGCTGAAAACATTACCCTTGAGAACCAGAACAAGACAGGATGCCCTTTATTACAACTCCTATTAAACCTTGTGCTGAAAGTCCTAGCTAGAGCAATAAGGGAAGAAAAAGAAATAAAGAGCATCCAAATTGGTAAGGAAAAAGTGAAACTGTCCCCATTTGCAGATGATATAATACTATACATTGTTGTGTTGTTCTTGTTAGATGCCATCAAGTCCATTCTGACTTATAGCAACCCTGTGTACAAGAGAACGAAACACTGCCCCGTCCTATGCCATCCTAACAGTCATTCCTATGCTTGAGCCCATTGTTGCAGCCACTGTGTCAATCCATTTTGTTGAGAGTCTTCCTCTTTTTTGCTGACTCTCTACTTTACCAAGCATGATGTCCTTCTCTAGGGACTGATCCCACCTGATGACATGTCCAAAGTATATGAGACATGGTCTTGCCATCCTTGCTTCTAAGGAGCATTCTGGTCGTACTTCTTCCAAGACAGATTTGTTCGTTCTTTTCGCAGTTTGCGGTATACTCAATATTCTTCACCAACACCACAACTCAAAAGCATCAATTCTTCTTCAGTCTTCCTTATTCATCGTCCAGATGTCACATGCATAGGAGGCAACTGAAAACACCATGGCTTGGGTCAGGCACACCTCAGTCTTCTAGGTGACATCTTTGTTTTCAATACTTTAAAGAGGTCTTTTGTGGAAGATTTGCTGAATGCAATGCATCTTATGATTTCTAGACTGCTGCTTCCGTGGTTGTTGATTATGGATCCAAGTAAAATGAAATCTTTGACAACTTCAATCTTTTCTCCATTTATCATGATGTTGCTTATTGGTCCAGTTATGAGGATTTTTGTTTTCTTTATGTTGAGGTGTAATCCATACTGAAGGTTGTGGCCTTTGATCTTCATCAGTTAATGCTTCAAATCCTCTTCACTTTCAGCAAGGAATGTGTCATTTGCATAACGCAAGTTGTTAATGAGTCTTCCTCCAATCTTGATGTACTGTTCTTCTTCATAGAATCCAGCTTCTCAGATTATTTGCTCAGCATACAGACTGACTAGGTATGGTGAAAGGATACAACCCTGATGCACATCTTTCTTGATTTAAACCACACAGTATCCCCTTGTTCTGTTTAGACAACTGCCTCTTGATCTATGTACAGTTCCTCATGAGCACAATGAAATGTTCTGGGATTCCCATTCTTCGCAATGTTATCCATAATTTGTTATGATTCACACAGTCAAATGCCTTCGCATAGTCAATAAAACATTCCACAAGAAAACTACTAGAATAGAAAGATTCAACAGAGTAGCAGCATACAAGATAAACACAGAAAAATCAGTTGGATTCCTATACAACAACAAAAAGAACTACAAAAAGGAAATCAGGAAAGCAATACCATTTATAATAGCCCCTAAAAATAAAATACTTAGGAATAAATCTAACCAGGGATGTAAAAGACCTATACAAATAAAACTACAAAGCAGTACTGCAAGAAACCAAATGAGACCTACACAAATAGAAAAATATACCATGTTCATGAATAGGTAGTCTCAACATTGTGAAAATGTCAATTCTATTCAAAGCAGTCAACAAATACAATGCTATCCTGATCCAAATACCAACAGTGTTCTTTAACAAGATGGAAAAACTAATCATTAACTTTATATGGAAAGGGAAGAGGTCCCAGATAAGTAAAGCACTCTTGAAGATGAAGAATAAAGTAGGAGGACTTGCACTACCTGACCTCAGAACCTACTATACAGCTAGGGTAGTCAAAACAGCCTGGTACTGGTACAATGACAGAAACATTGACCAATGGAACAGAATTGAGAACCCAGATGTAAATCCATCCACCTAGGGTCACCTGATCTTCTACAAGGGCCCAAAGTCCATCAAATAGGGAAAAGACAGTCTTTTTAACAAATGGTTCTGGCAAAACTGGATGTCCATCTGCAAAAAAAATGAAACAGGATCCATACCTCACACCATACACAAAAACTAATTCAAAATGGATCAAAGACCTAAATATAAAACCAAAAATATAAAGATCATAGAAGAAAAAACAGAGTCAATGTTAGAGGCCCTAATACATGGCATAAATAGGATACAAACCATAACTAACAATACACAAACACCAGATGATAAGCTAGATAACTAGGATCTTCTAAAAATTTAAATATTTATGCTCATCAAAAGACTTCACCAAAAGAATAAAAAGAGAATCTACAGACTGGGAAAAAAATTTTGGCTATGACAAATCCGACAAAGGTCTAAGCTCTAAAATCTACAGGAAAATCCACAACCTCTACAATAAAAAGACATTAATCCAATAAAAAATGGGCAAAGGATATGAACAGACACTTCACCAAAGAAGACATTCAGGCAGCTGATAGACACATGAGGAAATGCTCGTGATCATTAGCCATTAGAAATGCAAATCAAAACTACAATGAGATATCATCTCACCCAGACATTAGGCACAAATTAAAAAAAAAAAAATAACAAATGCTGGAGAGGCTGCAGGGAGATTGGAACTCTTATTGGTGGGAATGCAAAATGGTACAACCATTTTGAAAAGCAATATGGTGCTTAAAAAGCTAGAAATAGATATATCATATGATTCAGCTATCCCACTCCTAGGAATATGTCCTAGACAAATAAGAGCCATCACATGAATAGAGATATGCACACCCATGTCCACTGCAGCATTATTCACAATAGCAAAAAGATGGAAACAATCTAAGTGCCCATCAACAAATGAATGGATAAACAAACTATTGTACACACACACAGTGGAATACTACACAACAATAAACAACAATGATGAATCTGCGAAATATCTCACAACATGGATAAATCTGGAGGGCATTATGCTGAGTGAAGTAAGTCAATCACAAAAGGACAAATATTGTATGAGACCACTATTATAAAAACTCCTGAAAAGGTTTACACAGAGAAAGAAACAATCTTTTATTGTTATGAAGGATGGGAGGTGTGGGGAGGGAAAAACACTAACTAGACAATAGGTAAGTGGTAACTGTATTTCAAGGTAAGAGAGTACATAATACTGGGGAAGTCAGCACAACTTGACCAAAGTAAGGTCATGAAAGCTTCATAGACACATTTAAACTCCCTGAGAGACCGAATTACTGGGCTGAGGGCTGGGAACCATGGTTTTGGGGACATCTAGGTCAACTGGCACAACATAGTTCATAAAGAAAATGTTCTACATCCTATTTTGGTGACCAGTGTCTGGGGTCTTAAAAGCTTGTGAGCGGCCATCTAAGATACTCCACTAGTCCCACCCTGTCTGGAGCAAGGGAGAATGAAGAACACCAAAGACACAGGGAAACATTAATCCAAAGGACTAATGGACCACAACTACCACAGCATTCACCAGACTGAGTCCAACACAGTTAGATGGTTCCCAGCCACCACCACCAACTGCTCTGACAGGGATCACAATAGAGGGTCTCAGAGCAGGAGGAAAATGCAGAACAAAATTCTAACTCACAAAAAAGGGCCAGACTTATTTGTCTGACAGAGACTGGAGAAAACCCAAAAGTATGTCCCCCAGACACCCTTTAACTCAGTACTGAAGTCACTCCTGAGGTTCACCCTTCTGCCAAAGAGTAGACAGGCCCATAAAACAAAACAAGACTAAATGGGCACACCAGCTCAGGGGCAAGGACGAGAAGGCAGGAGGGGACAGGAAAGCTGCTAATGGGGAGCCCAAAGTTGAGAAGGGGAGAGTGTTGACACATTGTGGGGTTGGCAACCAATGTCACAAAACAATATGTGTATTAATTGTTTAATGAGAAACTAATTTGCTCTGTAAACATTCATCTAAGGCACAATAAAAAAAATTGTGGAAAAAAAAAAAAAAAAGAGTGCAGCCTAGAAAACCCTGTGGGGCAGTTCTACTCTGGGGTTCCTATGAGTTGGAATTGACTTGATGACACCCAACAACAACAACAAAATGCATGGAAGAAAAACCTGGAAGAATACAACTGGAACTGTTGCGTTTTCTGCTGTGAAAGGGAGTAGAAAGGAAACAAGGAGTACTAACATTTTAACCCCTTTATTCATGTGTTGCTTTAACGTCTAAATGAGTACCGATTCATGGATTTATTGTATGTATAAAAAAGTATTTACCTAAAGCCCACTTTTCAGACAAAGATTAGACAAGCCTATAAAACAAACAATAACACACGTGAGGAATATGATTCTTAGTTCAATCAAATATACGCAACTAAATGGGCAACTCCTGTCCAAAAGCAAGACGAGAAGGCAGGAAGGGACAGGAACTGGATGAACAGACACAGGGAACCCGGGTGGAAAGGGGGAGAGCACTGACACATTGCAACCAATGTCACAAAACAGTATGTGTATAAATTTTTGAATGAGAACTTTACTTGAGCTAGAACTTTCACCTAGAGCATAGTAAGTTAAAAAAAAAAAAGGAACATGTTTCAGGGTGGTGAAGGGCTATGTGAAGAGTTTGAAACTGGATTTGATCTCTGGCTCTGCTGAAGCCCTGGTGGCATAGTGGTTAAGAGTTCAGGTGCTAATGAAAAGGTCAGTAGTTCTAATCCACCAGTCTCTCCTTGGAAACCCTATGGGGCAGTTCTACCCTTCGTCCTGTAGGGTCACTATGAGTCAGAATTGACTCGACACCAGTGGGTTTGGTTTTGGTTTTCTGCCTCTTCTAGATGGTTGGTAACCTGGACAAATAAGCTGACTTTTCTAAGTGTCAGGCTCCTTATTTACCATGAGCAACTCTTATATCCTAATTAATAACCAAATTAACTGAAGACTTTACCTATGCAGTTATGGAACTACCCTTATAAATGTGATAGATCACAGAACAGAATAAGCTGTTTACTTATGTTACTGAAGAACTTACTATTCTCTAAACATGTTACATGTTCTCATACTTCTGTGGATAGTTGTAGAATTTGGGAAATATGTGGACATCACATGCAAGAGTGTTGAGGCTGGTATGCAAGTGCCAATGGTTATATGACCTTGAACTAGCTACTTAACCTCTCTGATACGCTGATTTTTAATCTGGATTTTAAGATCATACCTTCCCCATGTGCTTATTAAGACATTGGAATGTGCTATTTTGTGCAAGTACTTACAAAAGTAAATAAAATATTTTACGTATTTGATAAATTTTAGGTAAGAGTATTGTTGCAAACCCTTTCGAGCACACACTTGGAGATGTCATGAGTCGGAATTGACTTGACTGTAACTTTTTTTTGTTGTTTTTATCATTCTAACAGAAAGTTACAAGTGAAGACAGGAGAAAGCCAACATTGTGGGCAAGTTCCAGATGAAGTAAGCCATTGTAATGCAATGGTTTAAAGTTTAGTTTGTATCATGAAAGCAGAGAGAAGTTATTGTAGAATTTTAGGCAAGGAGTTTCCAAGATCAGTTATGTATCTTTTCTCAAATTTTATTTGCCTAAAGGTTGTGTGGTAATTCTTAAAATGCAGATTTCAATGAAGACTCTGAATCGAAAGATCTGGAGTGGGCCTAGGAATCTGCAAGGGAAGCTAAGCATGTGTCTACTCACTGTACACAGTAGTGTACATATGAGGAGTGTACTTATAAGAGGAGACCATATAGACCACAAAGATGAAAATGTTTACTATCTAGCCTTTTACAGAAAAAATTAGCTGAACCCTGATGTTATTGCATTATATATGGCATTTTCTTTTTTTTTTTTTCCACTAAGTGCTATGTTTTTAAGATTCATCCACCTTGTTAGGTATACACCTAACTTACTGTTTCTTCATGTTGGATCAGTTATTCTAAAAATTCATAAACTTAATTGTATTTGCATTTTGTGGAATTATTTTTTCATAAAAAATGCTTTTTATACATTTTTACAGAGCAATGAAATACAAGCTCATAATGTTTTTACTGTATGCCAAAAATCAGCGACATCCTACATACAGCTGTGAAAATTACCATAAACATTTATATTCATGCCAGTTCATCTGTGCTCTAGTATTTAATGAGCACTAAAAAGGAAGTATCTAGTCAAAGTTAAAAACGTATTTTCTAACTTAATTTTTTTTTTGGAATCTTAATTTAAATAGTAGGTTTATATACAAATTTTGCTTGAATGCAAAGCTACTTCTCTTTTTATCAAGAGACTCCAAATGCTACTTACTCCATTCACTTGCTCTGGAAAATTTATATACAGACTATGTAAAGAGAATTTTTCTTATGGGCTTTAGACTCCAGTCTTCTGGTAAGGAGCATTTTATAGTATCTGATTAAAATTAAGCAAACCAATACTCATACATTATTCTCAGATATATCCCAATGAGAAAGCAAGACATAAGAGGATTTTGTCTGCCCTTCAAGACTGAGGACTGAGTCCTTGAGTCAGTAAGTGTAAAGAGAAGTAGAGGTGTTTCGTTTTTTTTTTTTTCCTTTAAACTCAGATTAAAGCTTTAGTGAACAAAAGCTTCAGCAGTATTATCAAAACAGCCTTGCTCATTATAAGCAGTGTCTCACCAAGCTGTCTGGGATCAAGCCATTCTAGGCTTGTTAGAGTCAGTGATCATTTTAGAACTGAGATTCAAAGCTGTTGAGCATAACCACACAATAAAATCTCAACCAGGAACCTGGAAGCTTGGGAGTCATCTGTTTTCACACCAACGTCTTTGCCATGATTTCAGGTTGTACAACTTATTGATTCTAACACCTTTTTATTGTCAGGATTTAAGCTAGCTATACCTAACTTAGTTTCTTGCCAGTAATATCTTTTTCTTTTCTTTTTTTTAACCCAGCACTTGCCTGTTTTACAGTGACAACTCGAGGGACAAGAAAAAGTATAAATAAACCACTAAAACCAAACCCGTTGCTGTCGAGTTGATTCCAACTCAGAGCAACCCTATAGGACAGAGTAGAACTGACTCATAGGGTTTCCAAGGTGCAGTTGGTGCATTCAAACTGCTGGCCTTTTGGTTAGCAGTCGAGCTCTTAATCACTTGTGCCACCAGAGCTCCAAGGAACAGTATAATCTTCAATTAATAGTTAGCTCAGCTGAGGTTTTTAATAAGGCAGAATATTATTTTAGATGCGCAGTTTGGGGATACAATACAGTAGTCAGAAGATGTTTCTGAAAGCAATAACTAATTTCATGCACATATAGTTGTGTATGTACATATACAACATGAATCAGTAAAAATACCTGGAGATGATACTGAACTGTTTATATCACCTTTTAAATTTTTTTTTAAAGACTATTGAATTTAGCATGAGAAGTTTATCTCCATGAACATCTGATGGACTTTCAAATGTAGGAACTATTTTTAAGCTTGGATGAGATTAGACAAAATATTAAGTCAAATTATTAGACCATTTCATATCACTTAAAATCCTTTGACACCTGGAAAATAAAGCGAATATAAGAAAGTGTAGATAAAAATTGCTTCAAAAACAATATTCTTAAAATGCAAGGTTTAGGTTTTAGCTATTTAGTATTTGCCTTTGGATACTTTTTCCCCCCCCGGAGGGAAATCTGACTGTACAAGTAGGTTAACTGGTTTAAATAGAAGGAAAAAAAAATGTTATACTACCTCTTCTCAATTCCTATTCTTATATACTGGGTATAGTAATATTGTATTGCTGTGTAACAAATTACCACAAATTTAGCAGCTTGAAACAACACACATTTACTATCTCTTAGTTTGTGTGTGCCAGGGGTCCAGTTCAGGATCCCACAAGGCTGCAGTTAAGGTGTCAGCCAGGATGAGCTCTCTTCTGGAGATTCAGTTAGGAATTGTCTGTTTCCGAGTTCATTCAGATAGTTTGGCAGCATTCATTTAGTTGCGACTGTATGACGGAGGGTCCCGCTTGGCTTCTTACTGAATATTGGCTACAGGCTGCCTTCAGGTCCTAGATATCACCTGCGGTCCTCTGTCATGTGGCCCTCTTTCATAAGCAGTTCACAACATGTCTGTTTGCTTCTTCAAGACCAGAATAAGAATTTCTCTTAAATGTAATAGCAGAAAAAAACCTTATATCTATATTGTAGCTTCAGGAGCCCTGGCAACACAAATGTTAGGCACTGAAATGTTAGTGGTTTGAATCCACCCAGCAGCTCTACAGGAGCAAGACCTGCAAACTGGTTCCATAAAGATTAAAGCCAAGAAAACTTATGGGATCTTTCTCTTCTGTCACACAGGGTCACTATGAGTCGAAATTGACTCAGCAGCACTAAAAAACAACAACATATTGTAGCTTAATCATGAGATTGCTATACCATCACTTTTGCCATATTATATGGGTTATCAGCAAGTTACAGGTGACTCCCACACCCAAGGGGACAGAACCATACTGGGACTAACACCAGCTGGTGGAGATCATGGGCATTCTGAGAATTCTGCCTACCATACTAGATGAACTACTAATATATTTAAGTACTTGTAGCCTGGTGGTGGTTCAAACTCACCAATCCACTTCCATCAAGATTACAGTCTTGGAAGCTCTATGGGGCAGTTCTACTCTGAACTACAGGATTGTTATGAGTCGGAACAGACTTGACGGCAACAGGTTTTGGTTTTTATATTTAATATATAATTTAAGCCTGAAATTATATCTATAACATAAAATTATTTGATAAAATAAATTAATTGAAGATTCTGATCAATCAAAGCTTACTTTTGTTGTTTTGTTAGGTGCCGTCAAGCCAGTCCCGACTCATAGCGACCCTATGTACAAGAGGACAAAACACTGCCTGGTCCTGTGCTGTCCTCACAATCGTTGCTATGTTTCAGCCCTTTGTGGCAGCCACTGTGTCAGTCCATCTCCTCGAGGGTCTTCACCTTTTTTGCTGACCCTCAACTTTACCAAGCATAAAGTTCTTCTCCAAGGACTGGTCCCTCCTGACAGCGTGTCCAAAGTACATGAGATGAAGTCTCACCATTCTTGCTTCTAAGCATTCTGGCTGTACTTCTTCCAAGACAGAGTTGTTCATTCTTCTGGCATTCCATAGCACATTCAGTATTCTTTGCCAACATCATAATTCAAAGGCATCAATTCCTTTTCTGTCTTCTTCATTTTTGCATGCATATGACATTGCTTTTAACATGTTTGAAAACCTTATAGGACTTCCTATACGTAAAACGATGCATTATTTTATCAGAAAACAAAGAGTGGCATAACACCCATTAAGCCAAAGGTGCTTTTGGTCAATTAATCAGTTGACATATTTAAAACCAGACTAGTTGAGGAAAATATTTCCAAAAATAAAGAAAATCTAATTTTAAAAAGCTCAGTATAACTTTAACCTAGATCACGTATTGTCAGTTAGTACCTACTATGATTTGTATCTTATATAAAATTTGCTCTGAACTGAGGAAGCTTTTCTTTTATTAGTGTGTAGAACTAAACTTGAAGCCAGCTTTGTGTTGTCTCCTTGCCCTTAATAGAAAATCCCAGAGGAGATTACCAAGATATCTGCTTACAGTTCTTAAGCCTAAAACCTATTACTGAACACGTTTTACTTTTATAGTTTTTTATATAAATGAACATATAAACACACACAAACCTATTTAATAGACAATGATGGAAGTATTTTTGTCACATATAGTTTTCATCATCAGACTTAGGGAAAAAATCTCTAAGAATCACCTTCTTTGTTCGCTCATAGGGGACTTACACAGAAATTCTCAGCACGATATCTCACTAATTTTAACATGACCTCAGTCATCTCTAATTCCAAAATTATAATTTTATATTTTATACAAATTATATAGTCCCTCTGAGCCCATGTATCAACAAATATTAGTTGACCACTTCCTATATCATTCCTGTCTCAGGCACAACATTAGATGCATGTATATAAATATTATCTATAGCTACAATAAGCTGTATCACCAATGTTCACCATAACTGAGATTTATATTAATTCATTTTTTTATTTATACTGGTGTTTCTGACTCAGTAATCATTATTTTAGCCCATTTCAAAGAGCAAATTTGGGGAGACTAAATTTAGTCTGTCTTTCTGTCCTTCTCGGTCTCTTTCTCTCTCTCCTCCAAACGCAGTCATAGACAAGTGTGTGGAAGGAAAACAGCCATTCATTCTACAGCTCAGAGCACACCTGACAGGCTTTTCTAAACAAAACCCCACAGACTAAGGGAACACAGCCTGAGTTGCTTTCGAGCCCAATCCCACTTCTTCAAATGGCAAAGCAGATTGAAATGAGCTAAGAAATGTGGAAGGGATGCAGTGATTTTATTCACTTGCACTGTGTCAGTAACCCAGGCAGCTCCTACTGCCACCTTTTAGAACCACCACAGTACCTGCTTCTTAAAATATTATGTATAGTTGATTTATTTCTTGGGAATTACTCAGATCTCTCAAAAATACATATATAAAAATATATTCTCCCTTCAAATTCATGTCTTGCTGGAGGAAAGGTATTTCTAACCTCTTTATAGCTTCATTCAAGAGAGTTTCATAATTTCCATAGCAACAGATTACCACGTCACATATTTTGGAATGAGGTCAAGTTCCACTCCAGATTCAAAAGTAATATGGCAGGATAATTCTGTAGTTAATGGAAACATGTAGAAATGTAAAAGCAGGGATACTTTCAAGACACATATACCTTTAACTATTCTCAAGTTCATTTTTATGTTGATTCAGCTCTAAAGAGAATTTAAGTGGTTAGAGTAAAAAAAAAGAAAAAGAAAAACATTGCATTAAAAAGCTATACTAACACTGACAGTGGGAGAAACCAATTTCGTTTTCCTGATTTCAGTGATAAAAACTAATAGAAATATAGCCATAGTAACAGAGTATACATTTCACTGGAGAATACTCTCTACACATTATTAAGGTGTGAATATTATTTGTGTAAAGTTATTTAACCACAGAGTCTCTTGCTTTAGCAAGTTAGGCAAGCTGTTAGATTCTAGAATTGTCAGAGATTGCTATATTCTTAACGCAGTCCTTAGATTTTATCAACACAATCTGTTAGTAATATCTTCCTAGATTTTGGCTTCACTTAAATTCATAGATGAAAACAATGGAAATATAAAATTTAATCTATTAACATTACTGATTCCTTCTGAAATTCCCACACAATCCTGAGAAATTCAATGAATGTTACTTCCAGAGATGTTCAAAAGGGACTTCTTGGAAGGCAATGAAAATATGTAAATGCTGCAATACTTAGTATCATTATGTTAAATGCCAACATAGTCAATAAATAATTATCAGCTCAGCAAACATTTTAACGCAATCATAATGAGAATCTAGGTGTATAAAGGTGTTTTTATTACATACTACATTTGCACTGTATTATAGTTTTATTTTCAAAAACCCTCATCTTCTCTGACCCAGAGATGCCCTATCTGAAGAAGTGATGCTGCATATTTATTCATTCAATATTGAGTGACAACAATGTGCCAGGGAAAGTTGTAGGGATTAGCAACAAAATGATAACCCAGGCAGGTATACACAAGGCATAGAAGAAAGTATATAGTCCTCAAAATGAGTCTGGATCATTGAAAGAAAGGAAAAGAAAGGACGGGAGAGTGGTGGACAAGAAAGTTGATATTGTCAGTTTGCTCAAGTCAGAATTCTCCCTCTGTAATCACTTTTAATAGTTAGAAAAGGTTTAGATAATTTTTCATTGATTCACTTCTGCTGTTACGGAATATGTTAACTCTAACCGTTAGTGATTGTAAGAGTTGAAAATATAGTTTGCGGGAAACAACTTTTACATTCATAGCAGGCACCTCTCAGCTTCAATGTGATCAAACATTTAATATACTCTACCGAAAAGAAATACTTTTGCAATGTTTTCTCAAACAATCTGTGTGCTTTTAAATAGCCCCAAGGTGCCCCAAAAAATGAGCACTCAGGAACCTCTAGTCAATTTTCAAAAAATCAACGATAAACACAGCACTGGATTCTGTTTATTGTCACCCTTGGGGCCTCTGGTGGCAAGGACATCTGTGTGCGATGTTCAGGCATAGTAAGTCTAAGATTCTTATTGTTCATCCCAGTAGCATGTTTGTTGTTTTTTTCTTTTCGTATACCAGAGAGAAACCTTGTCTACTAGCATAACTCTGGTACATGATTTAGAATTTTCTTATACCAAGGGTGGAGTACTTATCCTAGACCTCTATGAAGAAGGGAGTCAAGACATCTCATGATGTCTTGGTGGCTTGACTGTTCATCTACCAGACAATGAAAATTATGTATCTTTCCAGATTTATCTTTTTACAGACTGTTAACAAATTGATGCACTTGTTTTATATATATACATATATTTGAGTAGCATACTCCATTCTTGGTGGTGGTGTGTGACATTGAGTTGATTTCAACTCGTAGCAAAACTATATGACAGAGCAGAACTGCCCTCACAGGGTTCCCTAAGCTGTAGTCTTTACTGGAGTAGACTGCCTGGTCTTTTTCTCCCGTGGAGCGGCTGGTGGGTTTAACCACTGACCTTTCCATTAGCAGCCAAGCATTTAACCATTGCGCACCCAGGGATCCTTACACCATGCTCAGAAGAGGCAAATTACTACTTATTCAACCAATTTCCTCTTATGAAGAAATAAAACACACATTTTTGCTACATGTCATACATTTTTGCCACATGCTTCAGATATTATAACACAGAAAATCATGTAATTTTAATAATTGTGTTGGTGTCCCAAATCTTCTGTATACATCATAACATTTTATACTGTAAATTTCACCTTAAAACAAGTCAATCAACAAAAAGGAAAATAATCAAGGATTAACCCTAGAATGGACAATGAGTTGTTATGCTACCCTGTATTAACAAAGAGTAACAATGTGATAATATGCATGGGAGCTGATTTTTTTTCTTTTTGCACTAGTAATAGAAGATAGAGTTGTAATACTAAAAATAGAATTTGAATAGAATCCTGAATCACATATATTTTTTCCAAATATAGGCCAATTATTCAGAAAATAAATCCGATTAATGTAAGCTGTGAATTATCTTTTATCTTAATAACTCTTAAAACCTAAGGACAATATAAAAATAGCCTGGCTATTAGTAATACGATTATAACTTTGTAAGACGAAGGCAATAAGGGATAGAAGGGCAAAAATATCTATAGTAAAAAGTGAGTAAAAGTACCCCATTATGTTCCTTCAGATGCAAGTTTAAAGACTATTTGCTTCTGATGGCATTTTTACAAAATCTAATAAAATATTTTCTCCTGAGGAACATTTCTGTAGGAGAAGCAAAACAAAACAAAAGCAGACAACTAAGTTTGGCTGAGTTGGTTTCAAGGAAAATTTCAATTCTGAGATCCTTAACTGTCCAGTTCTGTTTTAACATTTGCTAGGTTATTGATTTTTATGAAGCAATGCGTTCAACAAAGACTCAGTGATAGCTAAACAATTAATATTTAAAAAATCTCTTAGTACTTACAGAGTTACTTTAGTAAAAATAAGTGTAATTGATATACATACAACTTGAAATAGATTCATGCAATCGGCTGTTGTTCTCAAAATGGCAGTTGTAAAAACCAAGCTCTTTAAAAAATACTTTTTTTCATTTTTCTTTTTTTAATAGCATACTGCAAGAGACTCCTAATTGCTAAGGACTTAACTGTAAGTCCTTCTCCAAAGATTAAGTGTGTCTTCATAATTCTTAATTCATCAAGGAAATAAAACAGGTAACAAAGTAATAGAATGATGAAAATGTTATGAGAACATTAGTTATAAAAAGTATTCATCCCAAAATCCCGAACATCAAAAGTTTATCCAATCAAGAAAAATAGGTTTATCTCTCAGATATTCAAATTTCCTCTCAATACTAATCCAAAAACAAAAACAAACAAATAAACAAAAAGCTAGCCTGATGAAAATGAAATCATCAGTTTCTTCTGGCCATCAACCTCTCCTTTCCCTTCAATACGGAACTCTTAAATACCAAACTCCTTACCTCCCATCCATTGCTCAAACACTTTAATGTGGACTCTTATTTTCTACTAGAATCATTTCACTGAATCTCACAGATACTTCAATCTTCCCTACCCTTGCCCTTTTGCCAATTACCATAACTTTTGACAATCTCACCTTTTAGATTTTTATCTTAAATTGTGAAAAATCACACTCTCCTGGTTTTCTTTTGTATCTTTAGTTGTTCCCTCTTAATCTCTTTTAGTGGCTCTTCTTTCTCTACCTTTCCTTAAATTCTGAAAACACTAAGATTCTATCCTAGAATCTCTTCTCAGTTTTCCAAACCTCATCTCCCTCCACAGGCTTTCAGCCACACCATCTCAAGAGCAGGACTCCATTCCTACATTCCATCTGCCCATTAGATGTTCTTATTTTGATGAACCAAAACTCAAAACAAATTTGCAATTCCCCCAATGTATGCCATGCTCCTCCTCCAGTATTCCTCTCTCAGCAAAGGATATCCCCCATCTATGAAGATGTCTGAGCCAAAAATTTAGGGGCCAGTCTTCATTCCTAACACTCTCTCACCTCACTTCCAATCTATCAAACACTAGTACGGTTTATCATACCTCCTAAATATATCTTAAATCAAGTCACTATTCTCCATTCCATTTTTAACCCAATCATTGCTATTCAAAACTAAAGTGATATTCTTTTAACTCTTCATTTCTATTTTTGCCTCCTTTCAGTCTATTCTGTCAAGGCAGCTCCAGACGCATGGTGACTCCACGTGCATTGAAATTAAGTTCTGGCCAGTTTTGCGCCATCCCCATGACAGGTTTTAGACTGGACATTGTGATTCACAGGTTTTCATCAGCTGATTTTTAAAGTTTATTGCCAGGCCTTTCTTCCTAGTCCTTCTTAGTGTAGAAACTCTGCTGAAATTTCTTCAGCATCATAGTAACACACAAGCCTCTATTGACATATGGGTGGTGGCTGTGCACGAGGTGCACTGGCCAGAACTGAAACCGGATCTCCCACATGGAAGGGGAGAATTCTACCACCAAACCACCAATGCCTCATATCATAATTATAGTGACACCTTAAAAACATTTCTGATTAACTCACACCCATTTAGAATCCATTTATTTTTCTAAAATCTCTTAAAATAACATCTGCAATCCACCATACTCTTATAGATTGAATTCATGTCACTCCCTTCCTGACTATCCATACTTCAGCCACTCTGAACACTATTTAATTAATAGAGCATGACATGGTCACTCCAAACTCATGTCTTGCTCACATGCCATTGTCTCTACTGAAAATATATGATTCCTCTCACCCATCCCCTACCCACTCTTCACACACATATTATGCCCAAGTGAACCTTGTGTATTTCTGAAATCTCACTTAAATATCACTAGCCCTTGACCAATTAAACTAGCTTATATTCTATGCTAGTTTATATGCTTCCATAACACACTTTCTCCTTTATTCCTGTATTTATTGTTAACATTGATCTTCCCTCAGGTCCATATGTATAATGAGATCAACGATCAGTTCTCTTTTGTACTGGATCCAAGCATCTAGCATAATGACTGGCACAGAGCAGGTGACCAATAAATATCTGTTTAACTGAATTTATTTTAGATGTTTTTTCATCTAGTTGAGAATTACGGGAAAATCAATGCAAAAGAAATTAAACATGTGTATCTCACGTGCCTAACGCATTATGCAAGAGTATTTACATATGATTTTTATTCTCTCCTTATAATAATGCTTCAAAATAGTTATTACTGTTCCCATAGTACAGAAGAGAAAACTAAGTTCAGAGAAGTTAAACGTTTACTAGCTGCAGTGCCTTACAGCTAATAAATGGTAAAATCTTTATCGTGTGAAAATGGTTTCTGCTCTGTCCACCATTCTCATCAGTTGAATGAGCTCTGACTGCCATTCCCTTCATATTCTATACATCAGCTATAGTGCATTATTGCAGCTCCCCAACACATATGTTCTTACCTTTGAGTTTTTCTACTTGCTTCCCCATCTGCCCTGGGTACTCTGTCTCACTTGACCTTCAGCCCAACTTCCAGATTTTGGAAATCTTGTTTATGCCTATTAATCTTCTGGGTTTTAGCAGACAGTTTCCTTATCAAGTCCCTCTAAGTCATATGCCACACCTCTGTGCACCAGCAGTGCTGATGCTTACCTTCATCCTAACATACATCACTGCATGGTAAATGTTTACTTGTCTCCACCATAAAATATCAGCTCCTGGAGGCCAGATACTATGTATTCCTCACCATTATATTCCTGGTGCCTAAGGACCTGCCTGACACAGGGAAGATGTGCTCTCATTCTCTCTTTGTTTCTCTCTCTCTGTGTCTCTTTTTGTCTCTCTGTCTCTGTCTCTCTCTATATATATACATATATATGGATATATAAATATATATATACTTATATGTGTGTGTGTGTGTGTGTATAATTGAATAAATGGGCACAAGATCTAGTATTTAAACTCAGATCTGTCTCTTTCAAAGCTCATGGCTTTACAGTATATGCAGAAAAATTGGTAACGATGTAAATGAAATCTAGTGGATCATTTGAAATTCTACAAGGTGCTGAGTGAGAAAAAATAGACACAATTACTAAGTTAAAAACACTTCAAAGCACTTTATTCATTGTTAAGGAACAACTATTTCACAGTACCAGAAGGCTTACATAAATCACAGTGTCAAAACATCAGCCATGCTTGAGGACATGAGGTTTTTCCAAAGGGAAGAAAGAAAGTAAGGTATTTTTCTGTCCTTTGATTTGTGTGGTGTGAAAATAAGTGTTTTCAACTCAACAATTTACTTTGTCATTCCTGACTGAATAAATAAAAAGCCAGAAGTATTCACTTTTATTAATTCCAAAATTTATGAAATAAAATAACAATACAAGAAATTAATGGTAAGTGAATTTGAGTATTTCCCCACAGGTAAGTAGACTTTAGCCAGGCCTGCCATAAGCCCGATGCTCAAATATAAAACTAAATTAGAAATATGCAACTGTGTTCAAGAAATTCTCCTTATATGGTTATAGAATGGATTCTTAAGTAAAAATGCCACCACTTCCACCAGCTTTGCAACCTAGTGGTCTAAAATTCATCAGTTCTACAGTTCTGAGCTACTCTGACCTTATAGGTTCCTCCTCCTATTTCACGGGCTGCAGTGACCACCCAAGGGAATCTCATACACTTACTTTTATCTTGACCTTCTGGGTATCCTTTGAATAGCTTGCAGGCTGTTCTGTACTTAATTGACGTGAAAGCAACCATAAACTTAGCTACCATTTGGGCTGATCTTTGAACCTCAACCAAGCTTTGTTGTGGGCTACCTAACTATCATACTATTTAATATAATTTGTCAGTGTATTAAAGTCCTACACAATAAGTATATAAAATATATTAAATGAAATTTTCAGGAAAATCAATCTGAGAATCGAATGTAATACAACCTTTCTGTGGGAAACTGTCCATAATGTACTACTACTGAAGAATAGTATTAGAACCCTAGGTGGTGCAAAGAGTTAACATGCTTGACTGCTAAGTGAAAGGTGGGAGGCTCAAGTCCACTCAAGGCACCTCGGAAGAAAGGCCTGACAATTTACTTAGAAAAAAATCAGCAACTGAAAACTCTATCGAGCACATTTCTATTCTGACACACACAGGTTTTTCATGAATCAGAATCAACTCGATGGCAACTGGTTATTAGAACTTCAACTGGTTATTAGAAGATCTCAGTAGCCAAGAAGAGAAAGCAAATCTTTTCACTTAACATGTCACTTCAAAATTCCTGCCCTGGGTCTTTATTCCTGAGAAAATCCTATCAGTAAAACTGTAAATGAAATAGGACTATACTGAGAAACTTGTACTTTCAATTTGGTTATCTGCACTGGAATCATCTTACAATTAATCATATACGGTACTTTTGGGGTTGTTTGAGGTCCACAGATATATGATATATTCTTATAAAACATATTCAGCATCCCATTTTCATACATGCCAATGCTAAAGCTACCAAGAAAGTTAAAACACCCACAAAATAAGACCTGCATGGTCATTTCATTTTAGCTAGGCTGATCTATATCTATCACTAATATTACAATCCTTCTTCTATTCATACATATGCTAAAAACATACATTTCATTCTACTCTGAATTATAATTAGTTATTTATGTGACTAAATATATTAGGTAAACTACATTAGGGAGGGGATGATGTTTTATTCTTATTTATATTCCTCTAGATTCTAGCATAAAAGTTAACACATAGTGGTTACTCCAAAGTTTGGTGTATCTAAATCTATAATTCCCATCCCATCATTATTTTTCCTTTCCTTAAATCTTTCAGCCACCCATTTATCTATGCTTTCTACATTATTTTTGTTTAGAGTTAAATCTACCTATTCCTCATAATGCATTGATTAGGACCTAGCTTAAAACATTAATGTGACAAGTGCACATTTTTAACAGAACATTTTTTTAAGGGAAAGATCTTTACTGAGAATATTAAAATAAGTGTTTATTTAAGAAGAGAATCAAAATTACTGATTAATGATCAGGACCTGTGCAGAAAAATTATTTAGTGATTGCTAACTGTGGCAAACTGTGCTTTACAAAACCACCACATCAATATAAACCATCCCACACGTTCTTTTTACAATGTGCCTTTGAAATTCTTCCTATTAAGAGGTAAAGTGTATAATCCCTCCCATTGAATCTAAATTGGTCTGTTACTCTGACTGCAGTGGCAGTAACACTATGTAACTTCTGGTGCTAGGTGATAACAGACGATACAGCTTCCATCTTGCTCTCTTGAGACACTCGCTTGAAATCCTGAACAGCCATGTAAGCAGTCTGACTACCGCCATGCTGTGAAGAAGCCCAAATTAGACCAGGCAGAGAGACTATATGAAGAGACTCTGAGATTACATGAAGAGAGAGAGGTACCTGGACATCTTAGTTATTGCATTCCCTCAATGTTTTAGCTCCATCTACATCTGATCACCAACCTCTTGAGAGACCCTGAGCCAGAACCGCAAACTGAGCACTTCCCAAATTCCTTGATCCACAGAAATTATGAAATAGTAAAATGATCATTGATGTTTTAAACCACAAAATTTTGGAGGATTGTTACATAGCCAGAATAACTGGAACACTGATCTTTCTTAGACTATAAACTCCTTCAAAAGAGTATCTAGGGAAACAATTAAGTACCTGCAGGTATTAAATAAATACTTGCTGATGGCTTGATCAGATATATCTCATTTAGGACATGCAGCATCCTTAATATTAAATTTTAAAAATTCATAATAACTATTATAATAAGGAAATAGCAACCCTTTCAAATATTATATGCCAAAATATTCATTGAATGTATCTTATCTCTCTTCCTCATATTTTAGGCATTAACTAAAATGTTTGTTCATATTCATTCATGTACAATTAGTTTAAATTTAAAACTGATTTTTTTCATTTTAACAAATGATACTTTGCTTTCTTTTAACATCATTTATTTAAAAAAAATGAAAGCTTATATATTTTCTTCTTGTTTTAAAAGACTCTTTGGTATCTCTAATGCATGGTATAAAAGGCACAGATATTAAAAAGACTATGTCCAATATTAAATATAAGAAAAACACAACATATACACTGCTGGTGGGAATGTAAAATGGTACAACCACTTTGGAAATCGATTTGGTACTTTCTTAAAAAGCTAGAAATAGAAGTACCATATGATCCAGCAATCGCATTCCTTGGAATATATCCTAGAGAAATAAGAGCCATCGCACACCAGTGTTCACTGCAGCATTGTTCACAATAGCAAAAAGTGGAAACAACCTAGGTGCCCATCAATGGATGAATGGATAAACAAATTATGGTATATTCACACAATGGAATACTATGCAACGATAAAAAACAGCAATGAATCCTCGAAACATCTCATAACATGGATGAATCTGGAAGGCACTATGCTGAATGAAATTAGTCAGTCGCAAGAGGACAAATATTGTAAGAGACCACTATTGTAAGAACTCAAGGAAAGGTTTAAACACAGAATAAAAATTCTTGGATTGTTACGAGGGTGGGGAGGGAGGGAGAGGGGAATTCACTAACTAGATAGTAGATAAGGATCATCTTAAGTGAAAGAAAGGAAAACACACAATACAGGGGAAGTCAGCACAACTGGACTAAGAAATTTCCTGAATACAACCAAACACTTCGAGGGACAGAGTAGCAGAGGCAGGGGTCTGGGGACCATGCTTTCAGGGGACATCTAGGTTAATTGGTATAACAAAGTTTATTAAGAAAATGTTCTGCATCTCATTTTGGTGAGTGGCGTCTGGGGTCTTAAAAGCTAGCAAGGAGCCATCTAAGATGCATCAATTGGTCCCAACCACCTGGAGTAAAGGAGAATGAAGAACATCAAAGATACAAGGAAAATATTAGCCCAAGAGACAGAAAGGGCCACATAAACCAGAGACTCCATCAGCATGAGATGAGAAGAACTAGATGGTTCCCAGCTACCACCAGTGACTGCCCCGACAGGGAACACAACAGAGAGTCCCTGACGGAGCAGGAGAAAAGTGGGCTGCAGAACTCAAATTATAGTAAAAATACCCGACTTAATGGTCTGAGACTGGAGGGACCCCAGAAGACATGGCCCCTGGATTCTCTGTTAGCCCGGAACTGAAACCATTCCCAAAGCCAACTCTTCAGACATAGATTAGACTGGACTATGAGACATAAAATGATACTCGTGAAGAGACTGCTTCTTAGCTCAGGTAGATAAATGAGATTAAATGGGCTGCTCCTGTCCAGAGGCAAGATGAGAAGGCAAAAAGGGACAGGAACTGTTTGACTGGACATGGGAAATCAGGGTGGAAAGGACGAGTGTGCTGTTACATTACAGGAAGAGCAACCAGGGTCACATAAAAATGTGTGTATAAATTTTTATATGAGAAACTAACTTGAACTGTAAACTTTCACTTAAAGCACAATAAAAGAAAAAAGAAAAACATGACAAAACATTACCCTCACGACAGGTGAATCATCTCCCTTTAATGTTTTTGGGAAGTGATCAATGCACTCAAATGATACGGACATGTGACTAAGATCAATGACCCTTTTCTCCCCAGAGAAGAAAGTAATATAATTTTTCTAGAATGTTATTTCTATCCTCCTTATTTTATATATTTGTAAATGCATATTCTCTAAGCGTCTGAGAAAGAGTACTTCAATTGAAGTAGTATCAACTGCTACCAAAATAAGTTTTCCAGAAAAAATAAAGTGATAGCCAAAAATCATCAAAGGGTCTATGATTGTGCTAAATGTGTGAGAAGTTTGACTACCTTCCTGCAGCAATCATTACAACAGTGACAAGGAAACTTATCTTAGCACTGCAAGAGAAACTTAAACATCAGACCCATCTAATGTGGTTAAGAGGTGTGACAAATTAAATACAGCCAGGTTCCTAAACATTCACTCACATTCCAAAACTCATCAGGTTGGCTTCCTGAGTTATTTTGTTCCAATCACCATGTTCTATATAAAATGATTCACTCATCAAGATGAAGAAAAATTTTGTTGCTTAGAGTACACTGACATTCTTTTTGCTGCCAATCTTACTCCATATTGAAGATCTCATTCAGTTTTCATGGACGCGAAAATGTGACATCTTTCATTCTTCTCTTTGCTTCCTTCTTGTTTAAATTTTTCTTAAAGTTGACAGAAATCCTGTACATTAAAATTGGCCTTGACTTATTGAATCATTTTTAAAAGCTTTAAAGATAATACACAGATTTTCAAACAGATTTTAATATTTTGCTTTATTGATTTTCTAATCTACATTTTATTTATAACATAGCTTTTAAAATAGTTTTTCTTTTATTTCAAATGTTGTTTTAATACTCTGCTATTCTACTATTATTTTTAGTTCTTGTAAGTCACATAAGGTTATATGTAGTTTAAGAAATTAAAAATTTCCTAAACTTGAGAGGATCAATACGTTACGATGTACAAATACACATAAATACACGGAAAACTCACATTTAATGTTAAAATACACGTCATCAATTCAGTGACACCCCTAGAAAAGGGATATACTTTAATTCCATATATGTAAAATTTGCTAAATAAAAAAATAATAATCCTAAGCTTTTTATGCCCCTAAAATAGCTTTAGTGAACATATAGTTTAAAATTTCTTAGATATTTTAAAAGAAATAGTTAAATACTTTCATGGAAAATGCTACACGCAATGTAAAATGCATCTGACAAATATGTCTCTTTCCCATGATGCTACTATCATTACCCTGTATTTCTACTTAGCTAATCTTAATTAATTCCAGAAATATTTGATAATTAAATATAATAAAAATAACACGATTTTAATCTGAGGAAACACACAGCTTTTTATGGACATGAAACCTGCGGTTGAGAAAGTCCGTATCAATATCTTCAAATTCTGTATTTCTGTATATATTTACAGTATAGTTCTAGACTAAGCATCTAGCTAATGTTGAATTTCTAAATGTGTGAAGTGTGTTGGGCACAACTATGTCAAACACCGACCTAACCGTGTACATTACATGCATAAAAACCTTACAAGAACCTCAAAGTGGTAGACACAGTGGTAGCATCAGTTTTGTAGGGCTCATATGAGCTAAAATTTTCTGATCCCCTTTTAAAAACTACAAATGTAAATCTAAGAACAAAGGTGACTATTTAATTTTAATGTAAAAATAAATCATGACTGTTATGGATTTAATTATGTCCTGCAAAAATATGTGCTGTAAATCCTAACCTCTATGCCTGTGGTTATAATCCCATTTGGGAATGGGTTGCTTTATGTTAATGAGACAGGATTAGTGTAGGGTGTATCTTGAGTCAATCTCTTTTGAGATATAAAAGAGATTAAACAAGTAAGCAGATGAGAGATGGGGTAAGGTAAATACCAAGACACATGGAGATCTCCAAGGAATCAGGAAGCAGAAGCTGAAGAGACAAGGAACTTCCCCTCGAGCTGGCACTCTGAATTCAAAGTTCTAGCCTCCTAAACTATGAGAAAATAAATTTTTATTTGTTAAAGCCATCCACTTGTGGCATTTTTGTTCTAGCAGCACTAGATAACGAAGATAATGACAAATTACATTTTTTAAAAATTTGGCAGAAACCATTAGCATCACAATATCCATAAAAACAACTAAAAATAAATGTTCACTTTTTTTTTAACCAAAATAAATGATCACATGACAAGGCTCTATTATATATATTTTTTCCCTTAGTTGTTTTGGGTACATAATCGTCAATTGCTTCCTCACAGACAATGATTTTGTAATATTAATACCTCTAGTGGGAATTGAAAGATAATTCAGTCTTATAGCTACTATGGTTGATCTTATTGTTGCTGCTGCTTTTATTGATAGCTCAGAAGTTTCCTTAGTTTCACGCCTATAAATTTAGCATTGTCGTGAACTTTGATAAAAGTTCTCTTAAGTTTCTATCATATAGGAACTGGAAGATTTAAGGGCATTTAATGCTTTTGTACAGGGAGTAATCTTAAATATTCTTTGAATTATTGGTATTCATTAACCACTTTTCTACAGTCCCTTCCAAGACCTTGGAAGAGTCCATGAGATCAAGGCCATGATTACGTGAGAGAGGTGAGATGTTCGCCTTAAACACAAATTGGAGAGCCTCAAAATACTCACCATTCAAGATAAAGAATTTTAATATAACATTTAAAGACTACCTAAGGAGACACATGCACACACGTATGCACACACACACACACACAGGTGCACATTTTCATTTTGCCTTAGACTCCAATATGGTTTTGCATGGCACAGCATGAGAGTAAGCGGCTCTAAAGTTCATCTTGGTTTGCTCCATGTTAAACCTACCTCTGGAGAAGCAGTATCATTACCTTTATTTTACAGCTGAGGAAATAGACTCAGAATGGTTAAGTAATGGTAGTAGCTGATAACAAAAGTAACATTCCATCACCATTTTAAGCAATTCATAGATGTTTCATTCTTACTACCCACAACACCTCTGTGAAATAAGTGCTGTTTATATCTTTTTTTTAATTTTTAATTAAATAAGTCATAAAAGAGGCTGGATAATCAGACTAGGAAGTATTAGACTAGAATCCAGTGTCCTCTGATCCTATATCCAGAACTATTAACACCATACTGCTGTCTAACAATAATCTTTCTTGTCAGTGAAAACTTAGCCACATGCTAACAAATTCTGTATCAAATTAAAATATTCTACCTCATATTATGGCATGCGGAGCTTATTATAACATGTAATCTTAAAATTAGAAAAACCTAACAGAAATTGTTTATGTCAGAAAAAAATATTAAAATTGTTCCTGAAAATCTTCATACAACCAAAGAAACGATACTTGATTTAGATTTTCATGAAAGTTTCTTTGAATTGTCTATGTAAATTTTCTTGATGCATTCCCAAGGTTATAACAGAAAAGAAAAAACAATTTATTTTCAGTGCTTATAAATCTACTTGTCTAACATACCATCAAACCCTGTCATATTCGTAATATCGAAGTATAGTCATGCTATCCCTTTATTGTTTCTATGTTTCCAAGGAAAATATTACATCTTCTGTCTGAACGCCAGTGGAAGAGTTTCCACAGGGTGCCATCTTAACAGTCAAGAGGTTTTATTTCCTTTTTTCAGCTCTCACAGTTTCTATGCAATTTATCATTTGTTTATGGATTACAAAGTGCTACCCCAGGATTTAAATGTGTGTATAATGATATATCCATTACCTATCTGTCCGTTTGCCTTATTGTGGTGGTTTATATGTTGCTATAATGCTAAAAGCTATGCTACCAGTCATTCAGATTCCAGCAGGGTCACCCATGGTAGACAGGTTTCAGTAGAGCCTCCAGACTAAGACAGACTAGGACAAAAGGCCTTGCAATCTACTTCCAAAAATTAGCCAAATGAAATTCTATGGATCACAACAGAATATTGTCTGATATAATGCTGGACAATGATCTTCCTAGGTAGGAAGACATTCAAAATATACAGTGACCACAACAATAGACCTGAGCATACCAAAGATCATGAAGATGGTGTGGCCAGACAATATTCGTTCTATTGTACATGAGGTCACCATGGGTTGTAGTTAATTAGACAGCAACTAACAACATATGGATATATGTAGTGAAGCCCACGATTGCAGGGACTGTTAAATTTTAACTTATATAATGAGCAAGTACCCGAAGTAAAAGTCATTGCTTGACCCAGGTTACTGTTGTTTTTCAAAACACATCAGTAAGAACAAAAAAAAAAAAAAAAACAACAACAACAACAAAGAGCCAACAGCAAAAACTGTGGAAAAGGTACCAGGCAACTAAGTGCCTAGTATGTTCAGATTGGAGATTTTTCTCACCTTGAAGAAAGAGCAACAATAACCTGGCCCCACATTAACATCAGAAGGCACTCTCCAGTCCTCCTTGTGATTTCTGTTCCAAAGAACAGGGCCACAAAGGCCCCCGTGATATCCTATCATATATATCTACTGATAGTCCTTGTACTAGGAAGAAATGGGAAAGAGAAGATACAGGAGGCAAGAAAGTAGTAGACACGGCTCTGCTTTGCTTCCTAAACCTTGTAGACCTCACAGAACATGCTCTGGCAACATGGACATGTTATTTTTTGTCTCCAAGCAAGAAAACAATACGTCTTCATTTAACCTAAAATTCAAAGTAAACCCTCCAAGAGGGAATATGTAGATAGAAGCAATACCACCACACTTTTTTTCTCAAAGCATGAAAATGTTATGTTTTGATATATATGTATTTTCAATTTTAATTAAAGAATATACTCTGCTTATTCAATTTAAGTATTCTTCATGTCCGGTAAGATCTTAAACCCAACCATCTTGACTAATCAGCAAAGATCACTTAAGATGTCCTTTTATGTACTGCAATATAGATTTAATCAGTGATATTATGGACATGATCCATACTGTACTGAACATACAAAAATTCAGGGAGGACTATATTCTTCATAATATACTCATGAAGTACAGAGTCTTTAAGATTGACACTGTTCTTCTAGCCTCCATGCAAGACTATGCAAGGCTTTTCATGGCATCTGTTTTAAAAGTTTTCAGTGAGTACTCACAATTTTCCGATAAAAATCCTAATTCCATGGCCAAGTATTCTTCTCCAGTGTAAGCACTGCTTCATGCCTTCAGATAGAGTCAGTGCTTCTTTCTGCATACTACAAGTTATTATTTTTTTTAATGTATAAATCTGTACCTTTCACACTGTAGAGACCTTAAATTTTTACATTTGTATCTCTGGAACCTAGCAAAGAACCTTCCTTTTAGGGACAAATGAATGTTTGTTGATAGAATAAGCTAATCAATCAACCTAGGGACTTTCAATCGGCCTAGATTGCTTTATGGAAATTATTCCCGACATTAATATGGTTTAACAAAGTATAGTCACATCAAAGTTCACTATGTTCAACATGAACTTAATTTGGTAGATATGTAAGGAGAATATAAGATGGTAAAAATACAACTGAAACAAGAAAAATTGAAATGAGATTAGCACAATCAAAAGAAATAATTTGTAGATCTACTGAAGCACTATGCCAAATCATGGGGAATATATATGGAATTCTGGGTACAGGGAGTTGGAGAATCTAATTTGGCTTACAATCAGAAACAAAATTGCTGTTTCAGCAAAAACTTCAGGTAAGTAATGAGCCATGATTTTCAATTGTGCGATACAAACAACCTACATGATTTTAAACAAGCCAAAATACATCGTTAAAAAAGATTCCACATTAAAGGCTTCAAAGCTTATATTAGAGCAAGGCATTTAAAAAGCTCCATTTGCTAAATCATAAAAGATGGGGCACTCTACATCAAGGAAGGCAAATATAAAGCAAAGGTACAACCACTCTTCCTTTCCTACCAAGTATCACTAATTGATGCTAGCATTCTTTTCCACTGAACTTATACGCAGACTCAGGATTCTGAACAGAGCACTCTATACAATCAGTAGCAATCACTTGGAGTTGTCTCTTCAGATGAAAGCTACTTGTTTTTCCTATCGAAAACACAATGAGAAGACCCTAGCTGCACTCTGGGCAAGCCAGTCACCTGGTTCCAAGTGCACATATTGGAATACATGTGTTGCAGGGGATGCAAGCCAATAAATGTCTTATGGTAGCACATGGCCAGATAGCCAGTTCACCTCTGGCTGACAGTGGCTTCTCTAGTAGGAGAGTGATGTCAACACTAGCAACGTCATTGATACGCCTCAAGTGCTCTCTGAAACCATTACTCAGTATGACAGTTCTGCAGTCTCTCTTGAGTCCACTAGCCAGAATATAAATATTTCTAATGGTTTTCAAAGGTTTGCTCAAGAAACACTGGACTGAAAACTTTATTTTCCATAAACTATCAAACAAACAACAGACAGTAACATTCAATAGTCCTAAACTGGGCTGTGTTTGAACCAGTGACTAGAAGATGATTAACTGGAAACTTTTTATTAGCCTCCTGAGTCTTGGTCTTAAAAGTGCCTTCATTCTGCTATATTTGCAATATTGTACTTCTAAAATTTTAATTATTTTTTTCCTGAAGTCTGCAAGATAGACAGTGAGAAGGAAAGCAATTTTCAGGACATAGTCTTTTAAATCAACTACAGTTCATTCCTTTTTACTCCATTGGGAGCAGAGTCGCGATTTTCAACACAGAAGACCTGGCAGAAAACAACTGCATCTTATTAAATTGCCTGCTGGGCTTACTGAAACCACTAAAATTATTATAAAGCTCATTTCATTTTCATTTAGCCGACAAAGACAACAGATACTGTATCGACCATGTTCCATGTTTCTGAACATGATACCCAAGAATGTATGAGAGAGCAGATTTTCAATATAGGTGAATTGGGAAAGGGATTCAAACAACTTTTGCTGCAGGTGATGAAAGAAGCTCTCGTATGAATCAGTTATATTTCCCACAAGTTGACACATCAAATTAACCATCACATGTAGATTACACCACATGTAGATTACACATACATGTGATGGTTAACTTGATGTGTCAACTTGGATAGACTATGGTGCCCAGTTGTTTGGTCAAACTCTAGTCTAAACTCTGTTACAAAGTAGTTACATGTGATTAAATCAGTTGGCCTTAAGTAAAGCAGATTATCCTCTATAATTCAACTCATTCAATCAGTTGAATTTCTTAAGAGCAAAAAAGGAGCTTTCCCTAGAGCGCATTTTGCCTCCAGACTAAAAAAATAGACTTTTTTCTCAGAACTTCCCCATTCATTACTCTGTCACTTTACCTACAGATTTGGGAACACAAGACTGCAGGAATCTCCAGCCTATTGTCTGACCTACAGATTTTGGACTTGCCAAACCAAAAACCCGTTACCATATAATCAATTCCGACTCATAGCGACCCTACAGGACTTGTCAGTCCTCCTCAATTATGAGAGTCAATTCTTTAAACATTTTCTCATATTTTCTCTCTGTTTTTCTCTCTGACTCTCTCTCTCTGTCTCTCTCTTTCTACACACATACACACACAGTGGTTCTACTTCTCTAGAGACCTCTATGACAATACATTTGTAAAAAATGAATAGCTTATTTAGACAACTATCTTCTTTTGGCTCTTGGATATTTCACAAATGCCAGGGCTCATGTGATGCACTACCATTGGTACTGATGCCTTGGATTAGATATCAACTCGTTTACAAGGCAGCTTAGATTTCAGATATATCTCTCAGTAAAATGCTCATTATAATTAGAAGCATTAAACACCTTGGCTTAGATCTGTACTACTCATTCATAGAGTGTGAACAACATCATAAAGTCCAATGATAATATTCCACAGTTAAAGAGACTTAGAGAAATTGGAGGTAATCTTCCCAAGGACACTAAAAAACAGGTAGATTCAGAACAATCAGACAATCTATACTGCGAAGTTTTTCATTACTATTCAGTTATGACTTTGTATGTTTTACTGCACTTAACCTATACTCTGACATTCTGCCATAGACTTAAACCTTACTTACTTATAATAAAAAATTCTAGTTGAAAACAACAAACAAACTTGAATTTCAAGTTAGAACCTGACTTTCCCTTCAAATCTGCTTGTTGATGTTACAATAAAATGTGTGTTTGTGCATGAATGTATATATGTAATTACATATATAATTTTCCCTGGCAAATGAATCTAGCTACTAATGAAACTACTGCTGGTGATCATGTCTATTCTAGCCTCTCCATGTATTTGTTTAAACATGAGTTCTCCTATAAATACATTCATTTTTTTCAATTCTATCATTTATACTTTTATGTATTCATTAAACAGTCATTATTTTAAGTAGCTACTATGTGCCAGTCAGGAAACCCTGGTGGTGTTGTGGTTAAGTGCTATGACTGCTAACCAAAAGGTCAGCAGTTAAAATCCACCAGGCGCTCCTTAAAAACTCTATGGGGCAGTTCTACTCTGGCCGGTAGGGTCACTATGAGTCGGAATTGACTCAACGGCAACGTGTTTGTTTTTTTTTTTTTTATTTTTGTATATGCCAGTCATGGTTCCTATGTATTGGGATGCAATATTTAAAAACGTAAGACATATTGAAACTTGCATTTTAATGATAGAATATAAACAAACATAATATTGAGTGGTGATAAGTGCTATGAAAATAAATACATAAATAAAGCAGGGTAAGGGAACAGAGAGTGATAAATAAGAAGTGTTATTTTAGAAAGGAAGGTCAGGGAAGCCCTTTCTCAGATGGGGATTTAAACAGAGACCTAAACGTAGTAAAGAGTTTGGGGATATGATGAAGAGAGTCCCTGTCTGAGAGAATCTCAAGTACAGAGGTCCTGATGAGGCAATGAACTTATCATGCATAAAACACAGCAAGACAGAGTATTTGGTGTAAAGTGGGCAATGGGTAGAGATAAAGTAAATTAGGTTTCCAGAGCCAGTTTTTGTGCACCAAACCCATTGCTGTCGAGTCAATTCGGACTCACAGTGACCCTATAGGACAGAGTAAAACTGCCCCATAGAGTTTCTAAGGAGTGGCTGGTGGATTTGAACTGCTGACCGTTTGATAAGTGGTCAAATTCTTAACCTCTGCGCCACCAGAGCTCCACAAAACTGTGGTCAACAATATTAATACCATCAAGACAAGTCATCCTGGTAAAAGTAAATATTTGCTGATTACATAATTGATGTCTTACATTATTCTAAGTGCTTTATATGTAAAAATCTTATAACTCCTACAAAACCAGGAGATGGGTAATATCCCTACCTTCATTTTGCAGTGAGGAGACTGAAGTACAAATAAGTTAAGCAACCTGCCCACAGTTGAACATCTAGTAAGTGTGAGCCAGGACTTAAATTGTCAGCCCACAGGAACATTAATTTTTTTATGCTCAACTCAAAAAGCATGTATTGAATGCTTACTCTGTGATACAAAATGATGACTATGTATTCTGGTCACCAGGATTCCAAGTGTGCACATATTTCCTACTTGTCTAAACAAAGATGACAAAATGGATGAGTTGAGCAGTCCTGGTTTCTCCCTAATGTGCTGCTGCTATTATTAATAACGTCTCCCCTCTTCATTCTCAAAGTATACAGCTCAGTCATAAATCTTATGACTAATCTACCTAAAGCCAACAAACTGGGCTGTTTGGTTTTTGTTTGTTTTTTTGGCTGTACATTGTTTCATCTACAGATAGAGTCCACCTATCAATATGTCTCCTGAAGACTGGGAGATCTCCCCCAGTGCATTTGCAAGCATTTGTTTGTTCCTTTGCTCCAGCTGCTGTAGTAGTGTCTCATGGATAGAGGCTTATAGGTACATAGTTTTCATTCAGGAACTCTCATTCTGTTATCTCAAACACTGTGACATTGAAATCCAGTTTGCCTCTGAATTATAACAATACTTATTAGTTTAGAAAATGTGTTCAAAGCACACAGCAAGCTCTGCCATATGTACATACAAATGATTCTCTAATGAAAAAAAATCACCAAATAGTGTCTGCTTTTCCTCAACTTTTAGTATCTCACAAAAAGAACAGGTAAGAGTCTCATAATTAAGCAGTTACCAACAAAATCAATACAATTATGCATAAATAAGAAACCTTTCCCACAAATACTCTTTATACCTTAGCAGAGAGTGAATTTCCTTACAGAAAATTTATTTATTCTTGGCAGAAGTTATCACTATGACTATGTACCTGGTGCTTAATTTAATAAATTCTAATAATCACCCACAGCAGTATTTCCATTTGAATTCCTGAAAATAGAGATTTGGGATAAAAGTACTGTATTTATTCCCCTTTCTGAGAAAACAGGGAATAACTTATATGTACATGTTTTCATATTCTTAAGATTTTCTTTTTTGTGAGATTCACAGGAACATAAAACAACAATGGTTTGGTAGTGAAAAATAATATTTTCAGCATTTGAAATAATTCATGCACTTCAAATATCAACTAGGATACACTAACATCTTAACAACATGTTTAGTCATGTATTTTTTTTTCCTTTTTGCTAGTTTTTAACAAAACGATGTCTGGAAACTTGTGGAAGTACATTAACAACTTGATCTGAATGGCTGTTTGCTCTCCCCATAACTCAAATTTTCAGTGCTTGTGTGAAGTATGTCCCATTGCTTTGGGAAACAGAACTGCTGGTTAAGAAAAATACTGACATTCTGTGAACACAGCAACATAACCAAACAGCTAAATCACACAAGAAGGAAATGATCTTGATCTCCACATGTCAATGTACATGTTTTCACCTATGGGCACAAATTACACTCAAAAGAAGGTAGGTGTGATTAAATGCTCTGTAGTGTGAAGAGTATAGGGATTCTATCATCACAGAACTTTTATTAAGTGGCTAACCAGGTATAGTACTTCACTAGACTCCATTAAATAAGAAAAGACAAAGTATACGGACCTTCCTAGAGAGCTTCAAATCTAAGACAGGTATACTGACCTATATAGGCTAGGATTAAAAAGCAAAAACAGCAACCCAACACATGGCCTGAAGAGTGGGTATCGGCTAGATTACTTAGGTGTATTTTCCTCAGGATGTAAATAACTTTAATTCAGGAAATATGAACTTGCTTACAAGGTTTTTAGTGCTATTAAAGTAATCTACATTTCTAAAAGGTCTTTTATGTTCCAGTTCTCCATCTTGGTGCCAAAGTGGGCTCATGTAAAGCCTAGCTGCACAGCTGATATCCCTGTTGGCTGTTAACATAAAGAGACTGATTTGGAACGGGCTGAGGAACCCCAGGAGAAGCGTTGGCAATGATATTCCATTACTGCCCATCTGAATCAGTCACAGCAGACTGGTCAGACCTGAATTAACTCCGAGCACAGTTAATCAATGGAATACGTAAATTAAGTCCTAGTTCATTTTGTTGGTAACAGTTCTATTTTAAATGCCAATGTTATTTAGATTCATAGATATGGAGAGTTTGTGGGGATATGTTTCAGCCAGCAAACTGAGAACATCAGATGTAGTAAATCATTGCATTTGCGGTACAACCCTGTTCTGAAAGGTTTAGCTAACTTTCTTGATAGTCATGCATTTCCATCCCCAGCTGCACTCTGTCCTGAAGGGCTAATGTGTCACTCAGTCTTAATACTGGCCAGTACTTTCACAGTGAAGTAAAAATTGTATTCCCTGGACACTGAACTCATTTCCCCCAAATGTCTGACTCAGTCACCAGGGCAACCAGAAAATGTGGATGATTCAGCTTGAAACGATTACTACAAATAGACTAATGAGGGCCTTCTTTTACTTGATCATTAGTGCCATATGATGGTAACATTCTCTTTATCAACAGATAAAAATAGAGATCAGACAGAGATTTAATAAACGATGAGATAAACAAATGTCACTGGCGTGGTGACACCACACACTCATTAAACATTAGAGCTGGAAGGGACCTCAAGGATTTCTTGTCCATATGCTGCACAGGTGAAGAAACTAAAAACTAGCGTCTTAGTTATCTAGTGCTGCTGTAACAGATATACCACAAGTGGATGGCTTTAACAAAGAGAAACTTATTTTCTCACAGTCTAGTAGACCAGAGGTCCAACTTCAGGCAGTCAGCTCCAGGGGAAGGCTTTCTCTCTCTGTCAGCTCTAGAGGAAGGTCCTTCTCATCAATCTTCCCCTGGACTAGCAGATTCTCCATACAGGAACCCTGTCCAAAGGACACACTCTGCTCCTGGCACGGCTTTCTTGATGGTATGAGGTCCCCACTCTCTGCTTGCTTCCCTTTCTTTTTATCTCATGTAAGATAAAAGGTGTAAGATAAAAGGTGATGCAGGCCACAACCAGGGAAACTACCTTTACATTGGATCAAGGATGTGACCTGAGCAAGGGTGTTACATCCCAACTCTAATCCTCTTTAACCACAGGCAGAGACTATGACTTATAACACATATTTTGGGGGGACAAAATTCAATCCATGACAACCAATAAGGGAGAAATTACTAGGATTGTATAGCTAATAAATGGCAGTTCAATATTCATGCAAGAAAAAGGAACTAGAAAAGAAACAAATGTATATATATAATGTGTGTTATATGCCAGGAAATTCATGTGTTATCTCATTTAATTCTCCCAACAATCCTGTGATGCATGTATCATTAGTCACCTGTTATAGATGCGAAACAGTCTCAGGGAATTTTAATAACTGTTTCAAGATTGCATCATTATTAAGGTGCAGATATTACAGGTGTAATATAAAATTATGAACAATCAAAATATTATGGACAGCAATTAACCAGAATGGGTGACAGCCTTAATTCATGGGGCCCCTAAGGCCTCTCTCCATATTGGGCTTCCCTCTTGAGTATTTGATTGTGGGGAGACTAGGGGCCCTGGGAGTTCTGGGGGATCGACCATTTATTAACTAGTACTGAATTGTGGAGCCCTGGTGGCACAGTGGTTAAGCACTCAGCTGCTAACTAAAAGGTTGGCGGTTTGAACCCATCAGCCACTCTGTCATAGAAAGATGTGCCAGTCTGCTTCTGTAAAGATTTACAGCCTTGGAAACCCTATGGGGCAGTTCTACTCTGTCCTATAGCGTCTCTATCAGTAGGAATCGACTCAGGGCAACGGCTTTGTTTGGTTTACTGAATTTTTAAAGTATTTTTACAATCAGATGACCACATGGTTAGAAGCTTTGGCTCTAGAATAAGAAAAACCTGCTCTGATTTCTTGACTTCCACTTATTGGTCAGGTTACTTAGCCTCTCTGAGTCTTAGTTTCCTCATCTATAAAAATGGAGACTTTAATAATACTAATATAATAAATGGAGCCCTGGTGGTGCAGTGGTTAAGAGTTACAGCTGCTAGACAAAAGATCAGCAGTTCGAATCCACCAGCAGTTCCTTGGAAACCTTATAGGGCAGTTCTACTCTGTCCTATAGGGTTGCTATGAGTCAGAATCGACTTTATGGCAGACTTTTTTTTTTTTTAAATATATTAAATATTCTAATGATTATTCAGTGCTTAACATAGTGCCTACTATTTATCAAACACTCAATAAAAGATAGTATTATTACTACCAGACAACAATGTAAATATGCTACTGTCATGTCCTGCCTATTTGTGTCAACTTTTTTTTTTTTAAGCTGCAATGTTGGTTCTAATAGTGTTTGTCTTTCTTTCCCAGGATTGCTTTGTATTAACCTCCGACCATTTCAGGCTCATGCTGATACAGCACCCATTGTATTTTCAACTTTAAAAAGTCTGCTGAGGACTTTCATTTCATGTAGCACATGAAGTGAGAGTTAAAGGTCAATTAACTGTATTGTTCATACCCCGTGGTTTCTTATTGAAGAATGCTGAAAGACAACTAGATGTGAGTAACTATCTTGGTGAAGCTCCATTCTATTACTGTCTAAAGAGCAAAAAAAATGATAATGGCTTGGACTGTTACTAAATTAGAATAGAGACAAAAGCAAAATTAAGAATCTCGAAGAACACTGTCAGTAAACCTAAGCTGGAGAAGGGGACCAAGAATATTCTCATGATACCAATTAATTAATTCTAGAGTTAATACTGGTATTGTTAAAAGTGTCATCATTCGTCTCCTAGCTCAGAAATTTGGCATCTTATGACATGAAATTTGCCTCTTAACTTTCAATTGGTTTTGTCAAACTTAGAAATTTCTATTCATACAAAAATTCTGTCTCTGTCTCTCTGTCCCTCTGTCTCTCACACTTTCTTTTTCTTTCTCTCTCTTTCAAACATGTACACACAAATATGCAGCCCTTTGTGCACACAACGTCCACATATGCATATGAACACATAGCTCCCATACACATACATTTATCTTCCAACAAACACATAGACATTTCTCATTCTTACACATACCCACCAAGACATACATTCCCACCAACCTGCAATTATCCAGCCACACACAGTTCTTCACCAACATGCACATCCTCCTATGCACAAATAACCCTGTGCACACAGACCATTATGCTCACACAGTCCCCATTCACTATATACGAAAAGAATTATAAAGAATCCAAAATATTTCAGCATTCAGAGGAAACCAATCTATTTTCAAAGAAACTGTTATCATACAAAGGTATGTAAAAAGCACACATATATTTTAAAATTACCTAGCATGAAGTTATGAGTAAAGATGTTTGAATGCAGGTAGATCACAATCTCCCTTCCCAAAACCTAATAAAATAATCATTTCTAAAAGAAGAAAAGTACAGTTAAAAAAAATATAACAAATACCAAATATTCACAATACCCTTAAAAACAAACAAACAAAACCTGGAACAGCCCATAAAGACAAGGTTGCAAATGCATGTAATACTCTCCAAATAAACTGAATAATCTACTGGTGCAAAAAAATGAAGATTTTATGGGAGCATACTAAAATTCTAATTACACTTTCATTTCCCAGAAATAATTCTAGTAAGGTCAGAAAATTATTGAGATTCATCACTAATATCCCCAAGTCTGGACAGAAACACACCGAAGGGCTAGCGGGGAGGGATGAGTAAAAAGATTTGAACAACAGGGGCTAATTCAATGTGACAGAATTAAAAGTTCTATGGCTTCAAATTCAACTGACTGAGTGACCATAAATGGAAGGTCTACCCAAGTGTAATATAATAAATATAAAGATTAAATGAAACTTGTCACATTACATTAAATCAAGTCTCAAAAGAAAAACAGAAATAGGGTCTTGTCACAAAAACAATAATAAAAAGCTGTACACAGTTAAACGTTATCTTCAGACTACTGAAAAAACAACAAAAATATTTCATATTTGTTGACTAGGATAAATAATCCACACTATATCACAGCAGTTAGAAAATGTCATATCTATGCAATGAAATAAAAGTCTTGTATATACACAAAAGAAATATGGAGGATGGAGTCCATAAACCTGGGAACAAAAGAAGTTATCTCACCAGCATTTTTTCACATTATTGACTACCTGAATAATATCATGAATTCAATAAATGAAGTAAAAAAAGAGGTAACAACAGGCTGAAGCAAAAAGGGAATTACAGAGTTAATAAAAATTTTTAAATGAAATTATTTCAGAATTAAAAAGTAAAAGTGTGACAAGCTGAAGATTAAGTTACTAACACAGAAAAAAAATTGCAATAATAAAAATGCTTACAAAACAGAAAAGATCAAGACATTAAACAACTATTGTGAAGATAGCAGATATAGGGCAAATATAGTACAACATGAGTATAATTGACATTACTGAAGTGAACACTCTAACAAATGGACCAAAAGCTGTTAAAATTTTTCAGAGATAATTTTATGGAAGAAATGCAGAACGTAATAAAATGTTTGAAAGGGCAAATCATCTGCCAGAAAAAGTTGATGTAAATACCCAGTACAGCAACATACCTACATTAAAATATTGACATCTAGGATAAACAAAAAAAAATCTTCAGTTTTCCAGGAAGAAAAATTAAATTCTTTAAAAGAGGAAAATTTACATCAGCTTGAGAATTTTCCAAATCAATAATCAAATCTAGAAGTTGGTGGAAGATACCTACTAAGTTCTAAGGGAAAAAAAATGACCTTAAGAGATTAAACTAGACAAGACATTGTTTAAGTCTAAGGTAAATAAAACAATTTATTTTTGTAATTTCTCAAGTTAAAAAAAAATTAGCTGAAACAACTTCTATGAGTCTTTCACACACAAACACACACATACACATGCACACACACACTGACCCCATTAAAATATTAAGAAAAATAAAGAACTAAAGGAATATTCGGAGGAGAAATTAAAAGAAAAGAAGTGAGAGTTGATTCTGATTAAATGATAATAAAACCATGGGGGTTATGATTGAAAAACTGAAGGTAACTGTTGCAAACTCTTATAAGATTAAAAAATAATAATGTTCCATTGTGTGGATACACCATAGTTTGTTTATCGATTCATCCACTGATGGGCACCTAGGTTGCTTCCATCTTTTTGCTACTGTGAACAGTACTGCAATGAACATGGGTGTGCATATATCTATTCCTGTGATGGCTCTTGTTTCTCTAGGATATATTCCATGGAGTGCGATAGCTGGATCATATGGTACTTCTACTTCTAGCTTTTTAAGGAAGTGCCAAATCGATTTCCAAAGTGGTTGCACCATTTTACATTCCACACAATGGAATATTAACCTAACGATAAAGAACAATGATGAAGCTGTGAAACATCATATAACATAGTGGAAGCTGGAACTTATTATGCTGAGTGAATTTAGTCAGTCACAGAAGGACAAATATTGTATAAGACCACTATTACAAGAACTCAAGAAAAGGTTTAAACACAGCAGAAAACATTCTTTGATGGTTATGGGGGTGGGGAGGGAGGGTGAGAGTTATTCACTAACTAGATAGTAGATAAGAATCATCTTAGGTGAAGGGAAGGACGGCACACACTACAGGGGAAGTCAGCACAACTGGACTAAACCAAAGCTAAGAAGTTTCCTCAATACAATCAAATACTTTGAGAGACAGAGTAGCAGGGATGTGGGGTCTGGGGACCATGCTTTCAGGGGACATCTATGTCAATTGGCGTAACAAAGCTTATTAAGAATATATTCTGCATCCTACTTTGGTGAGTGGCACCTGGGGTCTTAAAGGCTTGCAAACAGTCATCTAAGATGCGTCAATTGGTCCCAACCACTTGGAGTAAAGGAGAACAAAGAACAACAAAGACACAGGGAAAGTATTAGCCCAGGAGACAGAATGGGCCACATAAACCAGAGACTTCATCAGCCTGAGACCAGAAGAACTAGATGGTACCTGGCTACCACCAATGAACGTCCTGACAGGGAACACAACAGAGGGTCCCTGATGGAGCAGTAGGACAATGGGATGCAGAACTCAAATTCTAGTAAGACCAGACTTAATGGTCTGACTGAGACTGGAGGCGCCCCAGAAAGCATGGCCCCTGGACTCTCTATCACTCCAGAACTAAAACAATTTCCAAGGTCAACTCTTCAGACAGGGATTGGACTGGACTGTGGGACATAAAGTGATGCTAGTGAAGAATGTGCCTCTTAGTCAAGTAGACACAAGAGACCAAAAGGGCAGCTTCTGTCCAGAGGTGAGCTGGGAAGGCAGAGAGAGTTAGAAGCTGGTTGAATGTTCATGGGGAATCGGGCAGAGGGGAGGAGTGTGCTGTCTCAGAATGGGGTGAGCAGTTGGGGTCTTGTAACAATGTATGTAAAAAAAAAAAAATTTCTGTATGGGAGACTATAAAAAAAATAAAAAATTATAATGTGTCTATATAATTGGAAGATTGGAGAATGTGAATGTCAACCTATACCACCTAATATTAAAATGTACTTTAAAAAGGTAATGACTCTTACCTAGTAACATTGCCTCTATCTTCTTAATTTTAACTGAATTTTCTAAGAAAAATCTGTTATCTGAAGTTCATCAATTGCTTCAGTTTTCATTAATTTTCTTTATTTAAATAACAATAAAATTAAATTTAATACTTTTAATAAATATAACATGCATATTATCCATTTGCACAAACACATTTGTTACTCTAGCTAATTGGCTAAATCTGTAGCTCTCTTTTTTTGTCTTCATATGCTCATAGTGCATCTAGACTGATAATTATCTGATATAAATAACATTTTCATATAGCAGTATATTAGCTGTGTATTGCTTTATCTCATTTTAATGAACAAATATAATTCTTACCACAGGGAGAAGAGGGTTAGTATTAAGAAAATAAATCATAGCCTAAGTGGTGAAGAACTTTAGTTGTACTAAGAAACTTAAACTTAGTCTCCTTATCTTATTACAAAATTCATGGGCTTTCTTGGTAATTCCCAATCTGTAAAGTAGCAAAAATGGAAAAGGGAAGTTGTCTGTGTGACTCTGTGTGTGTGTGTGTGAGAGAGAGAGACAGACAGAGAAAAAGAAAGAGAATATAAATGAATGAGAATGGTTAAATGGGGAGAGTCCTTTTAATTTTATAGCCAACTGTTTCTCTCCATCTAGACCTATTTTTAAAACTATTAGCATCCTCTCCTTCCACAAGAGATTTGCTCTTCAGGTGCCCTTCTAGACATTATTTCCTCTTATGCTAGTCAATCTGATTAGTAATTTGTGGCATTCCCATTTGTTTCAATTTCCTACAGCAATGAATTTTTTTTTTTAACATTTTACTGTGCTTTAGGTGAAAGTTTGCAGATCAAATTAGTTTCCCCTTCAATAATTTATACATAGATTGTTCCGTGACATCTGTTGCAATCCCACAGTGTGTCAGCACTCTCCCCATTTTCACCCTCGGTTCCCCATTTCCATTTATCTGGTATTCTGTCCCTTCCTGCCTTCTCATGCTTGCATTTGGGCAGATGTTGCCCTTTTGGTCTCATATAGTTACTTATTCTAAGGAGCACTTTCCTCACCGGTGTTGTTTATTTTATAGGCCTGTCTACAGTTTAGACACAGGGTTGCTATGAGTCGCAACTGATTCACTGTTAATGGGTTTGGAGTTTTTATTTTTTTGGTCTCTAGTTTGGCTGAAAGATGATCTCTGGGAGTGGCTGCAGTTTCAAGTTAGAAGGCTGTCCACAGTCTCAGAGATTCCGCTAGTCTCTATCAGACCAGTTAAGTCTGGTCTTTTTTTATGAATTTGAATTTTGTTCTTCATCTTTCTCCCACTCTAACCAGGACATTCTATTGTGATCCCTGTCACAGTGGTTGGTAATGGTAGCTGGGCACCATCTAGTTTTGGTCTCAGGCTTATGAAGACTATGGTTTATGTGAGCCAGCAATGAATTTTTGCTACCCTAGGAGAAAACTGTGTAATTAAATCCCATAAGGATTAAATCTAAGGTTATGGTTTTAAAATATATGTTATGGAATTCTACTAAGATTTTTTTATATTTATTAGGTAAGCATACACTAGAGATAATGTGAAGTCTTATACTTGAAATCAGTTTTAATATATTTGTGGACTTTGTAGTTGTTAGCATGCTTACTACCCCTGGACTACTTTACATAAAAGATTCTCTAATTTCTGATGCTACAGAATCATAAAAACTAAACTTTATGCTTATATATTAGTTATCTCATTTATGTAAGTCTTTAGGAAACTGATTGAAGTAACTTTTGGATAAATTAAACTCTTTTACTATTCTGGGTACAGAATGAGACCCGTCATCTTGACTGAGACATAGACTAATTCAGGTATTTAACAGCAAGGAGTTTTCATCCAGAAAGCCAGAAGGTTTGATATTGCCAAACAAAAACGCAACGCAGTCACTACTGGGGGGGATAAAAGTGTCATAACACGTCAATATAATGAAAGCTGATGACTGAAAAAGAAGAACATAGATAGCACAGCTAAAATACAGTCCATTACCAGTTTATGCAGTTCTTAAAGATTCAGAGGAATTCAACCCATATTCAAATAGTTCTTGAAATGTAATACGGAGAGTCTATCTCCCCAGCAAGATCCAGAAAGCTCTAAAAAAAAAGCCTATCTAAATAAAGCATTCTTTCATTGTTTTTGCATCATTTGGTTTCATGAACTTCAGGGAGAACCGAATAAGTAGAGCTGTGCCCTGCCAGTTGAATAACTGGCAAAGAAAATAATTGGCATCATGCTTTAAGGAAGACGGATTTGAGCCAAACGAAGGTACATCCTATATTAATATGGAAGCTTAACAATCAGGCAAATCTAATGCTGCCAGACCTCTGGGTCAGAATATTAACATTTCTTCCTGACATGCTAGAGTTGGAGTTGAATGCCAAGGAATGCATTTATAATTAGAAAACAACTTAATCGCGATTTATAGGTGTCTGACAGCTTGACATTTGATCTTTACTTACTCTCTTACTGGCTTAATGTTCTTTTTATGTCCTGAGAGATATAAGTCAAATAGAATGTTTTCCTTATCAAGTTTATAATCCAATAGTTACTTAGGTTTTACACATGCATACCTTTATTGTATGCAATCCTTGTATTTTAGCATTTCTGTAATATATAGTACATTTCATTAAAAATATATTGAGAATTGTGGAAATGACTGTGTGTCAATAAATGCAGTAAAATTGTGAGATAAGTAGTTGAAGTTTAAAAAGAATCGACTGATGCATCTCAAACAAAAAACATGGGGATCAGGGTTATGAGTCCCCAACCTGAAAATACACGTAAAAGCAAAAGCAACAAAATTATTGATTTAATAAGTTTTGTGGTTGTTCGTAAAAACAGGAAAATAGTTTTATTAGAGAATCAGGTATGCTTGAATATAATCTAAAACATAGCTGGGTTAAGCTTTCATACATATTTCATACATACTCCACTGAGATAAGAAAGGGATAATTTAAAGGAAGTAAAAACAGGCCTACATATTCAACAACTTGTCACTAAGAAGGGCTGATACACGAAGAAGGCTGATGATATCTCAAGAGCCAGTTCTATCTGACATACACATATAATAAGACTAATTAAGAAAAAAGGTGACAGCAATATGCTTTAGATGTCTTAGAAAGCTATAACAATACTGTCAGAAATCCTAATTTTAATGAAATGTGTGTGTGTGTGTGTTTGTGTTTCTGGATAGAAAGGACATAACTAAGATAAACCACTTACTGAAGTCAAGAGGTTTGAGAGATTCTGGAATACTAGAACAATATCTCTTGCTAACTATATAATATTACCCTCCTTACTGTTTTAACGGAAATTCAGACACGTGTCTCCTCACTGCCTACACATCTTTACTTTCCTGAGCCTTGCTCTGGTGGAGGCATCTGCGACTACAGAGGGAGTCCCTTATGCCTTGTTGAGGAATATAATGTCTGTGAAAATACACATCCACAGCCAACAATCACAGACAGCACTATTAACATCAGTTCTAATTATTAAAATACCCAATAAAGATATAAACTTTTGGGGGAACTTTTCAATACTTCCCCATTATGATTTCTGGAGCCTGATGATTATCATTTTATGCACTCATTATATTCCAGAAAATTATGTTTAATTTTTTTTTAACTTTGTCTTAAATGTGTCAGAACAATTATTTTTAAAGTTGTAGACTCAAAGAGCAGGAATTGGAGGAGGGTTCAAATTATCACTCTTCTCTTTTACTTTTTTCTGCTTATCTGTATTAATTTTTATATTTAAAAACATTTTCACATAACGAGTTATATTTTTAATTTGAAATCGTATTGAATATGGGTTTCTATAAGGATTCTTTTGTTCAAATCTCTTAGAAAAGGGAAAATACATACATACATATATATATATGTCTATAGATAGATATAGATATACATACCCAGTGCTATTGACTTGGTTCCAACTCACAGCACTCCTACACACACACACACACACACACACACACACACACACACACATCTACAGATAGACAGATAGATGTAGACATATATACCCATTGCTGTCGACTTGGTTCCAACTCATAGCAATCCTATATACATATAAATATATGTATCTATATGTCTATAGATAGATAGATATATACACCCATTGCTGTTGAGTTGGTTCCAACTCATAGCAATCCTGTATACACACACACACACACACACACACAGTGTGCTTCCTCACCTCCGTGAGTGCATGTTTTGTTAATTTTGTAATTTTAAATGATACTACATCAAGTGTGGAGGAAATGGTACAGAAACAAAATAGAGTAGTTATTTCAGAATTGCTACATAATACCTGTGAGGAAACGAAGGGCTCTCTGATGTGGTCAGGCTGTTTATACACTACAGAGATAACTGGCTAAGGGAGCAAGTGGCTACTGAAATCCAAATGGAGATCCACTCCATAGTGTTTGCTTTCTAACCCAAGGACTTCCTGGCTCTTTCAGGGATAGAGCATTTTTTTGTTATTTATTTTATTATTATTGTTTTTTTTTTATTTTGGTCCACTCAAAAAGGAGTGCATTTTTGTTGTAATTTATCCAAAAGGGCTCACTGCTATACTGGTAGGTGTCAAAATTCTGCATATAAGGAGCTACTGAACAGCCTGGGTCTATAAGAGCATTTTTTTTATGGTAATATTGTTGCTGAAGTCCTAAAAGAATTGAAGGCTCACTCTATTGTGACTACAGAAAATGCAGTTGTGAACAGACAGAGAAGGACACTTTCCCTGCTGAAGTTTACATGCCGGTGGAGGTAGCAAAGTGCAAAACAAATGGTAAGAAGGGTATACTGTAAACCATGAGTAAAATGATACAAGCAATTCAAGGAAGAAGATCAACGAGGATATGTTACTTTGTCTGATACACAATCTTTATGGAAGTCAAAACGACTGCAAATTAACTCGAAATCCTTCATTTCCTCAATATTCTTTTTTAACCACTTCCAGTGCCCAAGAACTTAGTATACAACTCAAAAAATGGTCATTTTCCTTGACAGCAGAGATATTATCTGAAATGTATTTGGAAGCTAAAAAAAGACCCTCACATAAACCATAGTCTCCACAAGCCTGAGACCAGAAGAACTAGATGATGCCCAGCTACCATTACCAACCACTGTGACAGGGATCACAACAGAAGGTCCTGGTTAGAGTGGGAGAAAGATAAAGAACAAAATTCAAATTCATAAAAAAAGACCAGACTTACTAGTCTGACAGAGACTAGTGGAACCTCTGAGACTGTGGACAGCCTTCTAACTTGAAACTGCAGCCACTCCCAGATCCTATCTTAGTCGAATTCCATACCATATATTTTAAAATTACAACCTTAGATTTAATCCTTATGGGATTTAATTACACAGTTTGGTCCTAGGGTAGCAAAAATTCATAGACCCTATAGGACTCATAGAGACCCTATAGGACAAAGGAGAACTTCCCCACAGGGTTTCCAAGGAGCGGCTGGTAGATTCGAACTGCCAATCTTTGGGTTACTAGCTGAGTTCTTAACTACTGCGCCATTTGGAAGCTAGTGACTGTGTAATACATATTTACACTAAAAATTTCATTTTTTAAAAAAAAATCACATATGATTTGGTACTCATACTAATTATTTACTTTTACTACATAGTAAGTTTTAACACCAAAGAAAATCTACTGCTGGCTGAAAATGTCCCTTTCATCAATTTCATAGTTGATGCTGTTGAAGTTGTTGCCATTAACTACATTACTATTACCACATCTCACCCTGACAAATCATAAAACGAAGCTTCAATGTAACTAAATGAAGAATATCATGAATGCTATTAATATTCCATTTTCATTAATATTGAAAGGATTGGATGATATGTAACTAGAAAATGTTTACAAGGCCAACTAATTAAAGTATACTTGTGTGTCCTGTTCACGTGCAGGATCCTCAAAGTTTGCAAAATTGTTGCTGAACAAATGAAGGAAGAAAGGAAACTAACTTTCTGTTCTAACCTGGACATAGTTGTGCACCTCACCAATATTAGGACCTCATTCGTCTACATTTGGGAAGGGTTTTTCTGGGGAGAATCATGATGCAGGAGGGGTAAAAGATATCAAATAATCTCCAGCAATCTGGCATCAGAAAATCATGCCAAATTGAACTTTCTCTTCAAAGTCTGAACAATGCTTTTGCTTATCATTTGGTTTCCAACAGAGATTTTTTTTTTTTTTTTTTTTAAAGCAGGGGTTACAAGAAAAGAAGGGTTGTGCAAGGATACATTGTCACTGCTAATGAATTAACCTTGGCATTCTTTCTCTTCCACCTGTGCCGTTATCAAGCCAAAACCCTTCTTGCCAATACACTAATTGCTTTATGTGACAGGTCTGTGAAGTGATCCCTGTCCCATCTGACTATATCCACAGGAAAAAAAAAGTTATAAAATTATGTTAAAGGATACCAGAATAAATGTGGGTGTTACACAGCATTTAGGTATAATACTCATGGTACAAACTACCCATATGTTATGTACTACTTTGTTTGTTATCACCCATATCACTTACTATACTCCATATCAAAGCCTATTGTTGGAACAATCATTTATATAAAGTTGACTCCTCAGACTTTACAGCCTCCGTTTCAAATTTTTGAATATACATAAACAGTTTTGCCATTGATCTACCTTTTCAGGATTTTACTAACTGATCTTACTTCTATCTGGTTCTTCTTGCATCTGTTAAAAATACACAGACCTTACCTGACCTTCATGATTCATAATCCTGGACACTAAATCAATTTGCTTGCCCTCTGCTATACTTTAATCTAAGTAATGTCTGTGCTAAAACACAGGATCTAAAACAGCACTCTCTAAAAGTAGTCTTACAAAGAGTCTTGCAATATTGCATTTAAAACAAAACAAACCCGTTGCCATTGATTCAATTCCAACTCATGGGGACCCCACGTGTTACAGAGTAGAATTGCTCCATAGGGTTTTCTTGTCTGTAATCTTTACTGAAGAAGATTGCCAGCCCTTTCTTCCTCAGCACTGCTGGATGAGTTTGAACCACTGATCTTTAGGTTAGTAGTTGAGCACAAACCGTTTGCACCACCCCGGGGCTTTTAAAACAATTGCATGGATGTATTTTAATTATGCACACTATACAGTATTAATATGCATTTTAATTGTCATATATTTTGTTTTAATTTATTTTTATAGAATTATATTGGTTTATTTTATTAACATTTTATCTTCTTTTTCCATTAAGATTAGTCTTCCTTTTTTTTAGGTTCAGTCTTGAACTGTACTCAGAATTACCATGTCCTTCAAGTTCATACCATCCACCTAGACTCTGAGGAATAAATTGTAATTTATACAGAATTAAATTGAATACTCAGGTCTTTACAGACAATAGACACCACAAAGTATATTAGAGGGCATTCTTATCTCTACTCCTTAATAACTCCCATGGTCAGAGTCAACTTTGACTCATAGTGACCCTATAGGACAAAGCAGAACTACCCCATAGGGTTTCCAATGCTGTGAATCTTTATGGAAGCAGATTGCCACATCTCTCTCCCATTGAACGGCTGGTGGGTTCGAACTGCCGACCTCTCGGTTAGCAGCTGAGTGCTTTTTAATCACTGTGCCACCAGGGTTCCCATTAATAACTAGCATCCTGAAAATGTATTAAATTTATTCTCCTCCTACAAATTAAATCCGATTTAAGTAAATGGTAAAGAGGACTAGGGTAAAGTGGTCTGTGTGAATAAATATTTATCAAGTACCTATGTATTTGTCTTCCATTTTAAGCCTTACAGAAGTAGATATCATTCCAAACCATCTTACAGATGAGAAAATTGATGTTCAAAAATTTCAATACAATTGCTTAAAAGTGGCAGACTGCTAACCAGTGGCAGGGGCAAGATTCAAACTGATTGATGTCTGCTCCCGAAACCTACATTCTTTACATAGCACTGATCCTGATAATAATCTACTACTATGTTATTAGTATTTGTTATGTGCGTGCCGTTATTCTAAACATTTGAAATTCATTTATCTCATTTAGTCCTCAGAATTCTGTAACTAAACTGAGGGCTAATTTAGACAGGGAGGTTAGAGAAGCCTTGGCTGTATTGGCAATTTTTAAGCTGACTCCTAAGACATTATTAGAATTTATCAAGTAAACACTGAAGAAAACTGAGAGAAATATATTCCCGAGAGAAAATGCTATATAAAATTATTTAACAATCCATATGACGTTGATATGGCCCAAACATTTATATTTTTTAATGTTCTACATATCCTAATTTGCTGTTATCTGCAGAATTAACAAAAATCTATGTCAGGTAATTTTCTTTTTGCAAAATTACGTTTTTTCCTTTATTAATATGTATGTAAAGGATTGCTTCTTTTGTTCGTATTTATAAGATGCTCAGTGAAATGTGTAGAAAATCTTAGTACATATCACCTTTTTTTAATGAGAAAAATTGCACTGGGTCAATTTCTGCCCGTCTTGATCTGTGGAAAGTTGTTAAATCCTCACAAAGACCTTTCTATGTCTTTTACTGCTTACTTTTGAGCCCTGGGACCTGAACTGTTTGAGTAAAGTCTTTGTAAGAAATGATGGCTTAATTATCTTATCTGCACCCTTTTTATCTTCCCCAGCCTCTGTCTAAGTCTCTTGGCTGTTACTCTCTGATCCTTTTGTGACTAAATGTGAAGATTTAATTTAGGCCATTCGTAATATCCAATGCACCTACTGCTAAGTCAACACTTATATTTTCAGATTGTTCTGCCCTTTCTCCAGTTGGCTACTTTCAAAAAAATCTCTGCTGTTTCAGCTGGGCCTTTTGATTCATTGCCTATCCATATAATATTGAAGTCAAAATAATTTTCTAATCATTGCTTTGATTCTGGATGCACTGGTTGTTTTTTTTTAATTGTACTTCAGATGAAGCGTTACAGAACAAACAGTTTCTCATGAAACAGTAGTACACATATTGCTTTATGACATTGGTTAACAACCCCACAACATGTCAACCCTCTCCCTTCTGACCTTTTTTTTTTTTTGCTGAAAATATACATAGCCAAAGATACACCTTTTCAAAAATTTCTACATGCACAGTTCAGTGACATGGACTACACTCTTCCAGTTGGGCTGCTATTCTCACTTCAGATGAAGGTTTACAGAACAAAATAGTTTCTCATTAAACAGTTAGTTCACATGTTGCCCTATGACAATGGTTAACAACCTCACAACACATCAACACTATCCTTACTCAACCTTGGGTTCCCTAACACCAGATTTCCTGTCGCCTCCTGCCTTCTAGTCCTTGTCCCTGGACAGCTGTGCCTCATTAGTCCCATTTGGTTTTATGGGGCTGTCCACCCCCCGGCTGAATGGTTAAAAGGGTGTCTGGGGGCCATATTCTCGGGGTTTCTCCAGTCTCCTTTAGGCCAGTAAATCTGGTCTTTTTTTGTTTTGTGAATTAGAATTTTGTTCTACATCCTTCTCCAGCTCTATCCAGAACCCTCTGTTGTGATCCTGGTCAGAGCAGTCAGTGGTGGTAGCCGGGCACCATGTAGCTATACCGGACTCAGTCTGGTGGAGGCCTTGGTAGATGTGGTCCATTAGTCTTTCGGACTAATCTTTTCCTCGTATCCTGTTCTCTTCACTCTTCCTTACTCCTGAACGGATGAGACCAGTGGAGTATCTTAGATAGCTGCTCACAGGCTTTTAAGACTCCAGACACTACTCACCAAAGTAGAATGTAAGAACATTGGCTTTATAAACGGTGTTATGCCAGTTGAGCTAGATGTTCCCCGAGACCATGGTCCCCACAGCCCTCCGCCCAGCAATGCAGTCCCTCAGGGAGTTTGAATGTGTCTATGGAGCTTCCATGACCTTTCCTTGTAAAAGTTGTGCTGGTTTCCCCAGTATTGTGTACCGTCTCACCCTTCACCCAAGATACCACTTATCTACTGCCTATTCAGTTATTTCCCCCCTACCCTTCCCATTCCTCATAACCAACAAAGATTGTTAATTTTTGTGTGTGAACTTTTTCAAGGGTTTTTACAATAGAGGTCTCAAACAATATTTGTCCTTTTGTGATTGACTTATTTCACTCAGCATAATGTCCTCCAGTTTCATCCATGTTAGGAGATGCTTTACAGATTCATCGTTGTTCTTTCTCGTTGCATAGTACTCCATTGTGTGTATGTACCATAGTTTGTTTATCCATTCATCTGTTGATGGGCACCTACGTTGTTTCCATTGTTTT